>NW_027507903.1:373324746-373678057 GCF_037356315.1 Lithobates pipiens
TTGGACTATCAGTTTCTTTCCTTGAAACTTCTATATATTCGCATATTTGTGACACTTTTGTTGGCTCAATGACACACCTAGACCTATAACTACTCAGAGCCGGATACTATATTTCCTTTATCTTAATGTCCTAGATTCCGGACACTCTTGGATCATATAATATAGTTTTACTTGTCCTTGGTTGTACATGAGCCTCACCACCATGTTTCTTTGTCTATATATATTTTACTGCTGTTTGAGTTCTTTATACTCCGCATGTTATTGTAATCACTTTTCTTTTTCAATAAAAAGATATTAAAGAAAAAAAATCCCTTAAGTTAAAGAAACGACCAGGCCCTAATGGATTCTCAGCCTTCTAATATAAAATGTTTTCCCATATTTTTACTCCCATGCTGACAAAAGAATTTAACTCCCTACTTAACAAACAATCTTTCCGCCAGGAAACTTTAACAGCAATAATTTTGATGATCCCTAAACCTCAGTCTGATGACTCATCTTGTACTAACTTTAGACCTATATCCTTATTAACCTTCCTGGCGGTATGATTATTTCAGATTTTTGGTGCTGAAAGGGGTACAATTATTTTGCATGGAAATTTGGCGTTTTATATTGTAGGTCTATAATTCTTAGGCCCCTTTCACACTACCGTTCCATTCAGGCCCGCCTGTCAGTTTTTCAGGCGGACCTGAACGGATGCTCCATAGAATTCTATGGCACGTCGGATGTCAGCGGTGACATGTCCGCTGACATCCGACCCGCTCCGATCCGAAAAAGTGTGAAGGAGGAAAAAGCTATTTTTCCATCCTTCATCGGATCGGGTGACGACGGACACTGCGGTCCGTTGTCACCCGATCTCCCATAGGGTAGAGCGGCGTTGTGACAGGTCCGTCCCTGCGCAGTGTGCAGAGACGGACCTGTCATCTTCCTGCTCAGCGGGGATCGGCAAGTGGATATCCACGGGGAGGATCCCCACTGATCCGCCCCGTGTGGAAGGACCCTAAGGAATAACTCACTTAAATCTGACCAAACCAGAGTCTAGTAGACATCCTGGGTATGATAACATTTGAAAAACAAAATCATAAATTAAAATATAATAAATAACTATAAAGAATTATACCAAATAATATTATAATAAAAATGATTCAATAATGTAATCAAAAACACTGAAATTTACTCAGTTGCAGAATTGTCACTGTCATTACTTTTTAGTATTTGATGACTGATTTCCCCACAAATCACTATCGCTCAATTCTGCGAGTGATTCAAATTTATTATCGCTGTTTTCTAGCTGGTCTAAAACCACTTTTTATGTAAAGGGACAGTTTTGGTTGATATGGACAATCTCTAGTTTCCAGGCAGAAAGAACAGTTTTTATAATATAAAACTGCATGCAGGGCACTGGGCAGACCACTAGGGACAAAAGCAGGGCCGTCTTTAATTTTGATTGGGCCCTGGGCAAACATTTTCTTGGGGCCCCCCCTCTATTCTGAGACATACAAAAAATAACAGGTAGACTCAAAATCAGTTTACTGCAGCAGATCACGCAGTGATTGCAATTGTTTGCCAGAGGTTACAGCCTATCCTCCTTACTGCTCGCTGGCTGGTTTCTAGAGGTTACAACACATAATTTCTGCTTGCCGATTGGTTGCTAGAGGTTAATGCACATCATTACCACTTACTGATTGGCTGCTAGAGATTAAAGCAGATCACTACTGTTCGCTGATTGGTTGCTACATGTTAATGCACATCATTACCTCTCACTGAGCAGTGGAGCAATCCTAAATAATTGAGCAAGTAAAGGGGCACATTAATACACATACTACAGGAGAGTGCCAGAGAGTGCAGACATACTACAGGAGAGGTTCAGAGACTGAAAACATACTGCAGGAGATTACCAAAGACTGGGGACATACTACAGGAGACAATCAGAGACTGGTGACATACTGCAGGAGACAATCAGAGATTGGGAACATACTACAGGAGACAATCAGAGACTGCGAACATACTGCAGGAAACAATCAGAGACTGCGGACATACTGCAGGAGACAATCAGAGACTGCGGACATACTGCAGGAGAAAATCAGAGACTGCGGACATACTGCAGGAGACAATCAGAGACTGCGGACATACTGCAGGAGACAATCAGAGACTGCGGACATACTGCAGGAGACAATCAGAGACTGCGGACATACTTCAGGAGACAATCAGAGACTGCGGACATACTACAGGCCCCCTCTATACTGGCTGGGGAATACAGAGGTCCGGGGGTGGGCCGGGAGCTCCACTGACGCTCCCACTCCAATCACTGGCTCTCACTATAGCCGCTCTGTTCCGAGCATACAGGCTGCATGGGGGCGGGGTCAGAGCGTCAGTGGAGCTCCCTGCCTCGCCCCCTCTCAGCTGGCTAGCACAGGAATACAGCCTCCCGTGTCCTGTGCGCACTCTGCAAAACCTTCATTGGGGCCACAATTCGCGGGTAGCAGCGCGGGCCCCCCTACAAACATTGGGCCCAGGGGAGGTGCCCCGTTTGCCCTGCGCTAAAGACGGCCCTGGACAAAAGGGATGTGAAATAATTACATACAGCAGTGTAATCTGTAAGATTGCATTATACTGTATGTAATGTGTGTGTTTCACTTTTTGAATTTGGTGCTGTTCGTCCCCGTGCGTCACAATGCTCACAGGGAATGGAGCTTTGTGAGAAGTCTGTGTGAATATGAGCAGCAAAACAACTTCATTCTTCTAGCATTATAAAGAAAAAGAGAATGCGCTGCATTAAATAATTTTTAACATTGCAGCGTGACAAATGTGCTATATCCATTACGAACGCTAGTTTTACCTGACCGAGTGCTTCCATCTTGTAATTTATTCTGAGCATGCATGGCACTTTGTGCGTCGGACTTGTCTACACGCGATCGGAATTTACGTGATCAGATTTTGTTGTCGGAAAATATGAGATCCAGCTCTTTGTGTGTCGGAAATTCCGACTGAAAAAGTCAGATGGAGCCTATACACGATCAGATTTTCCGACAACATGATCCGGTCCCACCGTGTGTACGGGGCATGAAAGTTAAAATTTTAACAACTTTTTCATTTTTTGTTGCTCTTGATTATATAATTGTTAAAATTCATTGTAACACCTTAATCTTTCTAAAAACATATAGCCTACTTAAATCTTTAAATGCTTGTAACTACAAGAAATACTATGATCTGATATGTAAATTCAACTAATGCTACCATTTAATGTAATCAATATTTTGTTAATTGTACCAATGTTTATATTTTCAAAATCAATAAACAAATTTGACAAGAAAAGGTATTTGTAGACAACCACCACCACCGACTGTGCAAAGGCTTACTGGAATGTATGGACTTAAAGGGATATACACCTCTTAAATCATGTAGGCTTGTGGTGTTAATAACCATATGTATGGAGATGTGACATCTACGATATACCAGATCAAGGCTGAACACGCCTCAGCAACAGATTCCCAGTATGATGTGCAGATATATTTTTCATGGATGGAAAGAGGACCATAATGGGTCTTGCTATTCACACAGTGTAAATTTCATGGGTGCTACAGTGCACCACTCTTTACAAGCTTAGGGATACTGCTGGAGTAATGTGTCCTTTCCTTTAGCTGAGAATGCTCCACTGCCTCCTGCATTCTTGTAGCACCCACAAAATTTACAGTGTGAATACCCGGACTCGTTGTGGTCCTCTTTCCATCAATGAAAAATATATTTGCACATCATACTTGGAATCTGTTGATAAGGAGTGTTCGGTCTTGATCTGGCATAGCGGTTCTAGATATACACATATATATATATATATATATATATATATATCTTTTTTTTTTTTTTTTTTAACTCTTCCTGTATGTATTACATTTTTTATAATTCTTCCTGTATGTATTAAATTAATATGTACCTGAGGATGAACGGAGACGTGGGTGGTCACATATAATCTTTTTCTTATGATTATGTAGCAATTAGGCATGTTGCCTTTTTTATAATTTTATAATGAATTTTATAAATATTTTTTCTAATATAGAGCTATATTGTAATGGCCACTTATACATGCTGGTAAGTTTGCTGGCTAATAAGTTAGAAAAAGTAATATCTATGTGGACAACAGTGTTGGTATTGTAGGCAGTGATGTTGCTGTCTGGTGTTGCGGCGATGTCACTGTTTACATATCATGGGTATGTTGTCACGCAGAGTGCCAGCCCTTCCGGGTTCTGAACGGTTTATCGGTAAGCCGGAAGTTCCGGTCATTTTGCTTACTAGGCCGCTAATGGTAAGCCGGAATTTCCGGTCGTTGTTTACTAGGCTGCTAGGGCTTTGGACGCCTTTGATTTACAGCGTCATAACAGTGTATATATAGCGGGTGTTCTACGTCACTCCGTCACCGCTGATGAAGTCCCGCCCCCTGGGACGTAACGCGTACAGAACCACACAACCACGTGATGTCACCCGTGTCTTCCGTTCATACTCGTGGCTATTACGATAGTTTTTTACCTTTGATCCTTCGCACTGGGGAACAGTGCAATAACATGTAAGTGCAATAGTTGTTTAATAAATTTGTATTTATTTTATCATATGGAGAGCACTATTGTGTACCTTTATTGCCATTTCATGTCCGTTCGTTTGGAAACTGGTGGAGCCTACTTCTGGATATATGTGATCTACACTGCCCAGAATTATATCCTTAGCGCGATAGAGGTCAAAGTGGAATACCATATTTACCCTGTATTAAGGGACTGCTTGTTTGACCCTATTCATGCTGAGGGGTCCATCAGATGAGGTGAGCTGCTAGTACTCTCGATTGGTGGAGGAGATCACTTGGTTGAAGAGAATGTCTCACACCATGCTTGTTCATTAATAAGATCACCTTGTATGGACACTTGGTGTTTCTATGGACTTTTCTTGCAATTATTTTACATTATGTATTTTTTTTTAAGTGTTTTTGCGCTCCCTGTATATCCTGATTTAGCCTGATCGTAGAGAGAAAAGGCTCCAAGGAAAGGGCATATAAAAGAGGGGACATTGGGCATCCCTGCCTTGTACCATTCCTAATCATAAAAGACTATGAGAGCACCCCATTCACCTTAACCTATGCGGTCAGATTTAAATATATCTTGGCTATCCGGTTCATCATCACCTCCCCAAGTCCAATATGTCTGCGTACGGAGAGCATAAATGGCCAACTTACTCGGTAAAATGCTTTCTCAGCATCTGTATTTAAAAAGACACATGGAGTTTTCATGGATTTGGCCACGTGAAGTAGGTTCAGCACTTTAGTGTCGGAATGAATCCAACCTGATCTAAGTGGATTCATTTTTGTAAATGGTTTGACAGCCGGGTAACCAAGATTTTAGTATAGAGCTTTAGGTCTACGTTCAAAAGTGAGATAGGCCTATAGCACAAGGTAGGGTCCTTAACTTCTTTAACTTCTTTATATATCACAGCAATGTAGGCTCCCAGAGTATCCCTAGCAAATGAAGATCCAGAGTCGATCAAACTAAATAAATTAATCAAGCGTGGGCCTAATATTTCAAATAGCATTTTATAGTATTGTACAGTAAACCCGTCCAGGCCCGGGGCCTTCCCTGATTTCATAGACCCTAACACTTGTTGAAGTTCCAACAATGTTATTGGGCATCTAGTTTCATACATATCTCATGGGCTAAGGACGGCATTTGAGATGTTTGAATATATTCATCTATAGCAGATTGAGGCGATATAGGTAATGCTAGATCATATAGGTGTGAATAGAATTCTTTACATTCCTGGGGGATATGCGTTGGTAAAATTATTTTTTGGCCGTTCCCATTTACAACTTGGGGGGATATATGTTGACAGTTTAAGTTCTCTCACTTTTCTTGCTAATACTTTCCCACATTTATCACCCAATTCCTAATTCACCTTACGGCAAAACTGTAAGCCCTTGTACACACGGTCGGACATTCTGACGGAACATGTCCAATTGGACCGTGTTGTCGGATAATCCAACCCTGTGTGGACTTCATCTGACTTTTTTCGTTGGAATGTCCGACCAACAAAGTTTGAGAGCTGGATATAAAAAATTTCCGACAACATGATGCGATCGGACTTTGTCCGATTGTTTGTAGAGAATTCCGATCGGACAAAGTGCCACGCATGCTCAGATCAAATTCCTAGACCAAAGCTATTGGCTACTAGCCTGAACGTAGTCCCGTCGTAACTAAATAACGGCATCACGTTACGAACGATCGGATTTTCCGACAACTTTGTCCGACCCTGTGTATGCAACACCAGTTTCGGACAAAATCCATCAGACAAAATCCGATGGATTTTGTTGTCGGAATGTCCGACTGTGTGTACAAGGGCTAACGCTGCTTTCGCCTTGTAGTGAAGCAAGTTGGTAATTTGCCTCCTCAGTACCGCCAAGTCTGTTTCCAGAGTCTTATTAGGAGCATGTTTATGACTAGATTCCACAATCACTAAGACCCCTTTCACACCAGGGCGTTTTGCAGGCGCTATAGCGTTAGAAATAGCGCCTGCAATCCTCCCTAAAAAAGCTGCACCATTGTCTGTAGTGTGAAAGCCCGAGGGCTTTCACACTACAGCGGTACGCTGGCAGGACCTCAGAAAAAAGTCCTGCCAGCAGCTTCTTTGGAGCAGTGAAGGAGCAGTGTGTTTACTGCTCCTCCACCGCTGCTGCCCATTGAAATCAATGGGGCAGCGCTGTAATGCCGCCGGCAAAACGCCGCTATTGCGGCGTATTGCCAGCGGTTTTAACCCTTTCGCGGCCGCTAGTGGGGGGTAAAAGCGTGGGGGGCAAATCCGGTGGTAAAACGCCGCTAAAAATAGCGGCGTTTTACCGCCAACGCAATGTGCGGTGTGGAGTGAAAGGGGTCTAATTTATGAAGTAATTCAGTCAGCTGTTTCGTTCGTTCTCGTTTAATACGAGCCACATGCTTAATAAAAACACCTCTAAAAACGGACTTATGTGCTTCCCTGGGTCACAGTTTGGTAGGTCATTCATCTGAAAGTACAATGTCAGCTCTTTAGTTTTGTCCTCTAAGCCCTTGTACACACGATCGGAGAATCCGTCCGAATGTGTCCTATCGGACCGTGTTGTCGGATAATCCGACTGTGTGTGGTATGCATCGGACTGATTCCGTCGGAATATTCGTCGGACCCAATTTTCCAACTTGTTGGAAATATTTTCCGACCAACTGGTCCGATCGGTCATACTCTGATCATGTGTAGCCTACTCCAACGGACAAGGTGCCATGCATGCTCACATTCAAATTCCGACACGGAAGCGCTCGTTCAGGTAAAACTACTGCTCGTAAGCGATATAGCATATTCGTCACGCTGCAATGTTAAAAATTCTTTCATCAAACGCATTCTCTTGTTCTTTACAATGCTGCAAGAACGAACTTCTTTTGATGCTCATAGTCCCACACACTTCTCCCGAACGTATTTCATTACTCTTTTTTAACCATTTCAGCAATACAATTTTAGTTTGCGTCACATCTACACAATTTTAGATTTGGTTTATTCTTTTTTTGGATGCTTTTTTATTTTTAATTCCTAAAAATCTCCTTTAAAGACAGTTTGCTCATTTCTCCTTTTTTTGGGGTGTTTTTTGTGTGTAAACTTACCACAACAACATTATTTTATTTTTTATCTTTGGTTTTTCTTTTTTAATCTACAGGAGTTTTACAGGCAGGTATTTTTGAAATGTACCTGCCTGCTCACAAATAAACTGGCCTTTTGGAAGGAAAACACATTACACAAGTATTTCATCAAACAAAAAAAACCTTTATTTTGGTCGCTATAAAATAAAAATAGGAACGCAGCACTGGAGAAACTTCTTACTTTGGTGCAGCCTTTGGCCCCCAGGGCAGACATGAACAAATTTGAATAGAAAAAATTGGTGGCCTGAGGAGTAGATATCTCAGGGAGAGAAGTCTGGTCCCGAAGTCCTAGAGAACAGGAAATTCAGATGCCATTTCTGTCCCCAGGATGTGGATCTTCAAGAGGCTGCATCTTCTGGCAGACCAGACTGAACCCAGGCCATCACTCACTCGTCTTCCTTGGGCACTTCCCACCAGGCATCCTTCCAGGCTGTGGCTCGGCTCCTGTAGTTGGGGCAGGAGGAGAAGGAGGGCATTGGTCGACCTCCTGGCTGCCACTTGCCACAGCCTCCCCCCGACTGAGGTCTTCCTGTGTATGAAAAGGGGACATAGTTTTAGTTTTTTGATCATCAATCACACCATTTTGTGCTCCTGGCTTTTGATAATTGAATGTTACCAAATAGAACAGACTATCATTCTGAGACCAGCATTTTTCTTTCCCGTCCCAATCATTTTTGGTCCCTACTGTCTCTTGAGATGTAAACCACTTTGAGAAATCACAACTTACTGATCAATAAGAACATCTAGTTAACATCATTAAATGTAACACAAGAAATATGTTCAACAATGCAATACCTGTCTCAAGCTGGGCCCCACCACATGTTGCTGCCTGGAAGGCCCAGGTTGGACATCAGAAGCCTCAGCTGGGGCTGAAGGATGCCTTGAAGGAAGACTGGAGAGTGGTGGCCTGAGTGGTGGCCTGGGTACCCCTTGGTCTACCAGAAAATGCAGCCTGTCAAAGTGAACCATCCTGGGGTAATAAACTTCATCTGTATCTCCTGCTCTCAAGGACTCCAGGTGCTTCTTTCTCTCCCTGAAATATGTAATCCTCATGGCTCCAATTTTCCTATTCAGATAGTCCATGTCTGCCGTGGGGACCATGATCCGCACCAAAGAAAGCAGTTTCTCCAGTGCTGCGTTCCTCTTTGTTCTGTCGGCATAAAACTCGTTGTGGAACTGCCACAGGCAGGGCATCTCCATGTAGAGTTCTAGGAATAGCCCCATAAAATTTTCATTTTGGAAAGGATCCATATTGTCTGCAAGACAAAACACAAGACAAACCCTCAAATACTAATAATGCCATTAAAAACCCTCCTAATCTTGTCCCAACATCGGCCTAGATAAAAGCAGTCTAGTCTAGTGAAGCACCAAGTTAAAAATTTTAACTTCGTTTCCACGTTCGTCATGTCCACGCCTCACTCTCTTCCCAGATCGTACGGACGATACACGCATGTTGCATTTTATATACAGTGCGCATGCGTGAAACTACGCCCGCCCCTGACGTTCTTTCCAGACTATTCCCCGCCCCTTCGCTTCTGGTGCAGTGGGGAGAGCACATGGCGGAGAGAACACAGGTGCGCACTAATAATAGTTCCACTAACGAGGAGGAGGGTGAGGAAAGCCCGGAGCCTGAAACGTCCTGATCCAGGAAGACAAGATTTAAGGCCTCAAATATGTCTTTTGGAGAGATGTTGGAGATGGTCGACATATTGAACAGGACCGACTATGATGGGAAGTATGGACCTTACCCAAACCCAAATATCAGAAAGGCCAAGATCATGAATAAAGTTGTGAAGAGTCTTCATAAGAATTTTGGGGTACGCCGATCCAAGGATCAACTGAGAAAACGCTGGTCAGACCTAAAACTGAGGGAGTACTAGCAGTACATAAGGATCAAGCGTGTTCTTAAAAAAAGTAAGTAGTTGTCGTGTGTTCATATGATTATTCTTGCTTGCATACTGCTCCATGTGCTTTGATTTCATGTTGTGCATTTTAAAATGGCCACTTTCAAGTTTATGGTTTCGTTCGTTCGTAAGAAACATCGTTCTGCAGGGAAGTATTCCAGCTTAACAAAGTGTACCCAATAATGTTCTCACCTTGTAACTCGGCCCAAAAACACAATTGTACAGCAATGTTTCAGATTCCTATTTCTGCCCTCTGTGTGCTAATTATTCTTTGTTTACATTCTCATAGGGGAGAGAAGACTCAGCAAGTATGAGGACACCAGGGACCACACCCCTCACAAAGAAGGGCAACTTCCAAAAGCAGAAACAGAGGAACAGGAGCAGGAGGAGGAGGAGGAAGGAGAGATCGTGGAGGTTGGGCAAATTGTCACCACAACAGGTGAGTGTCGGAGAACACAGCTTCCGGTAAGCTCAGCAATGTATGTCACCATATTTTTATTACATGGTGTGTTTGTTTGCTTTGTTTTGTAGGTGATGTGGAAGAAGATTCCCGTTTTACCAGTGAAAGTGCCCAGATCTTGATCGGGGAGATAATGGGTGCAATCGTGATTTGGAAATTATCCAACAAAACATCAATGATGTAAAAAATAAAATGAAGAACATCATTGATGTTTTGGGGAGAGTGTGAAACAACAAAAACTAGATAGGGTTTTATTTTTGCTATTTTAAAAACAAAATGTTGTATTTATCGAAATTCCAAATTTGGAAGATGCACAGAGTGTGCAAACATGCGCTATCTCCCATCATGAGGGATCGATGTACATGTTTTGTGGAAAGTGTCTGAGATGAAGTGGTTGCAGCCCCAAAGCATGTACATTGATCTCCCATGATGGGAGATAGCACATGTTGACACACTGTGTGCATCTTCCAAATTTTGATTTTTCAGGGGTCACACCCCATGTGATGAAGGCAATATTAGCCCAGTTTGTACATACTCAGGTCTGATATTGTCTTCACTTTTCAAAGTTGAACTTTGTAAGTTCCTGTGTTCTGTATTTTACGGTTTAATACATGCCTGTTTACACAAAAACAACAAGGAAACAAAATTCTGATTAAACTCTGTTTTAGATACACAAAATCTCTTGGTTTGTTGTAAAAACCTTTTTGAAACGCACATGTGAATGTGCTTGTATTAAAAAGTTTAATTCTCAACAATGTGTGGCTTCCTTTTTCATTGCGCATAAAATGTATTTGTATTCAAATTTTAGTTTGTGCTGAGAAGGAGTGTGATTTACTAAAGGTAACTCCACTTTGCACTCCAAGTGCAGTTTCAGGTGTACTTTTGCAGTGCACTTGTAGTGCATAGTGGATGTGCCTTTAGTAAAAAACACCCACAGTGAGGTGTAAATTTGGACAATCATGCCATTTTCCTGCCATGGTGCTGAAAATGAGCACGATTTTGGTCAGTAATTCACTACATACATTAGTTACAAAAAGAAGGTGTGTGTGTAGCAGACCCACAACATAATAACATTATCTGAAGAAGAGACTGTCCCCTCATCTCGCTCTGAACTTGGGTTTGCACTGTTGGTGAAAAAGGCACAACTTAAAAAAAAAAACTGGCAAAGTGGGAGGCCACACTCTGCCATTCCTGTGGCGTTGAAGGACACTGTGTAGTGAAACAAGTACAAAAATGTGTAATTTGACAAATCAACATTGCAAGCAGATTAGACACCCACATTTTTGGTCAAAATTAGTATACAATTTTGGGAACTGAGTATTTAAAGCCTAAAGTATAAGGTCCCCTTATGAGAGTCATCACCCCCCCCCCCCCCCATATGATGGGCCCTTGCTAAAAAATGAGGGGGGATTTTTAGGACAGGTAACCCTCTCCACTTGATTGAGATCTGAATGCCTACATAATGTGTGATACTTTGTGAAGCCCCTCCTTACTTACACTATTGGCAGCCCACAGGACAGGTAAGAAGTGTCATAATAACAAAATGGAAGCACATTTTGACATTCTGCTATTACATAGCAAGAAAATTAATGTGTTAAAAAAAATAAAAATAGCATTTGAAAGTATTGAGGCAGGCCCTTACACTACATACTTTAGTGAATTCGTCCATAAATGTGATCATGAAAAAGGTAGGTATAGTGTGTATTGGATTTGGTCAAGTCATCAGATAGAGGATTGCTATCAGCTAAGCTAGCAGTTGGGGGGAGGGGGGTTACTAATGAGTTTGGCACAACCCCAAAAATAAAAAAAAGGTCACTTTGCATGAATTTAAGCACACACATCACATTTGTAGACATTTTAGGGGGTGTTTAGGGGAAAGCAATACTATGGAGCTGACAAAAAACATTGTTAAGTGACTAGACTATAGTTTTATGGGCCAAGAAGAGCATGTTGGGGAAGTTAGTGAGGCAAATCTGCATGAGGACAAAGGGGCAGAGCATATGAATTAGAGCATATTGCAATGATGGTAATTAGGGAATGAGGAAAGAAATGCAAGACATTAGCATCATGAAATACATAGAATGTGATGTTTAAGGATAAAAATTTGCTTCATATAGTCCTTCTGCAGGACCTGAATGATGGCAGAACAGGTCTCTGGAATAATGATCCCCAGAGCCTGGGGGGAGATGCCTGTAGAGAACTTGAGGTCCTGAAGACTTCTCCCTGTCGCCAAGTAGCGCAACGTGGCGATGAGCCTCTGCTCCGGAGTGATGGCTTGCCACATGCAGGTATCCTGCCTGGTGATATAAGGGGTCAGCAAAGACAGCAGACGGTGAAAAACAGGGTCCGTCATCTGGAGATAATTCCTGAAATGATCAGTATTATTCTTGTGATTTCACGGAGCAAAGGCATGTGTGAGAACTGGTGACGGTGGTGCAACCAATTCTTGGTCCACAAACGCCTCCCCTCCCTGTTCATGGACCGGGCTTGTGTCAAAGTAAGAACTCCAACACGAAGCCCCTGCACAGCACAAACTGTGCGACGAGTACGTAGACGAAACATGGTTTGAAAACGGTCGGCTGGTCAGAACGAACACCAGAAAGCACCGATAAACAGCAAGGCCTGAAAGAACGACCTGAATAGCAGAAGCAAGCAGACAATAAAAAATGCCTTTCAAAGCGTACTATACCTAGATATAGTCCACAATGAGAAACAAATACTTAATGACTGCACGCACTGATTATCAGATACGCAAAGACAAGCAGAAACCGAAGAGCAGTAGCAATCTGAATCACTAATGTGAAAAGCGCGAATCGTCTCTCCCCAAACTTCTACTAACACGAGATCAGCAGAAGGAGCCCAAAGGTTGACGGACGTGGTGCTGAACCTCCCCATTTCTAGTCCCGCCGTACATGGCTTAAGTCACCGTGTTCCTGGCAACCGCTAAATCTGACAACTGGGTCAGACCGTGTGTATGCAACAGTTTCGAACACAATCCGTCGGACAAAATCCGTCGGACAAAATCCGACGGATTTGGTTGGCAGAATGTCCGACCGTGTGTACAGGGGCTTAGACTTCTGGTATCTGTAAAAGACTTTTGTTAAGTCGGTAGTAGCGATGTCTAGATGTCCGAGCTCCTGTCAGATCATAAGTCAGGAATATAGGAGCATGATCTGACTATGTAATATTTCCTATGGATGTAGCCCGGACTGCATGTAAACAAGTATGGGAAATCAAAAAATAATCTATCCTGGTATAGATTTTATGTGGGGATGAATAAAATGAGTAATCTCGTTCCACAGAATGTTGCAATCTCCATATGTCAATCAATTGAGCTTTATGAAATAATTTTGCAGTACGTTTCAGTTGGCTAGGAGGAATAGATGATACCCCTGTGAAGATATCTGTTGATGGTATCAAAGGTATATTAAAATCCCCTCCTAGTATCAAATGCCCCTCTGCAATATCTAAAACCTTCTCTAATGCCTCATCTAGAAAAGAGGCCTGATTTTCATTGGGAGTATAAATTGTTGCCAGTGACATCTGCTTGTTCCCCAGGAGGCCCTTTATATAAATATATCGCCCCGTAGGATCTATCAATGATATTTGATGGCGCCAGGGTATTTTACTAGAAATAATATCGAGACCCCTTTTGATTTAGCCATCGAATTAGTAGCATTGTATGTCAATGGGTAAAATCTGTTTTGGAGATATTGAAGTCTATCTGTCTTGAAATGTGTCTCTTGAATAAAAGCTATATCAACACGGAAATGTTTCAGATCATGTAGTAGCATACGTCGTTTCACGGGTATGTTAAGACCCTTAGCATTCAGGAATATCACTACTATACTATCCAGCGTCATTTTAGGAATAAGGGGAAGGAGAGAAAAAAAAGGGGAGGGAGCAGGGAGGGAAAAAAAGGGGGGAAAGGGAAGATATCACTCCTCTTCTCCACTAATTACCCTCTTCTGGTCTTACTGTACCATATAGGCACAGGCCTAACTGGGAAACATCTTTTACCAGTTTAACAAAAAAAATTCAATATCAACATTAAAATTGTTGCCCTTATTTCATTTATATCTATTTTATTTACATAGGGGAAGAAAAAAAAATGGAAGTTGTGGAGAAAAAATCCATCTAAATAAAAACTTCCACTTCCTCCATTTCTGCTTCGTTGGTCTATCAATGGGGGTTTCCTCATATCTTTATATCTACTTAAAGACCCAATCTCTCTGCCCTATATATCTACTTCCACATACATGTGAGATTATTCTAGGGAAGAGGGTGGGTAAAATAATTTAATAATAGAAAAAATTAGGGGGAGATTTTTAGTTAACTACAACTACTCCCTTAAGCCCTGTGTCATATTGTATTGTATCTTATTTTGTGCTATAAGTGCTATAAGTATAGAGTGACTTTTTGTTTATGTGATAGTCTCACCACATTATCCTACCACCTGTCTTAGGGGGAAATCTTAAATCTCTGAATTGTACTTTACTCATATAATCATAAGTGACATAAAGTGATAAAAAACTGAATAAATAAATAAATAAAATGTTGTAATTCCTTGCCGCGTTAAACCACTAAGTGATAATAGTCTTAATAAATTTAAATAATCTTCTCACACCATGAAAAATAAAACCCTATCCCCAATCTCCCCCAAATAAAACCAGAAAAATGGTTGAAAAAACAAAAACAAAAAAACGAAAACACTCACAGCAATCCTAATACCCCCCCCCCCCCCCCATTTCCAATCCCACCTTTGTTCTGTTTGAGTACTTGTGGGTCTCAAAATCAACGGAGAAAAAGGGAAGTAGTGAAACCAATCCTAACCACATCTGGTATCTTTTTCCCCTGTAGATAGCAAAAAAAAAGGGGGGGGGGTGGAGAAACAGGAGAGAGAAAAAAAAAAAGAAAAATTAAAATAGGAGCCCATTTTATCCATATGAATTCACATTTCCTAATAATCTACTCCCAAAAAAATGGGGGGGGGTAAAATTTTGTCAATTTTTAGCTTTCTGCCAGAGGCTCTTGTTGATTTCTTTACTCTTTTAATCCTTGAGATTCTGGGTCTAGTCCCCTTAGTTCAGTAGGCCTTCGCCTACTATTGTCCCGGGATTGTTTTTAGCCAATTAGGAATGGGAATTGCCTCTGTCTCCAAAAAGGAAAACAGTTCAAGTAAGTCTGTTGGGCTAGACAAGAAAAAAGATGAGGGGCCTTTTCTTATGGTTTACGAGATGGAGTACCCCCACTGATATGTCCCCGATATGCAAAGTATTCCTCGTTATATCTGCTAATATTTTTATAGGAGGTCAAATGAAAATAATCTCTCCCATGCCTTAAATAGAATAATCTCTCTGTGTGTATAGCGAAGCATACAATCTCCCTAGGTCTTTTTAAATCTGTGGAGCGGGGACCCAGCTCTCTATGAACCCTCTCAAACTTGAGATCCTGGGGGGCCACCGATAGCACAATTTTCTTGCATATTTTCAATACTATGGATAGTAATGTCTCCTCACCTGTATCTTCCGGACCCCCCTCAGCCGTAGATAGGGGAGGGCTGGGCTAGGGGACAGGGATGCAATTGCCCCCTGGGCTGCTCTGATATGCGGTGGCAAAGGCTGCTGTGTCATCAGCTCAAAACCGCAACATGCACAGTTCTTGAGCTGGCTGAGTCCAGTACTGTGAGCCAGCGATGTCTTCATGTCAGGGCTGACAGTCTGTGTTACACAGCACAGCCCCGCCCAGCCCCTCCCTACTCCACACCATTGGCTGGCAGAGGCTGGACCTGCTCTCTGCTCAATCTGAGCAGTTGGCTGGAATCCAGTCCCAGGCTCCTGGGAGGCTGGGACCATCCAAGTAAGTAAGTGAGCTCCTCCTCTCTGCAGCCAAAGAGTTTTTTTCTAGCAGCCTGTGCGAGTACCTTGCCCTCCTAGGGCTAGGTGGTATGATGTGGGCTCTCACTGATATGCTGCAGTTTGGCTGCAGTGCTAGTGTACTGGCAGTCATCCTGCATGTTGCCCCTGGGACATAGAGGATGCACATTTTTACTGCATGTTCTGAAAGTGCACAAAACGTCCTGCATGCTGCATGTTTGGTGCACTTTCAGAACATGCAGCAACAATGAGTAACCTAAAAGAAGTCTGAGGGGGTGTGACACCCGCCAGTACACCCGCACTGCAGCCAAACCGCAGCACACCAGTGTGAGCCTAAATGCTTGTATTCACTTGCTGCAGCCACTGCCACTCCTCTGAAAAGTGATCGATGCTCAGGTCACTTTTCAGAGGCATTTGCTTTAACCCCCCTAAATGCCAATCCCTGCAGGTAATGACACAGTTCACTTTGAACTCCACCTTATTTCCATTACTCTCTGTAGGTATTAGATGTGGTCTCACCTTTTTGTTTGCACATCTAATACCAAAGGGTACTTTCACACTGGGGTGATGTGGGCGGTAGTGGTACAGCGCTGCTCATTTTAGTGGCGCTTTATCATTGTTTTAGTGGCGCTAGCGGGGCACTTTTAACCCCCACTAGTGGCCAAAGAAAGTGTTAAAAACTGCCGTGTTGCATTAATTTCAATGGGCTGGGCACCTCTCCCAAACCGCCCCAATAATGCTGCTTGCTGGACTTTTCAGAATGTCCTTCAATCGCACCACCCCAGTGGGAAACCTGTGCTGGCATAAGAAGCGCTTTACAGGTGCTATTTTTTAGCACTAAAACGCCTGTACAGTGCCTTCGGTGTTAAAGGACCCTAAAAAGAGTTCTGGAAATAAGGTGGAGTTCAAAGTGAATTTCTACACCTAAATGGAGCCCCCCTTTCAGAAGATTTGAGGATATTATTAAACCCAGAGACTGGTGGACTTAGGCCACAATAGACAGATTGAAATTCTGCCGATTCAGCAGACATTTCAATCTATCTCTGTGCAGACTGGTTGTACAGAATTTGACTCCATCAACTGACAGTACAACCAGCGTGTCTTTATGTTTTTTAGCGATCAGTGCTGGCTGCTATAGCTGCCAGCAGTGATCACTGTATTCTGATGGCTTGGAAACTTTCACCTCAGAGCACACACCGACACACGGCTCTTACGGAAGCTTGGTAATTCAAGTTCTGGGCTTCCCTAACATTACAGCCCTGTGGGGCTGTGATCAAGTCTGGGCAAGAGACGAGATATGACATTACTTACCTCATATCCCTGCCACTCCTAAACCTGCTCCACTGTAGCACCAGGCCCACAATGCCCTTAATCTGGCCTGTGCTCCGGCATGCGCCTGCATGTGCATTTCTTAATATCCGCAATTGAGACAGGAGGAACCTGCACCCTGGTGAATCTGGTGTTCATGCCAGGGAGACAGCAGGACTTGCGTGTTTAGCCTGCTGCGCTCACTGTGACTCTCAGCTACTCTGCTTGCTTGGCTTGCCCAGTGGTGTGGTGCTCACTCACCAGAGAAGCTCCGGACTCCACAGGTAGTGCTTAGTGTGGTGGCAGTGACAGCACAGTCTTTAGTCTTCATCTACCTGCAGTCTCATTGGTCTGTGTACTGGGTGTGGGGAAGGGGCAAGCTCTTTTTCTCAGTCTCTCTTTGGGCAATCATGCAGTCTCTTTCTGAGAGACTGCTCCATTCTCTGAGGGACTGCTCCACTTCACACTGCCTGTACAGAGACTGACTGCTTCACAGTGCCTGCACAGAAAGTGACTGCTCTCTCTGTGCAGGCAGTGTGAAGCGGGGTCTGTGCAGGCAGTGTGAAGCGGGGACTGTGCAGGCAGTGTGAAGCGGGGTCTGTGCAGGCAGTGTGAAGCGGGGTCTGTGCAGGCAGTGTGAAGCGGGGTCTGTGCAGGCAGTGTGAAGCGGGGTCTGTGCAGGCAGTGTGAAGCGGGGTCTCTCTCTGTGGAGGCAGTGTGAAGTAGTCTCTCTCTGTGCAGGCAGTGTGAAGCGGGTCTCTCTCTGTGCAGGCAGTGTGAAGCAGTCTCTCTCTCTGTGCAGGCAGTGTCAAGCAGTTTCTTTCTCTTTGGGGCAATGTGGAGCAGTCTCCCTCTCTCTCTGTACGGGGAATGTGGTGTAGATGGGTGGTGAGCTGATTCAGTGGTTCAATGGGCCACTTGACTTGACTTGCCCCCAGGCCTAAGGCTGGCAGCCCTCCCCTGGCCGTAGATTGTTACGACGGCTCCAGGCCTCAAGCTGTTCCAGGTGCAACTGTAATGCAAGAGCCTGTACAGCTAGCTGATCCCCTGTCTGCTCCAGCTGAGCCTCTCTCCTCTCCAACAGGGCTGATGCTGTTTCTCCAGTAGAGACCCTTTCCACCAATGATTGTACCTCTACCTGGATAGCTTGAAAGTCTTTATGATGCGTCTCCTCCACGCTCAGGATCAGCATCTCCATATCAGCACGGGTAGGTAATGCCTGAAGGAGTGCTTTAAGGGCCTTGATTTCTCCCTCCATGGTAGGTAACAGTACACCAACTTGCTGTCTTTGCTCCTGTGTAGTCTGCTGTATGATAGAAGCACAGATAGTTTCTGTAGCCACTACAGGAGTTGACTCTGGTAAAGCAGCCATTACAGCTTTCGAATAGGAGGCAGACTGAGCCCCTGTCATGCGGTTCCATAGGCTGGCGGATCTTGTCCCTGAAAAGTAGCTCTGTATCTCTGGCTGAAGTGTCGCTGCTGCTGTGCACTTTTCTTTTTCCTTCCCCCTTCTGGTACTCATACCGGGAGAGCTATTATTTTACCGGCTAGATGGCTAGTTTGCTGGAGGACATCAGGAGCTCTCATAGCACATGTCCTCACTCCTCGTCCATCTCCTGACCACGCCCCCATTCCTTCTCCTAACCAACCTGGCCTTTTTTAATAAAAACACATAGTACATTATTTTTTTAAAATAAAATAACCATTTATTCTGGTTAACAAAATAAAGAGGAAGGCAACACTGGAGACATTTTTTGGAATTTGTGAAGCCTTTTGTCTTCCCAGGGCACACATTAATTCAGTGGAAAACAAAATTGGGATCTTGCAGAGTACATATAATAGGGAGCACAATCTGATCCAGGACTCCCAGAGATCAGGAACAGCAGCAGATGACATCTATGTCCCCACCCTGTGGTACTACAACAGCCTGCCTCTTCTGTTAGACCAGACTGAAGCCAGGCAATCACTTTCAACTCTTCCGTGCAGCCTTCCCTCCACACTTCTCTGCAGCCTTCCTTGGAGGCTGTGCCTCGGATGGTGTACTTGTTGCAGGAGGAGGAGGAGGTGCTTCATTAGAAATATGACTGGATTCCGTAAGCTGACCCCTCAAACCCTTCTGAAGGGCCTCATAAAAGACCCTCACAGAGGAGGCATTGTCCCTTCTCCAGTTCCATCAACCTGGTGGCCAAATATGTACCATAGGCCTCTTCAGCATTGGGGGGGGGGGGGGGTACTGAGGAACTGGCTGGCTTCCTGAATGAGGGTAAGTGATTCCTCCTCTGTTCTGGTCATCTTCCTGGGCTTTTTGGTTAGAAGGCGGAGGGGAGGCACCTGGCATTCTGTGAGGCTCCTACTGGACCCCGCCACCTCCTCTCTACCACTGGGCATGGCCTGGTCCTGGCTGAGCTCACCCTGTGTATAAAAAAGCACATAGTTGTATTTTTTGCTTCAATCAATCTCCACACAATTTTCAGCTTATGACTTGCAAATTGAATTTGAAACAAATAGAAAAGGCTATCATTTTGACCCCAGCATTTTTCTAGCTGTTCATCAATATTTTAACAACATTTTTGGCCACTACTGTCTAGTGATATGTATACATAATCCTTTTTGTGATTAAATCATTGATTTGTAAGCAATTCAAACATTTTAGTTTACATCATTAATATTAGGACAATCAATATTTTCCCCAAAAATTATACCTAGCACCAGCTGGGCGCATCCACTTGGGTGGAGGGATGGGTCGAAAGTGATTGCCTTGCTTCAGTATGGTCATCGAGAAAACTGAGTTTGACATAGTACCACAGCTTGGGAAAATAAACCTCATCTGCTGCTACTCCTGATTTGAGGGACTTCTGTATCTTATTGTGCTCCCGCCTGTACATATTCCGCAAGATCACAATTTTATTGTCCACCAACTTAATGTCTGCCTGGGGGACTTGAGTCTTCACAAACTTCAGAAGTGTCCCCAGTGTCGCCTTACTTGCTTGCTTATTGAAATACAAGGGGTGCTTGACCTCCCACAGGTTTCGGTTAGCTTGATATAGGTCAATAAAATGACTCAAAAAATCCTGCTCCTTAAAGGGATTAATTTTTTCTGAAAGACAATACACAAGACAAAAACACTAATGTCAGTCCAAACTCCCAGTATTATCTTTATCCCAATATAGGGCACACACACACACACAGATAAGAAACAAAAACACCAATGTTAGTCCAAACTCTCAGTATCTTATACTAATATAGGCCTCAATTTTGAAGCAGTATAGGCCACTGTGATGGGCCAAGTTTAAATCTTACCTTTGTTTAAGACGCTCCCTACTTCCGTTTGGACATACGTACAACAGCATACTAGCTTTATAAACACTGCGCATGTGTCAAGCTCCGCCTATGCCTCCGCCCCGCCCCTGACGTTCTTTTTGCCAAATTTTCCCTGCCCTTCTCTCTTCGTTGCGCAGTGGGAGTATATACATAAAGATGGCGGAGAACTTTTCAGGATGTAGCGCGGAGGAAAGCCCGGAGCCCCAAACATCCATGCATTTATTTATGCCTGCATATTTCTAAATACATAATTTTTCTAAAATTTTAGGTGATGTTCTGGTTGTGGAAGGTCAAGCGGCGGACTCATTTACCACCGACAGTGCTCAAAGATTAATTGGGCAGATCATGGCTTGGAATGGGCACATTGATGAAATGCGCAATCAGCTAGACAGCATGAGAAATCGGCTGGACACCATGCAGCAGGAAAAGAAGAACATGATCAATGTTTTGGGGAGAATCTAATTCCTTTTTCCCTAAAACACAATCGATCATGTTTTTAATTTCCTTTGTAAATGAGAACATTGTTCTTTTTTTATATTTTTACAATTTTAAAAGCAAAATTTTGAATATGCACACGGTGTGTTAACATGTGCTATCTGCAATCAGGGGATCTCAATGTACGCGTTTTGTGTTTGCAACCCCTTCCTCATAATGCTAGTAGGTGAGAGGAAAGGATTGCACCCACAAAACACGTCCATTGATCCCCCATGATGGGAGATAGCACATGTTGACATTACCCATTTGGACTCCCCATTTGTGTGCATCTTCAAAATTTGGCTTTTACATGGGTGACATCACCTGCAACTTTTACATGTTGAACTTTGTAAGTTCCAGAGTTGGGTTTGTTAGTTTTATTTAAAAAAAAACTGTTTTAAAAGACAAATAAAAATAAATAAATAAATAAATAAAATAATGCAGAAAATACCAAAAATAAATAAATAAATATATTGTTCCCCCCCAAAAAAAGTTTTATATTGAGTAAAAAATATAAAACACAAAAAGACAAAAAAAAACTTTGAATGACATTTTTAAAAAAAACGCACATTTTTGCATGTGCACACAGTAAAAATTTTAAACAACAACAATGTGTGTGGCTTCTTCTTTCAATACTCAATACCAGTTTTGTAATTCATTTTGTGTTTTCAGTGACAAAGGGGCTTATTTACTAAAGGGAAATTCACTTTGCACTACAAGTGCACTAGGAGAACCTAGGAGACAGCCAAAAGGAAAAGCAAACAAGAAGAAAAACTCAAGATTTTATCATAAAAAAGATTTTTTTATTAATTGAAATGTTAAATTATGTTCTGGTATTCCTAATTACCAAAAGGTAAGTACCTTGTAGGGCTAGTGCTGTGTGACAAATTACTTCACTCAATCTCCCTACCAAATCTCACTATGTGCTAGTATTAAAGGTATACGCACAAAAAAATAATACAGTAAATATCCACTCAAAACAGTGAACAAAACTATAACATGTGTAATTTACTTATACATGAAATATCTGTCAGTCACAAAGTGAACTGCAAATCCCCCAAAAAACATATACACATAAATAAAAAATATATAGCATATGTATAAATGAAATAATATAGTCCGTCACCAAGAGGTGATTACAACTCTTCCAACAATGATCCCTCTTTATCGTGTGAAGATCTAATCAGTGTCCAAACAATTTTCATAAATCCTTCACCACACCAACAGTGTCCGTGACCCCCCTCGTAGGAGCACTCACCAACTGCAGAGCCCAGCACTCTCGTGCTAGGCTAGTAAAGCATTGAATCTCTTGCGAGATGATAACAGATGTTCAAATCCTCAATCTCTGGATGTTCTCCTTTAACCACTTGCTTACTGGGCACTTAAACCCCCATCCTGCCCAGACCAATTTTCAGCTTTCAGCGCTGATGCACTTTGAATGACAATTGCGCGGGCATACAACACTGTACCCAAATGAAATTTTTATCATTTTTTTCCCACAAATAGAGCTTTCTTTTGGTGGTATTTAATTACAGCTTGGAGTTTTATTTTTCGCTAAACAAACAAAAAAAGATACAAAAAAAACATTTTTCTCCTTCATTGAAGTGCGCTGATGAGGCGGCACTGATAGGCTGCACTGGTGGGCACTGATAGGCTGCACTGGTGGGCACTGATAGGCATAGTTAAGGCGGCACTAATAGGCACAGATAAGGTGGCACCGATAGGCACAGATAAGGCAGTACTGATGGGCACAGATAAGGCAGCACTGATGGGCAAAGATGGGCACAGATAAGATGGCACGGATGGGTGGCATGGATGGGTGGTACTAAGGGGCACTGATAGGTACCACTGATAGATGGGACTGATGGGCACTGATAGGTGGCTCTGATAGGTGGCAATGCTGGGCACTGATGGGCGGCACTGATGGGCACTGGTAGATGACACTGATGGGCACGGATATGTGGCACTGGGGTGCAGCACCGTTGTTGAGGCAGATTGTGGGCACTGATGGGTGGCACTGTGGGCACTGATGGGTGGCACTATGGGCACTGATGGGTGGCACTATGGGCACTGATGGGTGGCACTGATGGGGGGCACTTATTTATTAATGAGGTGGCACTGGCAATCGGGACTGATGTGAATCTTCGGTAAAAGATTAATTGTTGGTGGTTAATCCCAAACACATGTCTATCCTCCCACTCAGCCATGAATAGGTTGGCGAGGCTCGGGGCATACTTAGCCCCCATTGCCACGCCAACACATTGGGAGGATAGACATGTGTTTGGGATTAACCCCCAACAATTAATCTTTTACCGAAGATTCATAGATGACTTGTTCTTTGTTTGGGTGGGTACTGAACAATTAGCTGTGGATTTTTTGGAAAAACTGAACTCCAATTCGAACAATATCAGATTGGACTTAGCCCTATTAGGGTAAACTTCCTGGACCTCACCATAGAAAGAAAGGGAAGCAGTTTGAGCACTACTGTATTCTTTAAAACCACTGACCGGAACAGCTATTTGTCTACGAGAAGTGGGCATCATCCGTCCTGGATTAGGAACATTCCGAAAGGTCAATTTTTAAGGGTCCGCCGCAATTGTACCACCAATGAGGACTTCGTGGCCCAGTCTCAGGTCTTGAAAAATAGATTTATGCAGAAGGGATACGAGGGTACTCTTTTGGATGATACAATTGGAGAGGTCGGTAATACCCCGAGGGAGATATGCCTTCAGGGAAATATTAAGAGGGTGGATAGGACACAACATCAGTTCAAATTCATGTCAAGGTACCATTATCAATACAGAGAGGTTGAGCAGATTTTTGCGAAACACTGGCATATCTTGGGGAGGGATAAGCATTTAGGATCACTATTACCTAAACTCCCCAAGTTTATTTATAAAAGGGCACCCAATATTGGGGATAGGATTGTCAAAAAGATCCTTGACCCTCCAGTGAGACAGACAATCTCTGGGGATTTGAAAGGATTTTATGCGTGCAGAAGATGCATTTGCTGTAGAACTGTTCGACAGATAAACAGAGGCGTGACCTCAGTGACTAATGGCGAGGGAGAAATCTTCAGCATAGATGAACTTATGACATGCAATATGTCGCATGTTGTATATTTACTATGGTGCCCCTGCAACTTGTTTTATGTGGGTCGTACTAAAAGATTGCTGAGGATACGGATCTCTGAACACCTGGCTAATATCCGTAAGGGTTATTAATACCATAGTGTATCAATGCACTTTAAGGAATGTCATCAGCAGGACCCTAGCCTCCTACAGTTCTGTGGTATAGATTATGTTCACCCCTCTTGGAGGGGCTCAAATCGAGTGAGGGATCTATCCCAGAGGGAAACTAAATGGATTTTTTTGATGAGAAGTTTGGCGCCGAGGGGAATGAACATCGAGCTGGACGTGAATTGCTTTATCAACAATTCCTGATAAGTGGTAAATTAGTAAGGAATATCATCGGGGGTGGAGTAATGTGCTCTATATAAAGAGGGGTTCTATTGAGATTTATATGAACACTTTTGTGTAAGCAGAAATAAGTAGCTTTGGTAGAAGTAGATGGCCATTTAGGGCAAAAGAATTAGAAAGTGAGGGGGAATTATGAGGTTTGCTCATCTGCATAAAATTAAAAAATTAGGCTGGTTATCCTTTTTAAAAAGAATCTTTTTGAAAGTTTTTTTTATATACAAGCGTATATGTGTATGTATGTGCGGATAGGTATATATATATATATATATATATATATATATATATATATATTATATATATATATACATGCGTTTATTTTATTTTAAAAATATTTCTTTATGGATTGTTTGCTTTGTATATTTTTTTACTATGGTAGTGCACCACTATGGATAGTTGGTATAAAATGAATGCTCAGGAATAATATGTGAACCCGATGCATTGGTGACACAGAGACATACTGCCTTGCTATTGCATAGCTGGGGACACAGAGACACATTATTGTGGTATCATAGAGCTGAGGATATATGGATGCAGGGCTTATTAGTGTGAGAGGGCTGTTGCCCCTTGTACATAATAAGCCTTAGGAGAGCACATATATGTGGGCACACATATATATATATATATATATATATATATATATATATATATATATATATATAGAGGTATGGGGTGAATGAAATCATATATACACCCGTTAGGTGGATGTGGATAGCAGAGACTTATGTAGTTGTTCACAGCAGGGATAGAGTTAATCTGTCCGTGCAGGGACGGCGCTGTTATAGGTGAGTGATAGCGCTGTCACCTGCAGAGGTGAGCCCACGTAAGATAGGCTGGTGGTGTCCGCGCAGGCGCGACCCCACTGTGATGAGCTGATGGGGAGACAGCGCAACATCAATGAGCTGCTGGGCGACTCATTAGACCTAGGGTGGGAGACGTGCGTGTGAGTGGTCCACGAATGCGCGAGCAACCTGAGTACCCTATGTAGTATGCTGGGAGGGTGGACAGAGAAGTCTGAGCGCTCGTCTGAAGGCCTCACATGCGCATGCGCGATGGGGGGTCGCATTATTATGGGATAGTTGCCATTAGAATAAAAGGCGGAACATGATGCCAGATAGCCAATCCCATGATTAAGTCTGGTATGATGAAACATGTCGGGGGCGTGGCTATCTGGCAACTATCACTGATACACTAAGCTCATACACGGAGGCGGAAGAAAGGTGCTGGACGTAAGGGACAGTAATAGGAGGCTGTGGCGCTCTATTCAAATTGCAGACTCTGCTGTGGGGAATCAAGCAGGAAACGCAAGGAAGGGTGAGAGAGAGCAAATACGCTGTCGGCTTAACGAATGTCCACTGTGACCACCAATGCCTTGGAGTATAGTGCGATTTTATTGAAGATTTAAGTGATTTGATGTGATTTTGGAGTGCTTTCTTTCATATTGTTCATGTGAGTGCATTAACGAGTGGAGTATATTTTTAAATTAAAGAGTGTTTTACAGTATTGCACTATTGGAGGTCTCTTTTCTTTTGAGGGCCTTATGAGATAGATTTATAGAAGCCTTAAAGGAGAACATCCAGAGATTGAGGATTTGAACATCTGTTATCATCTCGCAAGAGATTTAATGCTTTACTAGCCTAGCACGAGAGTGCTGGGCTCTGCAGTTGGTGAGTGCTCCTACGAGGGGGGGTCACGGACACTGTTGGTGTGGTGAAGGATTTATGAAAATTGTTTGGACACTGATTAGATCTTCACACGATAAAGAGGGATCATTGTTGGAAGAGTTGTAATCACCTCTTGGTGACGGACTATATTATTTCATTTATACATATGCTATATATTTTTTATTTATGTGTATATGTTTTTTTGGGGTTGTTGCAGTTCACTTTGTTATAGTTTTGTTCACTGTTTTGAGTGGATATTTACTGTATTATTTTTTTGTGCGTATACCTTTAATTATATACTCATAAAAGGGGCAATAAAAAATGTGAGACTAGTGATCATACAATATCTAAAATGGTACATAACATATCACAAAAAACTGCAATATACCAAAAAAAAAGTTGCAAACACAATAAAGTGAACAACAATAGTAGGTGAAGTCCCAATTAGGTGCTAACACCAAACAAAGGAAATACAGATGAATAAATAAGTATAAATCCAAAAGTCCAAAGCAGTGGTTTTTTTTTCAGTGAAAACCTTCTTCTGAATCCATAAACAGAACAACTGCTGGGATCTTCTATAACGTGATAAAACAATGTCCCTTCACCAAGAATTTATGGACATAAAAAAGACACCCCACTTGTGAAGAAAATAGATGTCTTCTTACCAGATGCTGTTGACTACTTTAAAAAGATAGTCAAATAGGCTTATGCAGGGTAAAATCCCTGCTCACATGGAATCAGGTGGACCTCCTATGGACAGAAGCTTCTCCTCATAGACTCAGATGGGTCATAAAAAAGCCAAACAAAAATCCATAGCGTAATACCGTTTAATAAAACATAAATTATAAAACATAAGGCCAAATGGCTGCTTACATAAGTTGGTGCCCAACCTGGCACTGGGGCTGCTTGCTTAAAACAAAAAGTTTTCGTAATGGATACGTAGTTCCTCGTGGTATAAGGCGTGCGTTCCACCGAAGGGCAGCCGATGACCAAGGACGACCGGAACTAAATGTAAACGAACGTGACTGGATACCGCCTCGACGTACGTTTCGTTTGACACGTCACTTCCTGATGTCGGTGGAACGCACGCCTTATACCACGAGGAACTACGTATCCATTACGAAAACTTTTTGTTTTAAGCAAGCAGCCCCAGTGCCAGGTTGGGCACCAACTTATGTAAGCAGCCATTTGGCCTTATGTTTTATAATTTATGTTTTATTAAACAGTATTACGCTATGGATTTTTGTTTGGCTTTTTTATGACCCATCTGAGTCTATGAGGAGAAGCTTCTGTCCATAGGAGGTCCACCTGATTCCATGTGAGCAGGGATTTTACCCTGCATAAGCCTATTTGACTATCTTTTTAATTAAAGTAGTCAACAGCATCTGGTAAGAAGACATCTATTTTCTTCACAAGTGGGGTGTCTTTTTTATGTCCATAAATTCTTGGTGAAGGGACATTGTTTTATCACGTTATAGAAGATCCCAGCAGTTGTTCTGTTTATGGATTCAGAAGAAGGTTTTCACTGAAAAAAAAAAACACTGCTTTGGACTTTTGGATTTATACTTATTTATTCATCTGTATTTCCTTTGTTTGGTGTTAGCACCTAATTGGGACTTCACCTACTATTGTTGTTCACTTTATTGTGTTTGCAACTTTTTTTTGGTATATTGCAGGTTTTGTGATATGTTATGTACCATTTTAGATATTGTATGATCACTAGTCTCACATTTTTTATTGTTTGATATTTGGTCTAGCGCCCCTTTTATGAGTATATCTATAGCACTACAGGTTTTTTTCTTGTTTTTCTAGGGAGCAGCTATTAGTGTTTCATTTAGCACATATTTTGATTCATTGATTATTTGATTGTTTAATTTTTCATACATTTTTTATTACTAATTTTAGTGGCGCGGGGTTTAATAGTTGCTGTGTTGTCAGCCACTCTTTTTTCACGTATACCTTTAATACTAGCACATAGTGAGATTTGGTAGGGAGATTGAGTGAAGTAATTTGTCACACAGCACTAGCGCTACAAGGTACTTACCTTTTGGTAATTAGGATTAACAGATTTGTATGCACCTTTTTTTTGTATGATTATATGTTTAAGTAGCAGCTAGAGGTTTAGAGGGTTTGGTGTTAGCGCGGTGATGATACACTAAGTGGGAGGTTAAATTTTGTGTATCCATTTAAAATATGTTCTGGTATTGCAATGGCCCCTCTACCATTAAAATAATTGATATATCTGTCCCGCACTTGACGGGCGGTTTGGGGGGCCAAGTCAGTACAGCCAGCATCCAGGCCTGTGAGTACAGATTCTGCAAGTCTGGCCTCAGGCCCAATTGAAGTAATATATTTATGAGAATGTTTTCGTAAAAAATTATGGAGTATGCAACAGCACAGGATTATATGATTGAGTTTATAGTCCGCCATATTGATGGCTGAGAGAAACAAATGGAACCGGCTGGCCATTATCCCGAAAGGTATTCTCCACAACTCTTCTTGCTCTGGCCAGCTGGTAGTTAAAAACCCTCCTCTCCGGGGTGAGGGTCCTTTGTGAGAACGGCCTCATCAGGTGCTTGCCCAGACCAAAGGCTTCATCTGCGATGAATGCAAAGGGGAGTCCCTCAACGTCCTCGCCATCAGGTGGCAATCCCAGGCCACCAGTCTGGAGACGCTGGCAGAACTCCATCTGGGCGAAGACTCCTCTATCGACCCGTTCTTCTCCACGTCCACGTACATAAAATCATATTGTGCCGACACCACCGCCATCAACACTAGACTATGGAACCTCTCCTCTTTTTACCTTTGTAATTGAAGTAGTAAGACCTCGAATGGGGTGGTGGCACAATGCGAACATACTTCCATTGATCGCCCCTCCACAGTTGGGAAAGTCCCAACGGTCAGCGAACTGGGAGGCCACAGTCTGCCATTCATGTGGCGTGGAAGGAAACTGCGGAGTCAAACAAGAAAAAAATTTATAAGTACTTTTAAACATAACTTTGCAAGCAGATTACACAAAAACATTATTGCACAACAGCAGTATAACATTTTTTAGAAGTAGTATTTCCAAAACTCAAAAATATAAGGCCCACTTATCAGATTCCTCACCCCCTCTGATGGCCCATTGATAAAATTGTATGGGGGGGTGGGGGGGTTCTAAATGATTTTAAGTCCACACATTACACTTGGAGACATTTGAGGGAGTGGGGGAGGGTTCTAAATTATTTTAAGACCACACATTACACGTGGAGGCATTTGAAGGGGTGGGGGAGAATTCTAAATTATTTTGAGACCACACATTACACGTGGAAACATTTGAGGGGGTGGGGGAGGGTTCTAAATTATTTTAAGAACACACCTTACACTTGGAGACATTTAAGGGGGTGTTTCAGGTAAAGCAGTACAATAGAGCTGACAATATACATTGTTAAGGGACTAGGCTATAGGTGTTGAATTGCATGCTGGGGAGGTTAGTGAAGGCAAATATGCATGTAGGTCAAAAAGGAGTTAAAAAAAATAAAAACATGCATGCATGAAGATAAAGGAGACATTCACAGCATATTCAAATCATGGTAATTAGGTAATGATGAAATTAATACAAGACATTAGCAATCATTAAATACATATAATGTAATGTTAAAGGATAAAACTTACCTTAATATAGTCCTTCTGCAGGACCTGAATAATGGCAGAACAGGTCTCTGGGATAATGATCCCCAGAGCCTGGGGGGAGATGTCTGTGGAGAACTTGAGGTCCTGAAGGCTTCTCCCTGTTGCCAAGTACCTTAACGTGGCAACTAGCCTCTGCTCCGGAGTGATGGCTTGCCGCATGCAGGTATCCTGCCTGCTGATATAAGGGTCAGCAAAGCCAGCAGACGGTGAAAAACGGGGTCCGTCATCCTTAGATAATTCCTGAAATCCTCAGAATTATTCTCATGGATGTCATGAAGCAAAGGCATATGCGAGAATTGGTCACTCTGGTGCAGCCAATTCTTCATCCATGAACTCCTCCTCATTCTGTTCATGGACTGGGCTTGGGTCAAAGTATTAACCCCAACACCAAGCCCCCACACAGCACGAACTGGAGAACGAGTACGTCCACGCACCATGGCTTCAAAACGGCCGACTGATCAAAAACAAACAAACAAACGCACTGAAGAACAGCAAGGCCTGTGAAGAGCGACCGGAAGAACAGGAACGAGCGGACCAGAACAGCCTGATATACAGGTACGAACTGACCAACATGCACTGAAAATCAGATACAATCCCACAAGCACAAACTGAACCACAGAAAATGATCTAAATAAGCTGTAGTCTGAAAAACGCGAATCGTCTCTAACCAAACTTCTACTAACACGAGATAAACATGAGATTAGCACAAGGAGCCCAAAGGGTGGCCTACTGGGGCTTGAACTTCCTTTTTCTAGTCCCGCATATGTGCTGTACGTCACCGTGTTTGGAACGGGCAGACTTTTGGAATGATCGTGTGTGGTGGAGATGTTGAATTCCAGGAACTGCACCACTGTCTTTTCAAATTCACATTTTTCCGCTTTGAGATACAAATTTGTGTCTCCTGAGGATTGCAGGACCTGTTTGACATGTACTTGGTGTAGTTTAATGGTGGCAGAAAAAATAAGGATGTCATCCAGGTAAACGACTAGGAAATTATCAAGGTATTTTCAGAAAAAATTGTTTACCAGGTGCTGGAAGGTGGGCGTTGCAGAGCCCAAAAGGCATCACCAAGTACTCGTAATGCCCAAACCTGGACCTGAAGGCAGTTTTCCATTCATCGATAGCCCAAATTCGAATGAGGTTGTAGGCGCCACGAAGATATAGCTGGGAGAAGATTCAGGCGGATCAGAAATGTTGGAATAACTTCTGAATAAGAGGAAGCGTGTACCGGTTTTTAATGGTAATTTTGTTTAATTCTCTGTAGTTGATGCAGGGTCTCAGAGAGCTGTCTTTCTTTTCCACAAAGAAGACACTGGCTCCAACCAGTGATGAGGAAGGACAGATAAAAACATTTTCCAGGTTTTCGTCAATGTAAGACTTGAGAGCCTTTAATTCAATTTCAGACAGTGGGAAGATGCGGCCAAAAGGGACTTCAGAGCCTGGCAAGAGAACAATAGGGCAGTCATAAGACCGGTGAGGTGGTAGACGGTCAATCTGTTGTTTATCAAAAACATCCTTAAATTCATGGTAAACTGAAGGTACATGTTGGAGGCTGTCAGGTACTGGTACTATGGTGAGGCAAGGGGCTGGAGCTGAAAGGAAGCAGTGCTGGGAGCAGTATTGGGAGGAAAAGGAAACTTATTTCTTATTCCAATTGATTTTAGGTTCATGTGCCTGTAACCAGGGGAGCCCCAAGATGATGGGAAACATGTGAGAAGAGATAATGTCGAAGCACAGAAACTCCTGATGACCGGAGTCTGTGGTGATGAGAATGGGTCTGGTTTCTTGGGTGATGAGTTCAGAACGGGGAAGAGACCCATCAACCAGGTGTACTTGGAGGTTTTGTTTTTTAGTCACAAGGGGAATATGTAGACTAGCAGCTAGTGAACCATCCAGAAAGCAGCTGCACGCTTCGGAATCAACTATGGCTGGCAGGCAGGTTTCCTTTTCCATTAACTGTAGGGAGACAAAGAGGGTGACATAAGTCTGAGAAAAACTAGAGACTCGATAGCACATGATAAATTGAGAGTAGGACTTGCTAGGTCTCACAGGGAAGGTGCGAAGGAAATATCCTGAACCCCCACAGTAAAGGCACAGGTTGGCCTGATGCCTGCGTAGTCTTTCCTCCGGGGTGAGATGAGCATGGACCAATCCCAATTGCATGGGCTCAACCTCAGAAGTGGTGGAGATTGGAGGAGCCGTGAAAGGTGGATGGATGGGAGTCGGCTTAGGGAGCATCCAGCTGGGACGAGGAACCTGGAAGCACTCTGAGCGTCGCTCCCGCATACGCCTGTCCAATTTGGCGGCAGCTTGGATCAAATCCTCCAGAGTAGCAGGGGTCTCTATCCTGGCCAGCTCATCTTTAAGAGCTTCAGACAGCCCATGGCAGAACTGGTACTTAAGGGCAGGTTCATTCTAGCCGGTATGAGCCGTCCACTTCCAGAACTCAACAATATAGTCCTCAATCGGCCTTCGCCCTTGAGAAAAGTTATGTAAGGTAGCTTCGGCTGTGACCATGCGTTGGGGTTCATCGTAAAGTTGTGCCATACTTTCAAAAAAGGTGTCCACTGAATTTAACACAGGCCTTCTCTGTTCCATCAGGCTGTGGGCCCAGGCTTGTGGTTCATCGGCCAGGAGGGAGATAATAAAGCCCACTTTTATCACCTCAGAGGAGAAAGTCCTGGGTTGGAGAGCCAAATACAAAGAACAGCATTTTTGAAGGCTCTAAATTGTTTGCGATCACCAGAAAAATGCTCCGGTGTGGGGACCCTGGGTTCAGGGGAAGCCATTATCACCGTAGAGTTAGATGAAACTTCAGAAGAGGAGGCCCCGCTGGTGGGTGCAGGAGGTGTGGTAGCTGGTGTGGATGGCCCGGAAAGCTGCTGGAGGGGACTGTCTATTTGGGTATAGCCCTCTTGCAAATTCTTAACTGCATCAGTGAGTGCCGACACCTGTTGGCACAGAATCTCAAGAGGGAAACACGCTCTGTCTGCCTCCGACGTAGCTGGTTTGTACTATCAAAGAAGTACTTACTGAGGCAGAGATGCCGAGAGCAGTTCACCCTCACTAAGCACAGTTCGCCCCCTGGAGGTGATACAGGGAGTGAATGGAACAAAGAGGCACAGGCTACCCAGTTGGCAGCAGAAGCCCTGTGTGATGGTCCTTATAAGGATGGGCACCTGTGCAGAGACTGGCAGACGGCATGAACTGCTGAAGGAGAGCAAACAGAAAGTCCAGAACCAGGCTGAGGGTCAAACACTGAAGATCTGTAGATCCAATCACAGGCTGAGGTATGGTGCCTGGGAGACACAAGGCAAGTCCAGGTCACAAGCAGAGGGTCAAGGCAAGGAGACAGGAGACAGGTACGGGTCACAGGCGGAGGGTCAAACACAGGAGACAAGCAGAATCCCTTAAACAGGCCAGGGGTCGGGTCCAGGAGAAAGGCAGAAGAGTCAATATCAAGCCGGGTCACAGCAGGCAATCAGGTACAGGAAGCAGGATCAAAGTATAACAGGAAGCTGAAGACAAACCAGCAATTTGTCTGAGCAGAAGAGCAACTTTTATAAGGATCCCAAGGGTCACGTTGAGCGTGCGCCAGCGTGCATGCTCCATTCCACCGCACATGCACGCAGGAACACGCCCAAAGCGGCTGGAAGGATTATTCTCCTGACACTACACAATAAAAGAGCCCATTGTGCCCTTCTGGGAGAGAGGCATTTATTCTCAGACAAGAATATGAGATTCTTATGGTCAGTAAGAATGAAAACCTGCACAGTGGTACCTTCGAGGAGCTGTCTCCATTATTTCAGGGCTAAAATGATTTCTAACAGCTCTCTGTCACCAATCTTGTAATTGAACTCCGCAGGTAAAAAATTCTTGGAAAAGTAGCCACAAGGAAGCATAGTGCTCTCAGAGGTAGGCCATTGAGACAGAAGGGTGCCAACTCCAGTCTCAGAAGCATCAACGGGGCAGCATAGTGGTGTAGTGGTTAGCACTCTCACCTAGCAGTAAAAAGGGTCACTGGTTTGAATCCCAACCATGACACTACCTGCCTGGAGTTTGCATGTTCTCCCTGTGCCTGTGTGGGTTTCCTCCGGGTACTCCAGTTTCCTCCCATACTCCAAAGACATGCAGGTAGGTTAATTGGATTCTGTCCAAAACTGGCCCTAGTATATGAATGGGGACCTTGGATTGTGGGCTCCTCGAGGGTAGGGACGATGTGAGTGTGCAATATACAGGGATATGGACAATTGTAGGTTGAACTGAATGGACTGGTGTCTGTATTCAACCTTACTAACTATGTAACCTCAAGGATAAAAGGTAACATAGGATCAGTATGTGCCAACACTGGAGCAGAAACAAAGGCAGCCTTGAGACTCTCAAAGGCCTTAATGGACTCTGGAGACCAACTCTGTGGGTTACCGTCCTTTCTGGTCATATCAGTCAGAGGCTTGACCAGAGACAAGAAGTTAGGAACAAACAAAGCCAAGAAACTGCAGAGGATGTAAACCCACGGGTTGGGGCCACTGTAGGACTGCTGAAAGTTTCTCTTGGTCAATCGAAAAACCAGCAGTGGAAATGACATAACCCAGGAATTTAACCTGTTCATGATGGAATTCGCACTTCTCCAATTAACAATAGAGATTGTTCTCTCTTAGTTTCTGAAGCACACGACAGACATCTGTGTGGTGGCTTTGCAGGGACTTGGAAAATATGAGGATATTGTTGAGATAAACCAACACACATAACTGCAACAAATCTCGGAGAACATCGTTAATAAATTTCTGGAAAACTGCCGGGGTGTTACAAAGGCCAAAAGGCATTATTAGGTACTCATGATGGCCTGTTCTGGTATTAAACTCCTTTTTCCAATCGTCGCCCCTCAATCCTCACGAGATTGTATGCCCCTCTCAAATCAAGCTTCATGAAAAACGTTGCTCCCTTGAGGTGATCAAATAACTCCATAATCAACAGAACGGATAGGCATTCTTAATCGTGAAACAATTGAGACCCCTATAATCAATACACAGTCCCAGTTCACCATTCTTCTTCTTCACAAAGAAGAAACCAGCACTAGCACCAGCAGGAGACGAGGATTTGCGGATGAAACCTTGAGAAAGTGCATCTGCAACATACTCCTCCATGGCCTTATCCTCCAAGACTGACAATGGGTAAACCCGGCCACGAGGGGGTATGGCACCAGGTTAAAGGTCGATTGCGCAATCATACGAACGAACAATGTTGCCATTTATAGGCCTTACCTTCATTAAAGGCTCTTTGATCACATTGAAATGGTTTTATCCTTTAGGAGAAGGATATCCTTATTGAATTTTTCCAAGTGAAATTTTAGCTTAGCCTCAAAATCAGAAAAAAATTTGTGGGTTCGTTAAGAAGTCATCTGGTTTTGTATTTGGTCAATTTTGAAATCTAAAACAGAAATACATTTGAATTAACAGTGACATCATGGTTCTGGAAAATATGTTTGAGATTATCTTCCCATGCAGTTTTATATGTGGGGTCCACGTTTATAAATGAAGGAAAAATTTGGACCCGAAGCCAGAAGGTATTAATTTCCTCTTTAAAATAGTCAGTCCTCAAATGATTTATTGTGCCAATGGAGAAGAGATTTTTTTCTCCAAAAATTGTCTCAGATTAGTGAACACAAAGAAAATCTCAGAATCCACTGATTCCTTCTTTTTTAAGTCCTGATGTAATTGTGACATAAATGTAACCCATTGATCTCCTTGATATGACACCATAGTGAAAAAATAATAATATGTTGCAATATGACTATTAGTAATATTGTTTATATTTCAGAAAACTCAATCACTGAGAATTTAAACCTCCCTGAAGAAGGAATATACAGTAACAATTCTGAAACCTGTTGGTATTGACCACAGCAAGACCATGGCAGCTCATGGGAATATTTGTACCAACTGGTTTTGATTAAAAATTTTCATTGTGCAATATATTTTATGTATATCTTGTTTTTTTATCACTATGTTTGCCCGTTTTGATTATGCTTATTATAATTTTAGTACATTGCACATTTCTCTCTCTCTCTCTAAAAAAAAAAAAAATTATATATATATATATATATATATATATATATATATAATGTTGGCAGTTCCCTACACCTTTCCCAGGAATACATATTTCAAGATATTGATATTTTCACTGTTTTACACTGAAAATTATCATTTAATCTACTTTTTTGAAGTGTCAGTAAGAAATTGCGGCTCTGTTAATAAATTTAATGTGTTGTTTCAATAAAAAATAGATGCTTTCTGTACATTTTTTGGTGTCCTGTCATTACATTTAATTTTGGGAGGTTGGCAGCACAGGGGGTTATTTACTAAAGGCAAATCCACTTTGCACTACAAGTGCACGTGAAAGTGCACTTGGAAGTAAAGTCGTTGTAGATCTGAGGGCGACATGCAAGGAAAATAAAAAAACAGCATTTTAGCTTGCACATGATTGGACGATAAAATCAGCAGAGCTTCCCCTCATTTCAGATCTACCCCTTAGATTTAGAGCGAATGAACTTCCAAGTGCACTTGTAGTGCAAAGTGGATTTGCCTTTTCGTAAATAACCCCCACTGTCTTGCTTGATGCACTCGTATACCTTCTCTACCTCAGATGCAATAGCAACATGCAAATGCCGATTTACTAAGGACAAATAATCTGTGTACTGCAAGTGCACTTGCTCTAGACTTGAGGGGGAACATGCAAGAAAAAAATAAAAAATAAATATTAATTAAAAAGAAAACAGCATGTTTGCTTGCACATAATTGTATGACAGAAATCAACAGTGCTTTCCCTCATTTCAGAGCTTCTCCTCAAATCTAGCGCAACTGCATTTGCAGTACATTTAGACCCCTTTCACACTGAGGCGCTCAAAAACTGCCCATAAGACATTGGGTGTTTTTGCAGTGCTTTTGCTGCACTTTAACTTTGTTCTTGCGGCCTTAAGGGAGTGCTTTTTTTTTAAAGAAGTAAACCCTGATGGATTTTACTTCCTCTTTTGTTCCCTGCAAAGTAAAAGCATAATGCATTGCATACTAGCCCATTATGTGGAACTTACCTGCAAACGCAGCCCGCGCTGTCCCCACGTCCATCTTCCTTCCGAGGCTGTGGACTTTGACTCTGTGACAGTCCGGAGTCTCATGACGCCACTCCTGCGCATGCGTGAGGGAGCCGACAGTCATGGCACGGGCCCTTTAGAAACGGCATGATCATGCCCTTTCTTCAGTGTGCATGCACCGATGACGGCGCAAGCATATATGTTACATATCTCCTAAACAGTGCAAGTTTAGGCGATATTTCCAGTGCCTACAGGTAAGCCTTATTATAAGCTTACCTGTAGGTAAAAGCGGTGTGTAAGGGTAATGTCACATGATAATGCGACCTTAAAAAAGAAGAAAAAAAAGCTATTCTGCAGCGCTTGCCATTCATTTCAATGGACAGGGGCGTTTTTGAGGTGCTTTTTAAACCGCTCCAAACATGCCCCAAAGATGCTGCATGCAGGACTTTTTGCACCGATTCAGGCTTCAATTGAAATAAATAGCGCCTCAAAAGTGCCTCAGCATATAAGGGGGTCTTACAGCGCAGACTATTTGCCTCTAGTAAATCAACCCTGCTGTCATCCGCAACCACTGAACAGATAGAACCAGCAGGTGGCGCTGTAACAATTTTATCCAGCTCTAAAAATCTGCTGAGCAACAAACAGCGTTGCGTATGACATCCCCTCGGTGAATTTTGTTACTCGGGCATTGGACACTTTTCAGGCACCGGGATTCGAGCAAACGCAAATATTTTTTTTTTTTTTTTGCGCGCTGCCATTTTTGTGTGGCTCAAACCACCTTTCCAGCTGCAATACTTAGACTCGCCAGGACAGTCACGTGAATATTTCGTCATTACGTTTCCATTGAGGGAACGTGCCCCCCTGTCGCCTGCGTCTGGCTTCCGCCTGCTCTTGCTGCGTTAGTCGGGGTGGGGGAAGGGGAGCGAGAGATTGGGTTCGGTACTGGGAATCATGGAGCCGGACTCAGTGATAGAGGATAAAACAATTGAGCTCATGGTAAGTGAAGGCTGCTTGTGCTCTCCGCTGTTTCTATGAATAAGAGGCGCTTCTATCGTTCAGCTGTGTAGCGTGTTGAGAAAACATTTATGTGGTAAAAGGTAAAAAATTGTGTTTTGGACTTGTCAGCTAGCGGCCGCGGGAGAAGTGCGGAGCTCAGCGGGCCCCGGCAGTCCAGCCTGCTGAAGTAGGTGGAGCGAAGGGCTGCAGGTAACCCAAAGCATAATTGTTGTCTTCCATCTTCTCCGCCCTTGTATTTTCTTTCTATGATTAGTCACCGCCCGCTGCCTCCGAATTGTGAGGCCATAGAGATGGACGAAGGCCATAGAGATGGAGGGGAATGAGGGGAAGGAAGGCCCCGGCCTTTTCCATAGGCTGCAGTCCTCGAGCACTCAGTGGGTAGCCGCCGAGAGGAGGGGCCGGCCTCCTAGACGAGTCTGCCGCAGAGCATCCACAATGGATGATGAGCGCTGCTGACGCCTCTTCCCAGCAATCTGCTTGTGCTGCCGGCGGCTCTCGGTGCGGGGCTTTTGTTTTTTGTTACGTATTCCAATTAGGTGATGTTTAGAGGCGAGTGATCGTTGGTCTTTTGTAGAGGATCATTGACGTTTGTGTACATGTCACTGCAAAGCTGCCAATTGGATCTTTTAACCTGCATTGAGCCCTCTACAAAATAAGTACACTTATTTTAACTTTTTATTTTTACCAATGCATGACCTTTTTCATTTTTTTTTTTTTTTTTCCTGGTTCACATTTAATGTAGTGTAAATTTCAACGTAGCATGTCAGTGCAATTTCAGGTGCTGCTTGAAAGACATCTATGCGGCTTCATGCACAGATGTCTGTTGAAGTCGCACCCGAAATCCAGTATAAGTAGCGCAGGAACTTCTTTTGTAAATTGTTGCCATTGCTGGCAATAAACTGCAACTTGTGACTTGACCCGACAAATCGCTCCAATCTGAGTGAGGGCTTCCAGGATGCAAGATAGTAAAATCCGGAGCTGCTGTGTACGGCAACCAGCTAGCTTCTATATAACAAATAGTGAGCTCCTTTGGCTGGGCTTCTCCTATTCAGGAGTGCAATTAATTTTGCACTCCTGTGACCCATTTTCAGCAGAGAGCGGACTAATGTCTACCGACATCACCAAAATAAGTCCAGGCACTGCATCATCCCGCCTCCTGTGAGTCTGGATGTGCCAGGTGTCTGGACTGATAGCCATCTCGGCCTCTGAGAGCTACTGAGACGCCACTCCCCACCCCTCCACAGGTAAGCGCTCGAGTGAGCGTGGAAGTGCAGAGCAGTGGAGATGCTGATTGACAGGTAGCAGCTCTCTGCTTGGTGAGCCGAGCCATCTGCAGTGTTCGATGGCTTGGTTTTTAGTGCAGAGAAGCCAGGGGACAGATGTAGCATACTTGGGTAAGTATTAATATGCAATAACCCCCAAAACCCATACTTCTCTTTTAAAGTGGTTGTAAAGGCTTTGGCTCCATTCACACCATGGAATTCCGTTTTGGCGGAGCCGCCGTGATTCTGCCTGTGTTTCAGAAATGCCACAAATTGCCCTTTTGAATGGCACAGAATCTGTGTTATTTTCTCGCATGAACAATAGAGGTAAAAACACGCAAAGAGAATCATTTGGAGGCAAGACACTCAAAGTAGGTTCTTGTACTTCTTTTGGGCATTCTGCAATTCTGTTTTCATGTTTTTACTGCAATTCATCGGGCCGTGATTTGGTGCCATTCAAAATAGTGGGCATCGTAAGGGTGTTGCACGATTTGCGGTGTTTCCGAATCGTGTGCAAAATTGCTCAGATTTTTCCCGAAAAACGTTATGCCATGGTCTGAATGGAGCCTCAATGTTTACCTTCATACATTCTATGCATGAAGGTAAAAACCTGTGTGCAGCAGCCCCCAATATTTACCGAAGCCCCATTGCGATCCAGCAATATGCACATGAGCCAGGACTCCGATTCCCTATTGGCTGAGACAGCAGCATTAGCCATTGGCTCCTGCTACTGGCAATCACAGCCAGTGAGCCAATGAGGAGAGAGCAGGGGCAGGGCCAAGCCTCGTTTCATGTTGAATGGGCACATGGAGCAGGGGCTCAGGTGGCAGCCTGCTCGGATTCCCCAATAGCAAGATGCTTGTTATAGGGGCCTGGAGCGCTTTGCAAGGGACCCAAGAAGAGGCGGACTGGGGTTAGAGGTCGACTGGTATATCGGCCGATATTTGCCGTTTTTTAATTAATCGGCATCGGCCGATTGAGCTGATAAAAAGGCCGATTTAGAACAGCGTGACTTGGAAATGACTTCTGTAATAGAAGTCAGTGTAAGTTGCCTGAGTCTTTATAGAAACGTCTTTCCTCCTCTCTGGGCAGTCTGCCAAGAAAAGAGCAAAAAGGTACAATGTTTACACTTCTGAATGAATGAACTCAACTCTGTGTGTAGAAGTTCTCAGTTTAACCATTTAAAGACCAAATCTTTTCTGACACTTGTTGCTTACAAGTAAAAGTCCTGTATTTTCTGCCAGATATATATATATATTTTTTAGCAGAGATCCTAGGGAATAAAATAGCCGTTGTTGCAACATTTTATGTCACACGCCATTTGCGCAGAGGTCTTTCAAATGCATTTTTTTGGGGGGAAAATAATACACTAAATGATTTAAAAAAAAAAAAAAAAAAAAAAAAAATGAAAACAGTAAAGTTAGCCCATTTTCTTTTTTTTTTTCTTCCAAAAGTTTTGACTACCTGTTTTTATTTTATAGGCTGCTTTCACACTGGAGTGGGCAGGCGTTGATGGTAAAATGCTGCTAGTTTTAGCAGCGCTTTACCATCATTTTAGCGGTGCTATTCGGCTGCTAGTGGCGAGCATATAACCCAGCTAGCGGCCGAAGAAGAGGTTAAATGTGCCTGTGAAGCACCGCTGCCAAATCGCATTGCATGCGCTTCGGCAGTGGTGCCCATTAATATCATTGGGCAGGAGTGGTGGAGGAGCGGTATACACCACTCCAAATGTGCTGCTTGCAGGACTTTTTTTTTTTTTTAACATCCTGCGAGCGCATCGCCAGTGTGAAAGCACTCTGTCTTTCACACAGACTGCAGGGGAGCCGTTTTGCAGGCACTTTAAAGGCGCTATTTTTAGCCCAAAAGCGCCTAAAAAAAAAAAAAAAAAAAAAAAAACGCTCCAGTGGGAAAGGTGTCTGTTAGGTTTTATCAGATGAAGTGGGATAAAAAAAAAATAAAAAAAAAAAATCGGCATCATATATCGGCCGCCATGATTTCTAAATATCTGCATTGGCCAGAGAAAAACCCATATCAGTCGACCTCTAATCAAACTGCAGCTTACCCGTCATTACATATGGTGGCTGCATTGACTTCATGTTTTAGGCTTTTTACTACTCAATTTCACCTGGTGATCCAGCTATTAACATGTTTTCTGTCCTTTCTATGTTCTCATAGATGTAGTAAAGCAGACACTTTTTGACAGCATCTGTGTCATTCTGAGGAGGGGTTAGTGTTAGATCAGCAAATTAGGGCAGGACCTTCAGCTAAGGGCCTGCTTCACACCTATGCATCTTTAGTGGGTTTTCAGTTTTGTAGAAACGCTACAGTCCATCTTAACATGGTTTCCTATGGATGTAGTTCATATCTGTGCCTTTTTATGGAAATGTGTATATATATATATATATATATATGTGTGTGTATGTATATGTGTGTATATATATATATATATATATATATATATATTTTTTTTTTTCTTTTTTGCTTCCATAGACTTCATTAGCTTAAAAATGTTTATTGCAAACTGCATAGGTGTGAATCTGGCCTAAAGGAAGGTAAATTGCTCAGCTCCCCCATAAAGTTTTTGGGGGAATCCCTCCCGATTGCACCCACTGTGTTCTGACAGCAGGAGCTTTCACAGTGGTCAGAATACAATGATCACTTCTGGCGGCAAGAACAAAATTAAAATAAAACCTGTCAGGTTGGTTGTACTAAAGTCGATTGAAACATCAACCACCCTGCCCCATAGATGGATCGTAATTCGACCAATTCCTGCTGAACCAGCTGAGATTTGATTTGTTTATGGCTGGCTCGAGCGCATTCACACCTGTGTGCTGCAATTTGGCCACAGCATGATTGTATTCGTTTTACACACAATTCCAATTCACTTGTATTGGACTGCATTTTCTGAAAGCGCAATCAAAGATGCAGAGCTTTGCGCATTCATGAAAACTCAGTCTAAAAGAAGTCAATTGGAGCGCTTCTAAAAAAGCAAATGGAAGCTGAGCTCCAGTTAACATTTACAGCAACAGCTTTTTTTTTTTTTTTTCTTCTTTTGGGAAGGGTTTACATAACCGAATGAAAGCTGTCGGCATCCCTGTCAGTTGTTAGTTGAGAAAAATCATTTACGTCTGCATTCTCCAGACAGCTTGGTCTGCTAAAGAAAGTTGAAAAATTTCCCTGGCTAAATAACCAAGTGAAAACAAAGGACATTATTTCAAGAAGTAAATGGGCTTTAACCACTTCAATACCGGGCACTTAAACACCTTCCTGCCCAGACCAATTTTGAGCTTTCAGCGCTGTCGCGCTTTGAATGACAATTGCGCGGTCATGCTACACTGTACCCAAATGAATGTTTTTTTTTTTTTTTTTTTTATAATTTTTATTCCCCACAAATAGAGCTTTCTTTTGGTGGTATTTGATCACCTCTACGTTTTTATTTTTTGCGCTACAAATAAAAAAAATACCGAAAATTTTGAAAAAAAAAAGTTTTTTTTTGTTTCAGTTTCAAAACTTTGTAAATAAGTACGTTTTCTCCTTCACTGATAGGCACTGATAAGGCGGCACTGATGGGCACCAATGAAGCGGCACGGATGGGCGGCACGGATGGGCATGGATAGGTGGGCACTGATAGGCGGCATTGGTGTTATACTATAGTAATGGATGCCAATCAGTGCCAAACAATAATGCATGCCAATCAGTGATGCCCATTGTGGGCACTGATTGGCATCCATTATGGGCACTGATTGGCACCCATTGTGCTGACTGGCATCCTTGGTGGTCTAGGGAGGATTACCTTTTCCCTGGTGGTCTGGTGGCGTCCCTGGTGGTCCAGTGTGGGCATCCTCGGGGGGGCTGTGCTGATAATCGATCAGCACAGACCCCCCCTGTCAGAGGAGCAGCCGATCGGCTCTACTCGCGTCTGACAGACGCGAGTGAGGGAAAGCCGATCACCGGCTCTTCCCATTTACACTGTGATCAGCCGTGATTGGACACGGCTGATCACGTGGTAAAGAGTCTCCGTCGGAGACTCTTTACCGAGATCGTAGTTGCCGGGTGTCAGACTGACACCCCGCAACAACGATTGCCGCGATGCGTGCCCCCGGGGGCGCGCAGCGGCTCATAATCCTGATCACGTCATATGACGTCCGGTCAGGATTATGAAACCACTTTGCCGCCGTCAATTGCCTATAGGGCGGGCGGCAAGTGGTTAAAGCATATCTAAACCCAAAACAAGATGTTGCTATATTGCTTCTTACCATTCCTTACACGTGGTGGCTGCATTCATTTTCCTTTTAAGCTACTAGATTGGCTAACAGATTTCTCAAACCATACAAGTGAGTTGGATGGAGGAATTTCCCATCCTCCTACCAGGATAGTCTCATGCTGCTGTCAGAGTAAACCGATTAGTGGAAGTTGCAGCCACTGCTCAAAAAAAGATTTACAACTTGTTCTTTTATACAGAACAATAACCAAATAACTTACCTCTGTTGAACAGGGACTGCTACACATTTAAGTTCAGCAAGAACAGGATGAATTTTGTTCAGTTTATGGATAACTTAGGTCTTTTTTTTTTTTTTTTTTTTTTTTTTCAGCTTCCTTTAAAGTGGTTGTATACTCTTTTTTGTAACTTTTACCTACAGGAAAGCCTATAATAAGGCTTACCTATAGGTAAAAAAAAATATCTCCTAAACCTGTACGGTTTAGGAGATATTCCCCTCGGTATGCGCCGCTGACTGCAGCGGTGCATGCGCACAAGGGTATTCTCGGCCTGAAAATCCGGCAGTGGCCGGCGGCCGGAAAGAAATCTCCCGCGCGCATGCACGGGAGTGACGCTATCGCGGCTCCGGCCACTCACAGCGCCGGAGCCGCGATACCCGGAAGAAACGCCGAGGTCGGGGCCTCGTTCTAAGGTAAGTATTTCATAATGAGCTAGTATGCGGTGCATACTAGCTCATTATGCCTTTTGCTTTGCAGGTGATAAAAAAAAATAAAAAATAGCGGGTTTACTACCGCTTTAACAGATCACTCAGTCTAGCAGAAGTGGAAGTTGAAGGTTTTAGACCAGTGATTGTCAAATTATACATCTAAAGAGGGCCTCAAATGTGCCCCCTGACATCACCCAAGGACTGCACATAATGTTCAGTATATGTAATGCTTGGGAGGACTGTCAGAAACGGCACTCATAATAGAGGAAATGAGTCGGAGTGTGGACTTGCTACCTTTTTGGCTGGGGATATGCAGATCATACGAAACTGGGAACATGTGACTAGTAGAGATCAATGCCAGTACCCAAATTAAAGAGGAGCTGCACCTAAAAAAAAAAATATTAAAAGCCAGCAGCTACTAATATTGCAGCTGCTGACTTTTAATAAAATCACACTTACCTGTCCCAGGTTCCAGCGATGTCGACGACAGATGACGAGCGATCGCTCGTCTCGCTGCTGCCACTGCCACCATCCTCTGTCAGGGAATCGGGAAGTGAAGCATGACGGCTTCACTGCCCGGTTCCCTACTGCGCATGCGCGTCTCTTATGGTCCCCCGCTGTGTCTCTGGGAACTGTGTGTTTCCCAGAACACAACGGGGGGGGGGGGGGGGGCAGAGCGTCTGCGGCGGTCTGGCCGGAAGTGGGTGCAGTTACCTGGATTATCCAGGTAACTGCACCCCCCTCCCCCCTGAAAGGTGCCGATTGTGGCACCGGAGGGGGGGAGGGATCAGATTAGCGGAACTTCCCCTTTAGGGTGAAGAACCGCTTTAATGCTCCCACTACAGGTGGCTGAGGTCCAAAGGCTGCACATATAAGTGTTACATAGTAGGTGAGGTTGAAAAAAGGCTCAAGTCCAACCTATGTGTGATTGTATCTCAGTATTACATCATATATTCCTGTATGTTGCAGTCGTTCAGGTGCTTATCTAATCGTTTTTTGAAACTATGGATGCTCTCCGCTGAGACCACCGCCTGTGGGAGGGAATTCCACATCCTTGCCGCTCTTACAGTAAAGAACCCTTTACGTAGTTTAGGGTTAATTCTTTTATTCTAATTTTAATGACTAGTGTCTTGTTAACTGCATGCCGACCAGCTGCTGCAGTTCTGCATTAATCGCCATTATGTTACGTCGGTAACATAAACAGCCACTAGGACAGCACGCGTCCCTGCTCGCTCCCCGAGCTGATGCGAGTGCTGGGCTCCTGTGATTGCTCAGGGCACACGGAGAACCAGGAGCTGTGTGTGTAAACAGTTTCCGGTTCTCTGAGCAGGGAACTGACAGTTTGGACAGCAATCTGTTAGTTTCCCTGCACAGTCCCATCCCCCCTTCAGTTGGAACACAAAATAGGATACATATTAACCCCTTCAGCCAGCGACATTTTTACAGTAATCAATGCAATTTTAATGGCACTGATTGCTATATTAATGCCAATGGTCCAAAAAATGTCAAAATTGTCTGTCTGCCATAATGTCGCGGTCACGAAAGAAATCGTTGATCACTGCCATTACTAGTTTAAAAAATAAAAATGCTATAAATCTTTCCCCTATTTTGTAGACGCTATAACTTTTACGCAAACCAAACGTTTATTGCGATTTTATTTTTTTATTTTTTATTTTCTATTTTCTCTTTTCCTAAAAATATGTAGAATGTGTCGGCCTAAACTGAGTGAAAAAAAATGTTTTTTTTATATATTTTGGGATATATTTATTATAGCAAAAAAATTGTATTTTTTCAAAATTGGTGTTTTTTTTTTTATATCGCAAAAAAAAACAGCAGAGGTGATGAAATACCACCAAACGAAACCTCTATTTGTGGGGAAAAAAGGATGTCCATTTTTTTTGGGAGCCATGGCATGGCCATGCAATTTTCAGTTAAAGCGACGCAGTGCCGAATCGCAAAAAGTAGTCTGCTTTTGGGCCAGTAAAATGGTCCGGGGCTTAAGTGGTTTAATTCCCTTCTGTGAAAAAGTTTTATCCCTATTGTGGGGTCACCAGTACGGTATTTTTATATTGAAATCGTAACCCCTCTCAAGCGTCTCCTTATTCAGAAAGAACAAGTTCAGTGCTCGCAACCTTTCCTCATGACTAATATCCTCCAGACCCGTTATTATCTTTGTCGCCCTTCTTTGTACTCGCTCCATTTCCAGTACATCCTTCCTGAGGACTGGTGCCCAGAACTGGACAGTATACTCCAGGTGCGGCCTGACCAGAGTCTTGTAGAGCGGGAGAATTATTGTTTTATCTCTGGAGTTTATCCCTTGTTAATGCATGCTTTGTTAGCAGCAGCTTGGCATTGCATGCCATTGCTGAGCCTATCATCTACTAGGACCCCCAGGTCCCTTTTTTATTTATTTATTTTTCCTAGATTCCTCCAGAGGTTCTCCCCCAGTGTTACATTCATATTTTTTTCCACCCAAATGTATTGGTAAGCTGGAATATATTCGATTTTACGTCCAGTAAGGTGTACGCTACCTTGTGAACATTTTTTTATTTTTTTATAATTTTCAAAGACTACAAATTTCCTTCTGTGCATATTGTATTTTGATAGGAGGCCATGCCAGCTATCAAAATACCCAAACGGTGGATGCAGCTGCTTTTCAGCTGACCATTTTCTGCCTGGCTCATATAATTTTTCATTCAATGATTGTTTAATACTCTTTATTCCGTTTTCCTTCACAATTACAAAACATCATAACATCAACATTTTTTTTTTTTAAACAGTAAAATATCACTATTACAAAAATAATATCTCATTACATTAATTCTTATCTTCTACATTCCGTGTTTCCTTAGTTTATCACTATCCCCTCCCTCCTCCCCCCTCCCTTCTCAAAACCCCCCCTCCCTCATTAACATTGCTATTCTACTGCAGTTTTTCTTTTCCTTCTTTCTCTTTCCTCTCTTCCCTTCCCTCCCCTCTACTTACCCATACTTCCTTTCCTCTCACCTTTATTACCTATTTCTCTAATATATTTTTGGGGGATTTTTTCCTGATAGCGTAGGTTAAAGTCTACCTTACCTTTCTTAGTCTTAATCTTTTCTCTCTCCTGCTCCTTTCTAATCTATAGGGTATTTCCTTTCCTATTTCCCCATTTCCTTTGTCCATGGCATCCATATTTTTTCGAATTCTCGAATATTCCCCCTTTTTACATATACTGTCTTCTCTTTCCATATTAGTTCACTAATGACTTGGATCCATTCACTCACCAATGGGGCCCTCTCCGCCTGCCATCTTTGTGCAATTATTCTACGCGCTTGGAATAGGCAGCGTATAACTGCCACCGTAGTACATTTTTGTTCTCCCGGCACCTTCCTATAACCCAACACGCAGAATATCGGGTCCATTTCCAATTCTACCTCAAAGATTTTTATAGTTTCCACCACACCCTTCCAATAATGAAACAGCTTCGGACATCGCCACACCATCTGCATAAGGTCTCCCTGTCTCCGGCATCTAGGGCATCTGTCATTGTTTTTCCTGCCAAACATATATAATCTCTTAGGTGTATAATAAGCCCTGTGTACTAGCATCAGGTGAGAGATTTTTTGTGAGGGAGAAACCGATGTCATTGGCTCTAGTTCCATTATTCTCCTCCACTGCTCATCTATTTCCCCAATATCCTCTTCCCACCTCCTCTTTTTGTTCGGGTGATCAGTTTCCTGGTTAATATTCATGCATAACTGATTATATATTACTGATATACACCCGCTGGCCCTATCCATTGTAAGTAACTTCCGAAGTAGAGGTGTTTTATCCCACACTGGCATATGTGCCCCAAACTGGGCTGCTAAAGCATGTCTCAGCTGTAAATATCTAAAAAATTATGTGGTATACCATATTCCTTTTTTAGGTCCAGGAATGTCTTTAAGACATTGCCGCCATATAGTTGGATCAGTCAAGTTATACCCTGCCGTTCCCATATTTTAACCTTCCCTATTGAAAGTAATTCCGGTAGGTTCTTATTATCACATAGCGGCATAAATTCTGACAACCCTGTATATCCCATTAATGTTTTTACAGTTTTCCATACTTTACCCACCATACTAGTTGCAGAGTTTTTATACTGGAAGGAGTCTGCCTCAAAAACCTCAGCTATGGTTTCATGTGGGGCACCTATCACCATAATCCCTCCTTTTAGGTTTCTTCCAGTTCCCAAGTCACAACCTGCCAGATGCTGCGCCACCAGATAATAGTTCCTGGGATGTGGCACCGCCAAGCCCCCTCTATCTATTGGCAGCTGCTAAGTCTGGAGCCGGATCCTAGCCGTACCCTTCTTCCAGATAAGCTCCCGAAAGAGGGTTTCAAGTTTTTTAAACCATTTTTTACATATCCATACCGGTGCATTATGTAGGACGTACAACAATTGAGGCATCCATATCATCTTAATCAGGCTACAGCGACCCATCACCGATAAAGGAAGCTGACTCCAGACGTCACATTTTCGCTTAAATTTATTTAGTAGTGGCAATAAGTTTTTATTAATGTACTGATCAGGGTTTGCTGTCAAATATATACCCAGATATTTCATAACATCCACCACCTTCACCTGGGGTGCCCCCGGCGCAAACGCAGCATCCAGGGGGTCGACTCGGAGCAACTCTGACTTCCCCCAGTTTATAGCTAACCCCGTAAACCTTCCAAAGCCTTCTACTAATCTGACTGCCTGCCACAGAGACTGGCCAGTATCCCCCAAAAAGAGGAGGACGTCATCCGCATATAAAGCGATCTTTTCCTGTCTCTCCCCCTTCCTTTGGAACCTTTTTATCCCCGGATTTGACCTGACAGCTATTGCCCATGGCTCCATAGCAAGTGCAAAGAGCAGAGGAGACCATGGGCAGCCTTGCCTTGTCCCTCTGCTCATTTCAATCTTTTCAGAATACGTGTTATTAACCCTTACCCTTGCGCTTTTGATCCATCCAGTAAAGGAGGGGCCAAATCCAATTTTCTCCAACACGCACGAGAGATACTTCCACTCTAGGCTGTCAAAAGCCTTAGTTACACCCAAGGACATTATGGCTCTTGCCCCCATGTTCTCTGATGGTGTCTGCATATTTAAAAATGCCCTTCTGATGTTCATGCTGGTAGATCTTCCCAGGATAAATCCCGTTTGATCTGGATGTACTAACTTAGTGATAAATTGATTCAGCCTATTTGATAATACCTTGGCTAAAAAATTTTCATCCGAATTTAATAAAGATATCGGCCTATATGAGGCCACCTCTAATGGGTCCTTATCTACTTTGGGGATCACAATAATAGTTGCCTCTGTCAATGAGACAATTTTCCCTTCACTGCACCCCTTAATGTCTTATAGCAGAGTCCCTCCATAGTATTTATATATCTCTACCGGGAGCCCGTCAGGTCCTGGGGCCTTTTTGATTAGCCATCCCGATCACTGCTTGTTTTAGTTCACCAAGGGTTATCGGGGCATCTAATTCTTCCCTCTCCTCCTGAGTGAGTCACCATTTCCACTCCCTCCAAAAAACTATCCATTTCCCCTTCCTCCCCCACCCCTTGTGATCGGTACAGTTCTCTATAATAAGCTCCAAAGGTTTCTACTATCACCTCACCTCTTAAGGATAGTGCCCCATTCAAGGTTCTAATTCTAGGGATGACAGACGGAGGGGAATTTGTTTTTACGAGCTGGGCCAGCATTCTGCCCACCCCCTCCCCTTCCCCAAAGTAGCGCTGTTTCTGAAATATTAGTTTACTCTCTTTTGTTTTTATTGCTAACTTATACCCTTGTTTATTTAACCACATTTTTTGTTTTTCTGGGGTTGGATCTTTAACATCATTATTTTCGGCCTCTGTCAGTTCCTTCCTAATACTCTCCTCCTACATCCTAGATTTTCGCTTAATTCTTGCTACCTTCTGAATCAGGATGCCCCTGAGGAAAGCCTTTAAGGCATCCCATATTACACTGGTTGGGGCGGGACCCGTATTGAACCTTATAAACTTGTAATTTTGACGTAACCTCCTCTACATCCTTTATTAGTTCAAGCCAAAACGGGCTAATTTTCCATCCCTCTTGTGTTCTCTTCTCCCCTGTATTTAATGCCACCATTAGCAATGAATGGTCTTGGACCCCTCTGGGCATATATACTATATCGCTTATATTTTGTGCCATTTCCACATTTCCCAGGGCCAGGTCTATTCTAGAGAGGGTAGAATAGGATCCTGAGAAACAGGAATATTGTTTAACTTTCAGATTTCTCTCTCTCCACAGATCTATTAACCCCATTTCATTCAAAAAACAACCCAACCTGGTTACACCCGTATTCCCGGATCGCACCCTAGGGGGGAGCCTGTCGATCTCTTCATCGAGGACTTCATTGAAGTCACCCAACGCTATAACCGGGACGTCTTCTTTGTCCCCAATGAATTCCATTAATTTATACACAACCTCCAATTTAACCACTTTAGCCCCAGACCAATTTTCAGCCTAAGGACCAGAGGTCTTTTTACAATTTTGCACTGCACTGCTTTAACTGGTAATTGCGCGGTCATGCAATGTTGTACCCAAACGAAATTTGCGTCCTTTTCTTCCCACAAATAGAGCTTTCTTTTCATGGTATTTGATTGCCTCTGCGATTTTTTTATTTTTTGCGATATAAATGGAAAGACCGAAAATTTTGAGAGAAAAATATATTTTCTACTTTTTGTTATAAGAAAAATCTAATAAACTCAATTTTAGTCATACATTTAGGGCAAAATTTATTCAGCCACATGTCTTTAGTAAAAAAAATGTCAATAAGCGTATATTTATTGGTTTGCGCAAAAGTTATAGCGTCTACAAACTAGAGTACATTTTCTGGAATTTACACAGCTTTTAATTTATGACTGCCTATCATTTCTTGAGGTGCTAAAATGGCAGGGCAGTACAAACCCCCCCCAAATGACCCCATTTTTGGAAAGTAGACACCCCAAGGAAATTGCTGAGGGGCATGTTAAGCCCACTGAATATTTTTTATTTTTTTTGTCCTAAGTGATTGAATAATGACACACAAAAAAAAAAAGTTTACAAAAAGTTGTCACTAAATGATATATTGCTCACACATGCCATAGTTATATGTGGAATTGCACCCCAAAATATATTCTGCTTCTCCTGAGTACGGGGATACCACATATGTGGGACTTTTTGGGAGTCTAGCCGCGTACGGCACCCCGAAATCCAATCACTGCCTTCAGGATTTCAAAGGGTGCAAATTTTTTGATTTCACTCCTCACTACCTATCCGTTTCGAAGGCCATAAAATGCCAAAATAACACAAAACTGATCCCGCTAACAATGCGTTTTTTTTGGAACCCTAAACTGCTGGGGACGCTAGTATGGATCTGATCAGATCAGATATTGATCTGTTCAGATTCTATACCACTACGGGAGGTTTATGCTTTGCGCGTGGGTGTTAGCGGTACTGGCACTAGCCTAGCGCTGCCTGGGGCGACTCAGACCCTGACCCTAAAACCTAATTGATATCACCCGCCGGGTGATCAGGGGGTTAAACCTTTATTGGGTAATAAATGGTGGGTGCCCTGATGCTATGAAAAGCAAACTAACTAACCAGAGTCACCCGTAACACTTATACAGTGATCACCGGTGAAAGGGTTAACTAGGGGCAATCAGGGGGTTTAAATTTTTATTAGGCAGTATATGGGGGTCCCTGGCGCTATATAAAAACCTGACGTTGAACCTAAATAACTAACTGGCTAACCAGCGTCACCAGTGACACTTATACGGTGATCGCTGGTGAAAGGGTTAATTCTAGGGGCAATCAGGGGGTTAAAACCATTATTGGGTAGTATATGGGGGGTACCTAGCGCTATAAAAACCTGGCGGTGAACCTAAAAAAATAACTAGCTACCTAGCAACACTAATGACACTAATGCAGCAATCAGAAAAATGATCGCTTAGTGACACTGGCAAAAGGGGTTGAAAGGGTTAACTCTAAGGGCAATCAGGGGGTTAAATCTTTATTGGGGGGTGGTAGGGGGCTACCCTGGACCTAACACTAACTGCCCTGACGGTTTTTACTTTTACAACTGACACTGAATGCAGTGAACAGTAAATAATTGATCACTGAAATCAGTGACACTGTGACTGGGGGGGCGGGGGTGATCGGGGGGGGGGGGGTGTTTGTGTGCCTGTGTGTTAGTTAGTGTCAGTGTAGTGTTTGGTGCAGACTTACTGTGTCCTCTCCTCGTAGTCCGGTCTCCGAGGAGAATGACATCACTTCCTCCCTGCCTGTGTATACAATACACAGTGGGAGGAAGCTTCTCATTCGCCAGGAGTGATCGAGGGGGGATGGCCAGAAACCAACGGCAATCCCCTCATCCCGGACCGCCACATCCAGCGGGAGGGGGTTCGATCGGACCCCCCACCCGCTGGAAGGCAAGCAGGTACATGTACGTGCTTGTGCCTGTACATGCCATTGTGATGACGTACAATGGCATGCGGCGGTCGTTAAGTGGTTAAATGGTGGGGGTATATATATATATATATTTGCCAAGATACAACATCTACCTTAAAATACCCCATACAAAAAAACATATCGGCCCAGTTCGTTAATACTGACCTGTCTGTAGGAGAAACTCACCCCATCTTTTATTATCACACTCGCTCTTGAGTAAGAGGTGTTAGGAACTTCCCTTGTGATCAGTAAAAACTCCAGGTGTTCTTGAGAAGCAAACAATTTATTTCTGATGTGGCCCACAACAGGGAGACATGCTTACAGGGCAAGCTGCAGGAAAAAAGTCTCAACAAAAGAAAGTGTCCCGCCTTCACATACCCCACAAGAATAACATCTCTATGCTTCTATTGGCTGAGGGAACATAAATAACGTTGTCATGGTACGAACTAGTACCTTTATTAGCTATCCATGTTCCGTACATTCTTAGGCTATCATATTTAGTTAAATCTAATCATCCTACTTACTATGGAGTTAATTAGGACAAAACAATACAATGAGTTAATACAATAATGTGCTCAGAAGTAAGCTTTTTAACAAATCAGTCTCAGGACTATTGTTTTTCTAATAGTCACACAATAAACATTTAAAACTTTTCTAACAAGAGGTATGTACTGAATGGTACTGGTGAAATGGTATTTCCTGTTTTTTAATTGATATAGACATCTTTGTTAAATGTGTCTCCTGCAGGCAGGCCAGTCCAACATAAAGTCTCTCCAACATAGAAAAAACTGTCGCTTTTTTTAATCATACTACCCAGACCTCTCACATTCCAGGACCCAATATTGAGTGTTTTAACCTGTACCATCTGTCATAGCGGAAAAAAAAAAAGGAAAACAGCAAGGCAAAGGAGAAAAAAACAGCACGAGTACATGGAGCAAATATATATAATACTTATAATATACAGACCCTACAGATACCACCATATTCAAAGTCATACATATCTCACCTCTTTTTGATTCAGTGCATTATTTCCTTGTGAATTAGCTTTAACCATTATGTGTGTTTCCTTATCAGAATGTTTACTAATATTTATCTTATTCTCCTGTTCATTTATCGTGCAGTATTAAATTTTGACCTTCTTGTGAAGTTTTTCATACAATTTTCCCTTCCACCCCCTCCAAACACTCCCCTTCCCTCCCCTCCCTCCCCCTATCAAGGTGCTCCCTAGGGGAATTTAACGTGACTATATCATCCATACACCTTCTTTTTCCCAAACTCCCATGTGCCACCCCTACTATCTCCCTTCCATCATACCTCAGCTTACTTTCCATTTCCCATTATTTTTATCTATCGACTTATAACCTCTACCTACCCCTCTCGCTTTTTTCTCTTTCCTTTCTATTTTCTTTTCCCTTTTCCTTTCCCCTCTTTCCTTCTTTCTTTCCCCTTCCTTCTTTCTCCTTCTTTCTTCTCTTCCCTTCCTTGCCTTTCCCCTTCTTCCCTTCTCTCTCTCCTCCCGTCCCCTCCCTTTCCCCCTGGCTTCTCTGCAGGGTCTCCTTATTAGCTTCCAACCATTGTAGTGCCCCAGCTGGGGAATCAAAAAGTCTGAGTCCCACCCGGTGCCATCACCCGCAGTCTTGCTGGATATAAAAGTGCATATGCTATTTTATATATCTGCAGTGTAGATTTAATTGCACGGAATTCCGCCCTACGTCTCTGCAGTTCAAGAGAATAGTCTGGGTAAAGTGAGATCTTCGTGCCTTTATAGGAGATGTTCCCCATCTCCCTTGCCTTACGCATCAGTGTCACTTTGTCTTTGTAATTAAAGAACTTCAACAGTATGGGTCTCAGATGGCCTCCAGGGGGCGGGGCTCTAAAAGGAACCCTATGGGCCCGTTCTAGCGAAAAAAAAGGTGAAAAGTTCTATAAACCAGGCTTCCATGAATTTTATGGAATCAGGACCTTCACTTTTCTCGGGTAACCCCGTCATCCTGATATTATCCCTTTTGGGATCTGTTTTCTATTTCATCCATTTTAAAAGCATAGCTATCCAGTTGCTTTCTCATACTCTTAACCTCAGATTGTATTGGGTGTACATCATCTTCCAACTGACTTATCCTTGTTTCCAACACCGTTGTTTTTTTCAACTACTTTTTGAATATCTTGTCGAACTAGTAGCAATTCCTCCTTCATCCCTGTTAATTGGGTGGCCAATTCTCCCAATGAAAATTTACATGCATTTACCGCTTGTAAAACGTCCTTCAGTGTTGGGGCCTCCTCCACAGGTGGACTAATACTCAAAGCAGATTCCAGCTCACATTGGATATCCCCCTGAGGCCGGGTTCACACCGCTGCGATGCGGGAACGCCGCAAATCCGCGGCGTTTTCCCGCATCACATTACTCCCGCCGGCAGTTCACACTGCCCTATGCGGACGGCTGGGAGTGTCAATGATGTTAATGACACCCCCAGATCCGTCCGCATATCACAGTGCGATCTGCCGACTCGCACAGGAATCGGATCGCATGGTGTGAACCCCCATGCGATCCGATTCTGTTGCGGACCAAAAAAAGGGTCCCGTGCGAGTTTGCTGCGGGAGCGATGCGAATTCAGCCATACTATCTGTATGGCTGTAGTCGCATCGCTACGGAGATCGGATGTGATTTGCGGTGCGAATCACATCCGGATCTCCCCCCGCAGCAGTGTGAACCCAGCCTGACTTTTATTGCTTTTACTCTTGTGTCCAGTAACTACCAAGGCCATTGTAGATGATTGACCTTGACTTTTTCTATCTGCAGGGGCCCCTTGATGTATTTTTGTTTGCACCGTCTGTCCCCCCTTTGTTGGAGTCTGTCCATGGGTATGGACATAACGCCCTAGTGCTGCCGCTGCTGTCTGGTTACTTTTTTCTTTGGAAGAGCGAAGTTGTTGTGACCCCCCCATACTTTCCTGTTGCACCTGTTCCTCTCCTCGACGCCTCGACATATTAACTCAATATTGGATTATGTTGTGAGAGGACAGAAAAAAAAAGGGGGGGGGTCTAAAAAACAAAAAAAATCCATCCAAATTCCAGGAGGGAGAGAGTATATGGGAGGGAAGAGAAGAAAAAGAAACACGGAATATCACATGCAATGTTTTCCCCTCCAAAAAAAAAGTCCCTAATACTAAGGTTATCAGGGTTAATAGTAGTATAATACTGATTTTTTATTTTTTTTTCCTCCCCCTCTACAGGCTGCTGTATGCCGGCATTTAATAGCAATATACGGCTGTATATTATAATTATGAAGTTTTCAGCTGGGCTATTTATCCTGAAAGATCTTTGAGTCACTTAAACAAAAAAAAGAGCAAACCAATAAGGAAGTGCTGCTTGCTAAATATAAAGACAGTTTTAAGTTCCAGGTATCTGCAGCACTTGACTTAATAGGATATATACAGTTCAGTATATGCTGAGATCTTAATATCCTCGGCGTCAGACTGATTATAACAGAAAAATAAGGCAAGGAGGAGCTGACCTGTATGTTGCTGTTTTATCCCGACCGTCTCCTATACACTCAGTCCAAGTTAATCAAATTCATTTCTGCCAGGGATTGGAGAACAGCAGGATGCAGGGAGCCAAAGACACCAGGTACACACAGTAACTGTCAGTACCTTTCCAGGCTCCCCCCAGGAGATGACTTGTCCCGGGCCTCAGCTTTCCACACAGGCTGCCTTCCAGGAGCGCACCGCTACCGCGACCGCCGCTCTCCACTCTGAGACCGGCGTCTCCGCTCCTACACCAGCCAGCTCAGGCAGCCTCGGCCGTTTACGGAACCCTCCTCGGCACATCGTCGGCTCCCCGGCGCCCTCCCGAGGCTCCACGGGCAGTCTCTTCACCCGCCGTGTTCTCTCCACCGCTCGCTCAGCACCGATCAGCAGCCGTCTGCACAGTCAGCATAAGGGAGACAGCGTGGGGCGGCTTACTCATATCTCCTCACTCACATGCTGCACACCACTCACATCCAACCACTCCCCTCTCTTCAATGATTGTTGAGTGAGAGATGGCCAGCATGGCCATCCACTGAGGGAATTTCAGTGGGTTTCTAAGGAACCATCTTACCTTGTACAGTGTAAGCCTAGCTTTAGCTTTGCATACAATTTTGCTCTTTGAACAGCTATAGATAGGCAAAATATAGTTCAGTTCTGTGCAGTTCTTCCTGTAAATTCTCAGCCAGTTATAAAATAAAGCATTCTACATGACTGCCCTGTGTTTGTCTCTGTAGGATAACCGCCCCCTGAGTCGTATCAGAATACCTGATGTACACTGTCCCTTCCATTTTTTTCTTTTTCCTATTGTTCTCCCCTTCTGTCTTGTAATAAAGATAAAAAGTACCCATGGGCAGCTGATGTAAGCAAACTTGATTCTGACTATATCCCCCACACCTGAGGTCAATAAAAGCAAACCTGGATACCAACTTTGTGTTTGATTCAAATAACAGAACATAGTTTGAAAATAAGTCCATCCAGTTCAACCAACAGAAAAAATACCTCTCAAACTTCTATACACAGAAACCTATACCTACAGTTGATCCAGAGAGGCGAAAATAAAAACTTTAGGGTTGCACTGATACATATTTGTGTGGCTATCGGTACTCGTGCAAATGCTCCAAAAACTGACACCACCTGGCTTAGTTCTGTCAGTTTTTTCCTCCCCCCCCCCCATTTCTGACATTTTATTACAAGTAAAAAAAAAAAATTCTGCTAGAAAATTACTTGGCACAAGAAAAATGCAAAGGGAAAAAAAAAAAATACTTTAGTGAATTACAAAAAACAAACACATATATATGGTTCTGTTATACATGTTAACATGTTCTGCCTAGCCCTCTCCTGAAGGTGGCATAACAACCCGATGGTTGAAAGGAGCTGTGCCAGTCGGTGAACGTTGGAGAAATGGATTTTACGTGGAGTATAAAAAATCCTTTTTTTTTTTTTTTCCAAGCTGCAATGTGCAAGAGGCCTTAGATTTCCACCACATGCATCATTTTGCTTTTAGGCCAAAAAGTTCAGTTTTGGTACAGTTTAAAGCGGCAGTCCACCGGGAATTTTTTTTTAAAAGCCAGCAGCTACAAATACTGCAGCTGCTGACTTTTAAAATAGTGACACTTACCCGTCCAGCGCGCTCCGCGATGTCGGCACCCGAAGCCGATCTCTAGGTCGCCTGTCGGGTCCTGCCGCCGCCATCTTGGGTATGGGAATCAGGAAATGGAGCCTTTCGGCTTCATTTCCCGGTTCCCTACTGCGCATGCGCGAATCGCGCTGCGCAATAAGGACGCTCCCCGCTGCCTCTGGGATCTGTGTGTTTCCCAGCAGGCAGCGGGGCACTTGCGGTAAGGGGCGGGCACTTGCGGAAAGGGGTGTAAGTTTCGCCCCTTTCCGCAGAGAGCTATCCCGGAAGTGGGTGCAGTTACCTGGATTATCCAGGTAACTGCACCCCCCTCCCCCCTGAAAGGTGCCGATTGTGGCACCGGAGGGGGGGAGGGTTCCGATAAGCGGAAGGTCCACTTTAGGGTGGACCTCCGCTTTAAATAGATCACCACCTTCCATATGTTTGCTGTGTCCCCCACATGGCTTCTCGCAAACTGCAGACGGGACTTAAGGCTTTCTTTCTATCTTTTCTATAATGTCTGTCTTCAGATTTGTGATGCGCACGACTAATAGTTGTCCTGTGGACGGATACTCCCGCCTGAGCTGTGGATCTCCACTTGCCAGGGGCCGCTTGGCTGCTTCTCTAATTATCTCCTTTCTTTGTTGTGGTGTTTTTGCGCCAAACATATCTTTTTGGAATTATGGCCAAAATTCAGCCTTGATTTCATCAGACCATACCTTTTCCCACATGCTTTTTGGAGGCTTCAGATATGTTTTTGCAAATCTGGTGTTTCTTCAATATGGGCCCTCCATTGAAAAGTGCCCGTGCACACACAGGACTGAGCCGCACTCCAGCTGACTCGCCGATCAGCTGGAGTGATGGGACTATGGCGCATGGGCACATCACAGGAGGCTCTTTTCGGTAGGAGATGAAATTTCACAATTGAATGCTATTCAGAGTGGAGGGGGACACCATAGTTGTTACATTATAGCTCGCTGCATGGCAGCTTGTGGCTGTGTTGAAGGGCAGGTTTTTTTCTGTGTTGTAACCCGCCCTTAGACACAGACTACAACAGGCGCTGATCAAGACACTAAAGCCGCCATGCAACACTAACAAAAGGTTACCTTGAGCAGTCTGAAACACCGCCCTGCAACAGCGAGGCTCAGTATGAGAACTACGGTGTCCCTCCGCTCTCTGTATAGCTTTTAATATTGTCTGTGACATTCTCTTTCCTATTGAAAATTGATCGGCAAATCAGCTGGGGAGCGGCTCCGTCCTGCTCATGCGCGGGCACTTTTTAAAGGAGGGCCCATATCAATAGAACACTATCTTGGATGTTTTTCTTAGAAAAGGCTTCCGTTTTTCCACTCTACCCTATAGCCCAGACATATGAAGAACACGGGAGATTGTTGTCACATGTGCCAGATTTTCCTGCAGCTCCTTTAACGTTGTAGGCCTCCTTGGCAGCATCCCTGCCAATTTTTCTTCTCGTCTTTTCAACAATTTTGGGGGGACGTTCAGTTCTTGTTAATGTCACTGTTCAATATTTTCTCCACTTGACTGTCTTCCCTGTGTTTCAAGGTATATCTAATGCCTTGTAAATGCTTTGAAAGCTCTCTGTGGACCATGGCTTTGGCTGTAGGATGCGACTAAGAAAATGTCAGCAAAGACCTGAACTTTATTTGGGGTTAATTACAAACACTTTAAATGATGGCAGGTATGTACTGACTCCTATTTAACCACTTTCGCCCCGGAAGGTTTTACCCTCTTCCTGACCAGAGCACTTTTTCCAATTTTGGAGCTGCTGTAACTGGTAATTGCGCGGTCATGCAGTGCTGTACCCAAACAAAATTTGCATCTTTTTTTTTTTTTTTCCTCCCCCTGCATAATAGTTTTCTTTGGTGCTATTTGATCACCTCTGTTTTTTGGGTTTTTTTTGCACTATAAACAAAAGGTGAAAATTTTGAAAAAAACTTTACTTTTTGCTATAATATCCCCAAATATGTTTTTAAAAAACAGTTCATCAGTTTAGGCCAATTCATATTCTACGTAATTTTGGTAAAATAAAATCGCAATAAGCGTATGATCGGTTTGCGCAAAAGTTAAAGCATCTACAAAACTATGGAAAAGATTTATGGCATTTTTAATTTTTTTTTTTTTAATTTTTGTGCGACATTGTAATGGACAGATTGGACACTTGGCACATTTTTGGGACCATTCACATTTATACGGCGATCAGTGCGAAATTAGAGTGGGGGGGGGGGCATTGACTGTTAGACACCCACTGTAAATGTATGTAAATTCTGTATGGGTGAATCAGGGTACAGCTAGAATATAAGGTGTCAATATGAGGCGGATGGGACGATGTGGCATGTGAGGTGGTGAAATGTCTGCATATTCCTTTTGTGAAGGTGAACAAGTTTATACGCTGTGACAAAAATCTGTACTTGAGATGTAAGCTGCAAGTTGTACTCATATGTTTTGTTGTTGTTTAATAAACTTTCTCTGATTTAAAAAAAATACAGCGATCAGTGCTAAAAATATGCACCGATGACTGTGTAAATGTCACTGGTAGGGAAGGGGTTTACACTTTAAAAAAAAAATGTTTTTATTTAAAGCCGAGTTCCAACTTAAAGGGATGGTAAAGTGATTTAAAAAACAAAAAAAACACTTACCTCCACTGCGCAGCTCTTCTGGGGTCCCTCGGCGGCTGTCTCTGCTTCCTCCCACAGGTGCTTCTCACGTTCATGCGAGCTCCCTCGCATGGTGAGAAGCATCTGCAGGCGCGCTCCCGTGATACTAGCAGCTCGCTGTATCACACGGCCCCGCTCCGCGTCAGTGGATGTGATCGATGGCAGCACGAGCCAATGGCTGCGCTGCTTTCCATCCATCCACTCTATCCAATCAGCGGCCAGGCTGAACGGTGGAAAGGATGTCGGGGGACGAGCGTTGGACTTTTGAGGGGTGAGGTAAGTAAAACGGGGGGGCTCGGGGGCGCCGGCAGTGTGAGATGTTTTTTAACCTTAATGCATAGAATGCATTAAGGTGAAAAAAACATTTACCTTTACAACCCCTTTTTATAAACTAAGTGAGCAGCTACAAATACTGCAGCTGCTGACTTTTAATGATTGGACACTTGCCTGTCTCAGGGTCTAGTGATGCTGGCCAACTTGGCCCCGCTCATCTCCCCTACACCTCTGCAGCGCCGGCATTGTCACTGTGGGCATTGTGGCACTGTGGTCACTGCTTGTGCGCGAGCCTGTGACTAGCCGGCAATCATCTGGGACTTGTGACGTGTCCCAGATGATTGCCGAGAGGGAGGGGGGGGAGAGGTGAACTTGCGGAGCCTCGGGAGGAAGTGGAAGCTGGAACCCTCAAAAGGGGCATGTCAGGGGGTCACCTTCCCTTGACCACTTCAATACAGGGCATTTATACACCCTTCCTTCCCAGGCCAATTTTTTAGCTTTCAGCGCTCTCACACTTTGAATGCCAATTACAAATAGAGCGTTCTTTTGGTGGTATTTAATCACCCCTGAGTTTTTCTGTTTTTTTGCGACATAAGTGAAAAAGGAGCGAAAATTTTCCAAATGATGGAGTGAACACTTGTAAACCGGCGTCATGACGCCGGTTCCTCTCTCCCCTCTCTGTACAGTGGAGGGGAGAGATCGGCTGGCAGCAGCACTGTGGGCTGGATCTGTAGTGCCCACAGCGCTACTCTGTGACAATTGCAGTCACAGCCATCCCTCAATACTCTGCCTTACCCTGCCAATTAGGGGTGCAACGGATCGGCACACGCCGTGATCCGCGGATCGCTCCATGGTCTCGGCCTTAGGAAAGGCTGCGACTTCGGCCCACTTCCTGAGTGGCAGCCATCTTGTTGCACTCATCTGCTTTTAAAATGTGATCGCTCAATCAAATGACGGAGCAATCACTTGTAAACAAACTGGCGTCATGTTCCTCTCTCCCCTCTGTGTACGGTGGAGGGGAAAGATCGGATGGCAGAAGCGCTGTGGGCTGCATCTGTAGTGCCCACAGCATTGCTCTGTGACAATTTGCAGTCAAAGCCATCCCTCCATACTCTGCAATACCCAGCCATATTCGGCGATACCCAGCCATGCCCAGCCAATATTACAGTGGGGGAGAGGATGTGGATATTACAGTGGGGACTATATGGTGGTGGAATTTTCACAGGTTTAAAACTACAGGATAATGGTGTTGTGGTAACTTGCCCCCCCCCCCCTCAAAAAAAAGATATATTCTTCAATACTAGAAAAGAAAAGCCTTTTGAAAATCAGTTTGCAATAACTCCATCCGCATCATCAGCAAAGCAGCTTCATTAACCCATTAACCACTTCCCGACCAGCGCACGCCGATGTACGTCGGCAGAATGGCACGGGCAGGCATATTGACATACAGGTACATCCATTGTTATATGCCGCTCTGCCATCACGAGCGGCCGGTGGCGCGCTCGCGTGCTGCTCAGGACCCCCGTGAGTCCGGTCGCAGGTCCCGCAGACTCGATTTCCGCAGGGATACCTGCGATAGTCTCACAGGGCAGATGAACAGGGAGATGCCTTTGTAAATAGCATCTCCCTGTTCTGCCTAGCAACAAGTGACCATGATCTCTGCTCCATGTGATTGGAGCAGAGATCAGTGTTCACTAACACAAAGCCCAGCCCCCCCACAGTTAGTAACACGCCCCTAGGAACACTTAACCCCTACACTACCACCCCCTGGTTAATCCCTTCACTGCCGGTGTCATTTTATAGAGGAATCCGTGCATTTGTATAGCACTGATTGCTGTGTAAATGACAATGGTCCCAAAAATGTGTCAAATGTCTGATTTGTCCGCCATAATGTCGCAGTCACAATAAAAATCGCTGATCGCCGCCATTGCTAGTTAAAAAAAAAAATGAATAAAAATGCCATAAAACTATCCCCTATTTTGTAAACGCTATAACTTTTGCGCAAACCAATCAATAATCGCTTATTGCGATTTTTTTTTTCTTTTTTTTTTTCGAAAATATGTAGAAGAATACGGATCGGCCTAAACTGAGGGAAAAATGATTTATTTTTATTTTTTTTTAGTTTATTTTTGGGGGATATTTAATATAACAAAGTAACAATGCATTTTTTTGTTTCAAAATTGGCCTTCTATTTTTGCTTATAGCGCAAAAAATAAAAACCGCAGGGGTGATAAAATACCACCAAAAGATAGGTCTATTTGTGGGGGAAAAAAAAGACGTCAATTTTGTTTGGGAGCCACGTTGCACGACCGCGCAGTTGTCAGTTAAATCGACCCAGTGCCGAATTGCAAAAAGTGGTGTGGTCTTAAGCCAGCAAAATGGTCCGGTCTGAATTTTAAACATTTTGAGATTTCATAATTTGCCACGTCATGAATAATTCTCAAATATGAATGCTAGTTTACATGACCAACCACTTCTGGCTCGTCCTTGCTTCCAAGCATGCATGTTCGTACTTTGGACTTTTGTCCACTGGACTTGTGTGCACATGCTTGAAAAATCTGACAAGACATTTTTCCATGGAAAATTTTAAAACCTGCTGTCCAACATTTGTCCAAGGAAAATCCGCCAACAGCCAGTCACCACACATTTCCCCTCAGAAAATCGGATTGTGTGTACTCGGCTAACTTCCCTCCATTACTAAAACAGGTAACGGATTTATCACATTGGTCCTTCTAACGTATTTAACATTTCAGTATCTAACATGTTATGGTTAAGACCAACTGATCATACTTCTATTCACAATCCTATCGCAAAACATTCTTTATCCGTCTGGGACATATTCAAAACTTCTCTTGCCTTCAATCTCCTTGTTTACCGCGCCTTTCTTTTGTTAAAAATCCCGCTTTATCCTACCTGAATCACGCCTAACTTTTTCAAAGCATGGAATATAGCTAATTCATCCTGTTTTATGTCATTTGTTATCTGCCTCCTCTATGCATTCTTTTCCTACTTTGTGTGATACATTTGGACTTCTTCAGTCAGAACTGTTTCGGTATTTGCAAATCAGAAATGCCTTTCTTTCTTTATTGTGTGGTACTTATAAAAACATTGGGGTTGGTTTTCTGGCGCTGGGGGGGGTGCGGGGTCTGGTGCCGCTGTGCACGGTAGCCAATTCGATTCTAACTTCACCTTGTGATATTAAGTTTTGACCGTAAAACCTTTGTGGCTGGTTTCTAATGCGGGGATGCGACAGATTTTACACACTCGTGAATCGCCCCAATTATCTCTTCTGTTAGTAATATATACAGATTAGATTGATCTTCTAATTACTGCTCTTACACAATTAACCAGTAGTCACTAGCTTACTTTTTTCCCTCTGAAGGAATTTTCTAATGTTTTTGATGTAATCTTGGTTTATTCATTGCTTTACTCGTTAAATTATAATGTACTCATCCTGTTATATTGTTTGAATATTGTACCACCATCCTTTTTATGTACTCATTTCGTCAATCTTTGTTATATTTAAAAAATACGTTTGACGAGACAGAAAAAAATCACCCCCCTTTAAAAAATAAAAATAAAAAAAAGTTTTTCTTTGGAGCGGATTTGAAGATGTGCAGTTTGTTTTATTCGGCTGTATTTACTTTACTTATCACATCCAAGTGAAACACAACACCATCATGTCATAAAAACAAAAACGGGATGGGGTTGGAAAAATAATCGCCCCTCCTGTGTCAGTATTTTGTGGGAGCACCTTTTTGCTTTAATTATTAAAATTTTTAACTAATCCAATTTTAGTTTCGCCTGACCACCTTTAACTGCTTGCCGCCAACCCACAGTGAAATGGCGGGGGTGGGTGTAGTTCTTGTTATGGGCCTCTGTCATATGTGCCCATCTGTGCCACCTATCCGTGCCTGCCACTTATTAATGCCTCCTATCAGTGCGGCATATTAGTACCACCTCATCAATGCCCACCAGTTCAGTCTATCAGTGCCCATCGGTGCCGCCTCCTCAGCGCACATCAGCGAAGGTGAAAAATTACTTAGTTATAAAATTTACTGACAAAAGTTAAAAAAAAAAAAAAAATTTTGGTCTTTTATTAAAAAAAACAAAAAACAAATCCAGCAGTGATTAAAGTGGGGTACCCCCTAAAAAAAAAAAAAATTAAAAGTCAGCAGCTACAAATACTGCAGCTGCTGGCTTTTAATAATCGGACACTTACCTGCCCCAGGGTCCAGCGATGCGGGGGAACGAAGCCCCCCACTCGCTCCCCGCTCCGCTCGCGGCGCCGTCATGCATACTGTGGGCACCCGGCTGTGGCTTCACAGCCGGGCACCCACTGCGCATGCGCGAGCGGCGCAGGGCGCCGTGATACGCCGTACAGTCACCTGGGACACATGACAGGTCCCAGGTGAATGTGAGGGGAAGTGATGTCACCAGCCCGGGCAATGAGGAAGGCAGATTACGAGGGACCCCCTAGCAACCGGTATTTAGAGGTGAGTAAATTTTTTTTTTTGCCAATTATTTTTTTTTTTTTTTTTTTACGAATTTTAAGCAGTTTTAATTTTTTGGTGGCAACACCACTTTAAAGCGGTTTGGTACCTAAAAATTAAACTTCATATTATTAAAATCACAAGATAGAATACTTACCTAAATGAACCCTGAAAAAAAAAATATTCTTTACTTACCTTTTATTTGAGATGTTTCTGCTGACTTCCGGGTTGTCCTCCCGTGGGAGTAGGCGTGGTTATCGTCCTCGCAATGGTCCCTGGGAAATTTCCCAAGAATCCATGGGGGGGACAATGAAATTGCGAAATCTCGTGAGATTTCCTTAGGATGCCGGTCACGTGACGAGGGCGTGTCCGAATTTGCCATTTTTAAAGTGGGCAGGCAGCTGTATCTGCCATTACCACCATTGCACACTGAGCATGTGCGAGATGGAGCGGAGCATGCTGGGAGCCGAGGGTCATCGATATACAGGAAGTAAATGCCTGTGGGCTTCAGACGCCCACACTTAAAATGGAAAATGCCAGAGCACTTTTTTAAAAGTCATCCTGAGGAAAAGAATCGTCGCGCCGGGGGTCAAAAAAACGCCGGACGTGGATGCTAAGCGAAGGTAGCAGTCGCCCACCTGTAACACAGGTAGAAAAAAAAAAAGAGCGGAATCCCGCTTTAAATACCACCAAAAGAAAGCTCTATTTGTGTTGAGAAAATTAAAAAAAATGTGTTTTGGGGACAGTGTAGCACGACCACGCAATTGTCATTCAAAGTGAGACAGTGCTGAAAAATGGCTTGGGCAGGAAGGGGGTGTTCGTGCCTGGTAGGCGAGTGGTTAAACAAATCTTTAAGATTCTGAGGCCACATGGAAAAGGGTATTGTGGTCAGATGAGACTAAAATTTAATTATTTGGCCTCAACACCAAACCATATGTCTGGTTTAAATCCAATACAGCTCACCATCCACATAACACAATTCCTACAGTAAAGCGTGGGTGGTAATAACCTGTTTTGGGGGTGTTTCTCTGCAGCAGGGTCTGGAGCCCTTGTCAGTATTGAAGGAAAAATGGATGAGGCAAAATACTGTCAAATTCATGAGGAAAATCTGATGCCCTCTGCCAGAAAGTTGTCAGTGGGAAGATAATTTACTTTTTTAACATGACAATGACCCAAAGCACATAGCAAATATGACAACAGTGGTTGAAGGAGAAAAAGGTGAATGCCCTTGCATGGTTTAGTCAGAGCCTAAACCCCATTTTTAAAATCTGCGCAATAATTTGACTGTCCACAAATGGTCACCATCAAATTTAACTGAACTTAAGCAGTTCTGCTAAGAGTGGGCAAATATTGTAAAGTCTAGATTAGAGCTGCACAATTAATCGTCAATCGTTATCGCGATCTTGACTAAAGTGTTTCACAATCTTATGCATATAATTCTCAGCTCTTCTGAAACCACAGCCCTCAAAAGAAAGGAAGAGAAAAACTGGCCAATCTGCAGAATCAAAACATTCTTTATTAGGTGAACTTAAGTATAAACATTGTAACAATTTGTCAATGGAATAGAATAGACTTTATGCGCAAGTGGAAAGTTTAAACCTTAAAGTGGTTGTAAACCCTTACAAACCACTTTGACCTACAGGTAAGCCTAGATTAAGGCTTACCTGTAGGTCCAAGAAATGTCTCCAAAACCTATACGGTTTAGCAGATATTTGCCCGATGCATAGTAGTCCATTATGCTTTACCTTTGCAGGGAATGAAAGAGGAAGTCAACTCATCGGGGTTTACTTCCTCTTTAAGGCTCCATGCACACTGGAGCTCATAAACTGCAGTTTATTGGAGTTTTAGAAGCCCATAAACTCCACTCTGTTAGCCTATGTGTCCATGCGCACATGGATGTTTTTTTTTAGCTTTAATGAGCAGTGGAGTTTATGGGCTTTTTTCTGAACGCCAGAAATTTGTGTTCAAAGTGCAGTTTTTCACCGCCAAAAAAACGACAAAGGCAGATAAACTCTTATAAACGCTCATAAACACGCGTTAATTATTGTTTCGGCATTCTATTTTTTTCAATGCACTGGGATTTTTGGCATGTCCTCTGTGTATTTTTATTGAAAACGCCCATAAACGCTAATAAACGCTAGTACAAAACGCTGTTAAAAGCAAGTTTTTCAACCAGCGTTTTCTGCCAGCAATCTGGCGTCCAGAAAAGCTTTTTTGAGCTTCAGTGTGCAAGGAGCCTAAACCTTTTTCTGACATGTTGGTTTCAAGTAAAAAAATTTTTATTTTTTGCTAGAAATTTACTTGGAAACCCCCAAACATTATCTCTAATCTCTATCCATTTTTTTGGTAGAGAATAAAATGGTGTTTGCAATATTTTGTCACACTGTATTTGCACACAATTACCTTAAAGTGGAGGGCCACCCTGAAAAACAAAAAATGCATTCAAATTTAGCAAAAAATCTGAAAAAAAAATGAAGAATTTTTTTTTTTTTTAAACTTGCCAGAAGGTGATCTTCGGCTTTCTCTCTTCCGTGCGGCGTGTTCTGGGAACTGTGTGTCCCAGAATACTGTGCGCCCCATTCACAAAGCGCTGCACGACTTGCGCATGCGCAGTAGGAAACGGGCAGTGAAGCCGCAAGGCTCCACTGCCTGTTTCCCTTAGTTAACGTGATTCTCATTTTGGCCAGAATCGTGCAGCTCTAGTCATGTGAAAAGTTGGACATATCTCAAGAGACTAAAGGCTGTAATTAAAGCAAAAGGTGGTCCAACAAAATATTGACATAAGGTGGTCCTTTTTTCCAACTCCTATGAGTCTGTTTTTGAATAAAAAACAAAACTCTGACCTGTTATATATCTTCCCCTCGGATATTATAAGTTGCACTCGTAAATACAGATGGATAAAACAAAAACTGCATCTCTCTTAATTTTAGGCTGCAAAGCAACAAAATGTTTTTTGTGTTTGTTTGTTTTTTGGGGGGGGGGGGGGGGGTGGAATATTCTCATCTGAAAATTGATCCATGCGCCCAGCATAAGGCTTGGTACACACCTAATGCAGTTTGCTCTGTTTCTGCAGTGTTTTTTGCTTTGCGTTTTGTTTTTTGCACACGTTATTTTGCTGCGATTTGCGTTTTTGCATTTTTTTTTGCCCAATTTGTTGGCCGAATAAAATACACAAATTGCTGCAAAAACACATTACATGCTTCTCTGCACTTCTCTATTGAAGTATAGTGAACCAAAAAAGCACTGTCACATAGGAAATCATGTAAATGAACTGTAGTGTATAGTACACAAAAAGATCAGTACTGTAAGGGGTTATTTTTTTATTTTTTTTACTGTAGAACTGTGAAAGTAGTAGTTACAGTAGTGATTATTTGCTCCTTTGTATTCTAAATGCTCATCATTTTTTTTTTTTTTTTTTTTTTTTACCCCATTATATTACTGGCTGATTAATCGATTTATTATTTTCATAATCGAGTAGTTGTTTCAGCCATAGTTGTAAACCCTATTTTACAACCTTATGCTACAGGTAAGCCTATAGTAAGGCTTGCCTGTAGCTACCTAGGTATCCCCTGTCCTCCCTGCGTGTGCCGATGTCATTGGCACATGCACAATGGCACCTATGTCTTTGCTGCCGTCCCCATGTCGTTACTGGTGGCTCCCACGCAGATGCGCGAGAGTGATGTAATCGCGGCTCAGGCCAATCACAGTGCCGGAGCTGCGATACTAGGAAGTAACTGGTATGACAGTTCTAGTACCGCTGCGGGGGCTTCGATCTGAGGTAAGTAATACATAACAAGCTAGTATGCTATGCATACTAGCTCATTATGCTTTTTTTTGTGGTTTTTAAAAATAGTGTTTACTTTTTGCTGTGCACGGGACGTTTTTATAACCTCTTGTGAATGATTTAACTTAACAGATAGTAACCCACGCTTTTTGTTTTTCAATGTAGCCAAAAATGAAAATCGTCTAAACGAAATGCAGCTAAACGCGAGTTACCACGTTTAGCTGCATTTGGTGTTTGAAATGCCTCTAAACAAAGCTTATGAATCCTTTTTTTTTTGGGTTCCAAAGAAAGCCTCTAAACGCAACTGCCTAGAGATGACTATAAACGACCCGGTGTACATGTACTGATAAGATAACACAGAAGAGAGTTCAGGAGCAGTTGAAAAAAAATGCATAACTGCTCCTAAATGTCCGTTTACCAGCAGCAGTGTACATGAGGTGGGGATAGCTGAGCTAAAATCCTAGTATCCAATTGTAGAAAAGAAGGTGATGAAAGAAGTATTTGAAAGGGGAAGTAGAAAAGAAGCGAGAGAACAAATGGGCATATGAGAAAAGGGGGAAGATTGTGGTCACTTTTTAATTTATAACTGGATACTGAGGAGTTTAGCAGTGTAGAACACACAGGTGTTTAGCTGGTGAATCTCCCGCTGTCAGCATGGAAAAGCCTACAGAAAACTAAGTGCCAGTTCACACCACATGCAATCAAGTGTTTTGTCCATGAACAAAAAGTAGAACATGCTGCATTTTTCCTGCACTGGAATGCACCTGGAAAAGCATCAAAAACGCACATGCATTAACACCTCAAACAGATCTGGAGTGTTTGTGGTGTGAACTAGCCCTTACTGTGGCTTCACACTGTCTTGGTGTGGACTTGCTGCTTTTTTGGCAAAGCGCAGTTAACCCGCAGAACCTTCTCTTCTCCATATACGCCTCCTCCCTTTGTCAGTTTATAAATTCCCATGGCTTCCAATACCATCTCTTAGCTGATGACACCCAAATCATACCAGGATGGATGGCATACCACTTACTCAAACCCAATCTTCCTAAAACGGAGCTCAAATTCCCTTCCCCCACCTACGCTCCCTCTTCTGACTTCTTAAATCAATATTACTACGGTTTGTCCTTTCCCTCATGCACCAAATCCAATCACTGATGAAATCTTTTAGATTTCACCTCTATAACCTCTCCAAAATATGCTCCTTTTTAACCAATAAATCCACCAAAGCAACTCATGCACTCCATTGCTGTTTCTCGCCTTGACTATTGCAACTTCCTTCTCATAGGCATACTTGGAAAGACCTAGAATGAACGGTGCAGGTGAGGCAGGGTTTAGAGGGGGGGAAGGATATTGTTAAGGTTAGCCGTGACAGAAGACCCGGCCACCACTTGTAAAAGAGCTAGAAGAAGGCGCCGTGGCCCGGCAAGAAGAACCGAAGAGGGGGACAAGACCCCCGAAGTCGGAAGAAGAAGAGGGCGGTGGCGAAGAAAGCCGGGCTCCTCCGCTAGTGAAAGAGCTAGCAGAAGATAGTGGAGGAGTCCGGCGAGAAGACCCTCGGAGCTGTGCAATAAACTATTTTAACCCTTGTGTGTGTGTTTTTTTTTCTTTCACAGGTGAATGGGTAGGGGTTTATTGTACCCCATACTCATTCACATAGGGTGTGGGGCCGGTATCTGGGGGCCCCCTTATTAAAGAGGGCTCCCGGATTCCGATAAGCCCCCCGCAGACCCTGACAACCAACAGCCAGGGTTGTCGGGAAGAGGCCCTTGTCCTCATCAACATGGGGAGAAGGTGCTTTGGGGTGGTGGGGGGCCGCGCGGCCCCCCTTCCCCAAGGCACCCCCCCATGTTCAGGGCACGTGACATGGTAAGGATCAGGAGGGGGGCGCTCGCTCGTCCCCACCCCCTTTCCTGGCCGGCCGGGTAGCGTGCTTGGATAAAGGTCTCATATGGACCTGGGGTGGGGGACACCCACGTCGATTTTTCGGCATAGGTATTCCCCTTTAAGTCCATACCAGGTGACGGGGCCAGCGACGCCTCCTTTGCTGGCCCGGCTACCTGGAGACGCGCTCAAAATGAGCGGACTTTCCTCCACGTGTGTGGGCGAGTCCATTCATTTCAAAAGTACGGCGGATAGTCCGGCGGACTTAGTATGCCGTATTAGTCCGCTGAAAAAGTGCCGTGTGTGGGCTACGTGTACGCGGCGTTAGAAGCAGCTACACATACTGCAGCTGCTGGCTTTTAACAATGGGAAACATGCCTGTCCTAGAGTCCAGTGATGTCGGCATCGCAGCTGATGTTTCCATCAGCTGTCAGGTGCTGCCGCAGCCATTGTGGGTAAGGGGACCCGGCAGTGTATCCTTACGGCTTCACGCTGGGAACCCTACTGCGCATGCATGAGGCCCAGCGACAGGAGGGGGGAGCACTGGGGTGACCTCACGGGCTGCAGCCCGGACTCCTGGGAGTGGGAACAGGATACGTGTCGGACAGGTATACTGTCCTCCCTTCCTCCCTGAAAATGGGCCAATTGTGGCCCCCAGAGGGGGAGAGGAGTCAAAAGAGCAGAAGTTCCACTTTTGGGTGGAACTCCGCTTTAAGTTTAACCTTTTGTGACCAGACTGAATTTTGATGTTGAGGGCATGTGGCCTGGCATGGTTTGGGGGGGGGGGGTCGCTCATCCACTCCCCTCCTTTTCTTGACCTGCCAGGCTTTTTTTTCTTCTTTACATTCAGCTGTCTGTGGAGATAACATTGATTGTGTTACATATGTTTCATAATTCCATGCACACCACAATAAGCAGTTCACCATGTATGCTAAACTGATAACCTGTAGCAGATTTTAAAGCGTCTGTGGAGAACTTTTATTTTGTCACTAACAAAGGAGCTCATGCAATTTTAAAGCATGACTTGTTTGATCTGTATTTAAAGCGGAGGTCCACCCTAAAGTGGACCTTCCGCTCATCGGAACCCTCCCCCCTCCGGCGCCACAATTGGCACCTTTGAGGGGGGAGGGGGGTGCAGATACCTGTACAGTACAGGTATCTGCACCCACTTCCGGGATAGCTCTCTGCGGAAAGGGGCGTAGATTACGCTCCTTTCCGCAAGTGCCTGCCCCTTTCCGCAAGTGCCCCGCTGCCTGCACAGAAAACGCACAGATCCCTTATTGCGCAGCGCAACTCGCGCATGCGCAGTAGGGAACCGGGAAATGAAGCCGAAAGGCTCCATTTCCTGATTCCCATACCCAAGATGGCGGCGGCAGGACCCGAGAGACGATCTAGAGATCGGCTTCGGGTGCCGACATCGCGGGCGCGCTGGACAGGTAAGTGTCACTATTTTAAAAGTCAGCAGCTGCAGTATTTGTAGCTGCTGGCTTTAAAAAAAAAAAAAAAAAAAAACGCGGAGTCCCGGCGGACTCCCGCTTTAAGCACAGCAACCTCATCCTTATGTTTTAATCAGAAATTTTTTTTCTTTTTGTGTGCATTGTTTTTTTTTTTTTTTTTTTTTATTTTTTTTTAAAGCCTAATTTTCCCATCTGTGATCAGTGATTAATACAGGGAATTTTGACACATTTTGTAGTGGATTCCTACCTTTTTGTTGGCCTGAAGAAATAGCTGTTTTTTTTTTTTTTGTTTGTTTTTTCAGACTGCTCTGAATGGGAGGGTCTGGTTCAATATACTCAACTGGTGCTCTATTGAACAGCTGCAGTGTCTAGTCTGCATTCCATTAGATGTATTTAACCCTTGGTGTGTTTCATCAAAAATGAAATTCATTTTGCGTTGGATGCTTAAGATTTGACTTGAATCTTCTTGCAGACTTCTGGGAAAAATTTATGAGCCAGTTGCAGGTCTCTACATTGCATTGAATTTTGCAGAGAAATTCTGATTGAAAAGGAAAGCAATTTTTTTTGTTAGAAGTTAAAAAAATGGCTTGTGTAGTAATCGTATATGCTATGTATGTGTGTGTATATATATATATATATATATATATATATATATATATATATATATATATATATATATATATATATATATATATATATATATATATATATATATATATATATATATATATATATTTTTTTTTTCCACAAAAGTTATCCTTAACTTGTATAAAACATCACATGACTGAGGGAGATTGCAACTGACACAATTTTATTATCCAGTGCCTCTGCTTTCAAAAAGTATGATATTTGGAGATTCTATTATTTATGCCTAAAATATGCGCAAAAAGGGCAAAAATTGATCTTGCAGTATAAGGGTTATAGCGTTTCCCCAATAGATTGCTTGTTCCGAGCATCTTGCTCAAATGTTGAAAGTTAGAACTTATAGGCTTCATTCACTAATTTGGTTCCAGTGTGCTGGCGCTCCTATCCCCCCTGGTGGCTGCTTCGGCGTGCAGCCTGCAACATCTTTTTAAAGGCATTGTACACTAGACAGCAGTGTTTTATTGATTGAACTAGGTATTTGGGTAGTTGCATAGTTTGTAAGGTTGAATAAAACGCAGGTCCATCCAACTTAATCTGCGTTATGTTCCCTGTGTTTGCCTTGCCTTTTTAATTATGGTCTCTAATGTTGTGACTGAAATTTACAGTGTCTTTCTTGATTGGTTTCTCTCTGGGCGTGTATTATAAATTCCTCTAGCCTGTCCCTATTAAAGGGACAGCCAACTTCTTATTCCAGGTTACGCGGTGTCTGATCCTTGCCTCACAATTTTCTCAGTTGTGCTAATCTGGGACTGCTAATGTGATAAAAACACATCTTTCCTTTATTACTGTGACTGCTTTTTGGCAGTTTAATATATAATTACTATGCAGCTTTTAGCTGCAGAACACTAGGCTGAGAGACCCAGGGATTTTGGGATATATACAGTCGTTTCTGAGATGGGCATCAGCCCTGGGGGAATTAACAGACAATCTATCTTCTTTGTGTGAGCCCCTAGCTGGTTTGGGCTACGATTTTGGATCCCTATGTATTTTGTGTACCCTTCATGGTAGAGGTTTTGGACATGGCCCTCTGAGTGCTGTGAGCCAGTGTGTCTTGCAGACCAACAAACAGGAGAAATCTGAGCTGCCTTCTAAACCCAAGAAAAGTGTGTGCTGTCTGCACCAGTAAGATTTCGGCTTCCTCCAAGAATCCTAATGCCCCAAATACACCCACAAGCTGGTGTCTGAAGAAACCTCCTCCTTTTAAAGACTTGATGAGATGTCTTTTACTTTTTATATATTCCAAACTGTAATGGAATATTATAAGCAGCCCTTGCATATTAAACTGACACACTTTCAAGTGGCTGAAGCGTCAAATGCCCTAAGGAAAGTTTGACCACGACTATTAAGGAATGTGAAGTATGGAGACTAGTAGTTATACAGTACAGTGCTTGTGCTGAGTAATTTGGCCCCCGTATCTCCAAAAAAACTGGCTGATCCTGCCCAACTAAGCCTTACCCCCTGTAAACTGACCACGATCGTGGGCTGATGAGCCCTGACACTGTGGTCAGAGTACGTGCCTCCATCTGCAGTCCTACTCTCTTGTCTGTGCCAACTCTTTCCTTCTCCCTGCCTGTCTGCTTGTACCAGTGCCTGCCTCCTGCTCCTGCTGCTCTCGTAGCTTCTATTAAATCCTATAATCTCCTCTGTACCATAAGTGTCTTTGTAATGTGAAAGGTCTGGATCTATATAAGCGCGTCTCTCATCGCTCAGCTCACGGCGGGCGCTCTCTCCCCTCTTACCGCCTGACGTCATTTTTGGAGTGCTCGGACCTACCCACTGGCTCTGTGAGCGAAGATTGCTTACAAGTCAGCTGAGCACCCTGAGCTCAGCTCATATAAGTACAGATCAGCAATTTTTTTTTGACATTACAAAGACACAGGGACATGGTATAGAGGGAATTAAAGGATTTGGTAGAAGTGGGTTAACCACAACTTTAATAGTCAGCCTAACCGTGGTCTAGGTATGCCCCAGGGTCCATGCTGTTTAGTTTGCTAATGGACAACCTTGAAGTTGGTATTAAGTGCACAATTTCTCTATTTGCAGATGACACAAAATTAGGCAGAGAAATAACTTGGACACAGGATGTGTCAACTTAACAGGACAATGTGGACACAATAGGTTGAGACCTGGCAAATGAGGTTTAATGTTGAAAAATAGTAACATGCCAAAAAATTGCATTTAACACTTCCTGCCCAGCCTATAGCAAATTGACGGCTGGGCGGTGGTTGTTATCCTGACGTCTTTCAGGATAACTGCTGGCGTGTCTGTGAGGGCATGCTGTGCAATGTTTCGGTCTGACAGACACGAATAGTGGAGAGCTGATCCGCGGCTCTCCTGATGCTGTGTCTGCTCTGATTATCAGTGCCCCCCACGGATGCCCACACTGGAGAACCATGCATGAATGACCAGGGAGGCCACCAGGATGCCACAGTGCTCAAAATATGCCAATCGCTGCCTACAAATGGTGCCAGTCAGTGCCCATTACTAACATCTGCAAGATGTCTCCTTAGTGATGCCCATCAGTGCAACCCATGAGTACCCATCAGTGCTGCATACCAGTGCCACCTCATTGGTTGCCGCCTTATCAGTGCCCATCGGTGAAGGAGAAAACGTATTTACAAAATTATATAACACAAACATTTTTGCTTAAAATAAAAATCCAGCTGTGATCATATACCACCAACATATGGTTATAGCATATGGATATAGCAGCTGGGCATTCCCTAGGGAGTCTCTCCCTCTCCCTTCTTCCCTGTCCCTTTCCCTCCTCCCCATGCTGATGGTCCGCTATGTGACTGGGCATAGGGAGTGCGGTGCACATACCTGGCCGTGGAGGGTGGGCTCTGGGTCCTGGCAGGGGGCTGTGCTGGCGGTTGGTGGTCCACTCATATTTTTCCCTTGGTTTTGTTTCTGAGTTATCTGTGTGTGCCATGTGGGGGACTGGGTGCCGCGTGAACCACGGCAATTTTTCCGGGTGCTCTCAGACTTTTTTTTTTTTTTTTAACTGAAGCGGACATTTTCTAGTAGCCTCAGTTTTTTGTTTTACCCTGGGCGGCTGGTTCATTTTGGAACAGCGCAAAACTGACACAGAATACCTCAAGGCTGGCACACGAGAGTGGATGGTGGCAGTACCTGGGTCAGGGTGGTGAATCCTGCGGGAGCCCCCTTCAGTCTGTAGCAGCTAGGAGGGTGGGCATTTTTTTTTGTGCCTTGCCTTGGGTCCCTAGTAGTGACAGTCGAGAGTGGGTCAGTATGGCGTCAGAAGCTAGTGCTTCTTCACCAGACATCCCTGTTGTTGGAACTGGTTCCCCTGCACCTGTGGTGCCTATGGACGCTGTTGGCGGTCCTGGAGTCCTTTGTTGCCAGGGTGGAAGTGGCGTTCAGGTGCAAGGGGGGCCCCTCCCCCCCCCACTATCTTCTGGGGGAAGCTCTGATCCAGACTCTGGTAACGCTTTGGTAGGCGGCCCTGTTCTGACGTTTCATAGGATGCGAGCCAGGACCATTCGGACAGTGAGGATGACTCAGTGTCTGGGTCAGCACAGAAAAAAGCGCTAGGAGGCGCACTTATTACAGCGGTGCAGGATACCCTAAAGATAGAGGATACAGCGGGGCCATCTGCAGAGGTGTCGGTCCCTTTTGGGTCCCACAAGCCGGCCCGCACTGCTAAGGTCTTTCCCTACCTAACTTATTTTGATAAGTTTATTTACAAGAAAACCTCTGATGCCTGACGCATCAAGCAGCCAAGGATTTGGCTTTCGGGCTGCAGTGTCAAGGCTATTGCTCTGGGATGTCCCAGTAGTTAATGAATATTAGCCTAACTCTGTGTCCTGTGATGTATTCAAAGAAAAGGATTTTACAGGTAAGTATGATGGAAATATACTTTTTTTTTTTTTTTTCCTGCAACTATGATTTCTCAGACAATTGACTGCTAAAATGCACCCATATCTGTCCAGGGATTCTGTTAGGAATCTTCTCTTGTGATCAGTCAAACTCCAGATGTATTGAGAAGCAGACAATTTATTTCTGATGTGGCCCACAACAGGGAGAAAACTTACAAGAAGTTGCAGTAAGAATCACACACAAAGTTTCTCCCCCCCTCATACCCACAATGATACCACCTCTACGCTTCTATTGGCTGAGGAAACATAGATAGCGTGCCTGGTACACGATGGTACTTTATTTTGGCTATTCAGAGTTTCCTTTACAATCTTATGCTACCATATAGTTTCGTAGTTTCATAGTAAGGTTGAATAAAGACACCAGTCCATCCAGTTCAACCTGAGTGAATGTCTACCCCTATCCCTGTACATTGCACACTCACATCAGTCCCTACCCTCAAGGAGCCCACAATCCAAGGTCCCCATTCATATACTAGAGCCAATTTTGGACAGAAGCCAATTAACCTACCTGCATGTCTTTGGAGTGTGGGAGGAAACCGGAGTACCCGGAGGAAACCCACGCAGGCACAGGGAGAACATGCAAACTCCAGACAGGTAGTGTCGTGGTTGGGATTTGAACCAGCGACCCTTTTTACTGCTAGGTGAGAGTGCTAACCACTACACCACTGTGCCACCCAAATATATAGTTAAACCAAATCATCCTACAACTTACTATGGCAGTGCTCGACAAAACCCGGTCACCCGGTCGCCAGGTCGCATTGGCGACTAGAATCAGCGACCTTGCGCCTGGGGCAGCATAGCTGGGGGTATCCCGTCTCCGTGGACCCCCCCCCCCCGCGATCGCGTCGGGCCGCGCCGCAGGCGGCCGGTAATTGAGCCCCCGGCTTTGAGGCCTTCTGTGATCCTATGGTTCCTTCTGGAATCTGGCGCCCTCTTGTGGTGGCCGTTGGAATTACAACCAACAATGCTAATGGGCCAGTCTTTCTCCATCCCTTTACTTAGAACCCCTAAACAAAACAAAAAAAATATATATATTATATTATAATATATATATATATATATATATATATATATATATATATATATATATATATATATATATATATATATATATATATATATATATATATATATATATATTTTTTATTATTTATTCTAACACCTTAGAGAGTAAAATGGTGGTCGTTGCAATACTGTCTGTCACACCATATTTGCACAGCGGACTTACAAGTGCACTTTTTTTTGGGAAAAAAATTTTATTTAATAAAAAAAAAAAGACAACAGTAAAGTTAGCCCAATTTTTTTTTTTTTTATATTGTGAAAGATAATGTTACGCCGAGTAAATCGATACCCAACATGTCACGCTTCAAAATTGCGCCCGCTCATGGAATGGCGACAAACTTTTACCCTTTAAAATCTCCATAGGCGACGTTTAAAAAATTCTTCAGGTTGCACGTTTTGAGTTAGAGGAGGTCTGGGGCTAGAATTATTGCTCTTACTCTACCGATCGCACCGATACCTCACATGTGTGGTTTGAACACCGCTTTCATATATGCGTTCGCTTCTGCACGCAAGCTTGGCAAGACAGGGCGCATTTAAAACAATTTTTTTTTCTTATTTTAACTTTTATTTTTATTTTTTTCACTGTTCTTTTAAAAAAAAAAAAATGTGTGTCACTTTTATTCCTATTACAAGGAATGTAAAAATCCCTTGTAATAGAAAAAAGCATGTCAGGTCCTCTTTTATATATGAGATCTGGGGTCAGAGAGACCTCACATCTCATATTTACACTAAAATGCAATTTAAAAATGTCCCTCTAAGAGCTATGGGCAATGACTTGGAGACAGGTGGGGGGCTGGGGGCTATCTTCCCCTCACTTGTCTCCATGTCAGGCCAGGGACAGGTCCGGATCGCCGTCACGGACCTGGCTCCTAACTTTTTTAGCTGGCTCCTAGATTCCAAGCAAATTTGTCAACCCCTGTACTATGGAGTTGGTTAAGACAAAACTATACAACAAGTTAATACAACAATTTGCTCAGACGTAAGTTTTAAAAATCAGTCTCAGGGTTATTGTTTTTCTAATAGTCACACAATAAACATTTAAAACTTTTCTAACAGATTCTACAAACCCAAACTTGCAGCTTTGCATATGTTTGCCAGTGCAAATATGCTCACTTCTGCGGCATTTAATTCTCCTCAGTCTTGCTGTGCATTTTTAGTTGGAGACCTGCTAAATCTAAAGACATTATGAACAAATAGAATTGGCAATTTATGATTGGGTCAAACCAGAAAAGATTTCCCCCCTTCCTCATAAAATGACTGCTTGGTTATGTCTGTGGATAGTGTTCACGAATATGGTTTGTTCCAGTAGTTGATCTGCCATCTATCTCCTTTTTAAACATCTCACTGTACCAATTGAGGTTGTTCCTTCATTCTAAGATTTTGCAGATGGAAGTTTGAGAAGCTCTTTTCACTTGCAGGCCCAGCTCTGCAACCAGCTATTGATGCCAGTTTGTCTGGAGCTAACTGGACAGGATGATAAACAACCACCACAATCCTGTATTCCTGGATGGTGCCTTAACTGAAAAATACAGAAATTGCCTTGCTTTTTTGTGTGGCTGGCCTAGAATAAATAAGTAAACCAATTTCCATATGGCCTTTTTTAAATTCTAAATATATCTTTGCACTTGCCAAAAAACAACCAAAAAAACAACTTGGTGTTTTTTTTTTTTTGTTTTTGTTTTGTTTAACAAAACTTCTATAAATTAGATTACCCAAACACGATCTGTGACTACATTCAAAAATTTAAATGCTAATGACATATATTTCTTCAATAATGGTATTACCGGGTAGTGTTAAATAAAAACAAAACAAAGTGTATAATATAGTGTCAAACTGGTCCATAAATATATCAGTATGTGCTCAAAGTACTTGGATTAATTTTGCTCTTTTCGAGAACGTGAATAGTCAAGTGTACACTAAAGGCCCGTACACGCAATCAGACTTAACAACAAACATGCAAATTAGCTTTTTTTTGGAGCAACATCCGACCGTGTGTACGCTCCATCGGACAAACTTTTTCGTTTTTCATCGTACTTTTGTTGGCTGTGCGAACGGACAAACTTTTTGACAACATAAGTCCGATGAAGTAAAGTCCAATCGTGTGTACACACAACCATCGGACTTTACAAACACGCATGCTCAGAACCAATGCAAAAAATCGGACAACAATACAGAAGTTGACCAAAGGTGGCGCTGGAGTAATTAAACGTCATCTTTTAAAGTGTCCGTACGTTGAAATGTCACTGCATTTTTAAAAAGCAAACAACTGAGTTTTCTTTTTGCATGTTGGCATTGGCAGCCCACAAGCAAACACTTTCTTGTTCCCTTTTGTTAGAACTACCAGCATGCCTTGCACTGGCAACAGCGCCGAGTGGCGTAAACAACTATGTTGCCATAACAATGGGATTTTGTGCGAGATTTTGCGTTGGCTGTCTGCACTGACTCCTGGGATTAATGACACCAGATCCCAGGAGACAGTGCGGCAATCAAAGGAAATGATGCGGATACCCGCACAAACCCCCGCAGACACAGACGCATGTGTATATAGACCGGGCAAGCAATTATAAGGTACGATTGCAAAAAAATAAAGTGTGTGCAGGACAGCTTTAATAGCCATTGAAACCCCTTTGTGCCAACTTGTGTGCATGTTATCGGGCCTAAATCACCACGGTATGTAAACTTTTGATCAGGGTCATTTGGGTAGTTTCTGTGATTATGATTTGAAAACCGTAAACAGTAGATTGATAAGTGGGTTCAGCCAAACACTATGCATGAGTGAAAGACATGTTTTTGTGTTATCATTCATATTCTCTGAAAAATTGCCAAGAAATCAAACTCTTCCAGGGTATGTAAACTTGTGTTCACAACTGTAAATGAGCCCCCTACAGTAGTGATTACCTGATCTTTGTATTATAAAGGGCTAATTTTAGTTTATTTTTTCCCCGTTATGACAGGTGATACAAAACTGCTGCTGCTACTAAACGTCTTCGGCCTCGTTCACACCTATGCATTTTTTGGTGCTTTTTGCAGAAACGCATTATAGTTTTTATTTAACATTGTTTCCTATAGGACACATTCGCATGTACCCTTTTTTTCAGCTGCTGCATATTTGGAAAGGGTCAAGGACTTTTTTGAATGCAAAACGGTCCTTTTTTTGGTTCAATAGACTTCAGTGGAGAAGCTTCAGAAAAGCATGTAGTGTGATGTTTTTGCCACAATTTGTGTTTAAAAAAAAAAAAAAAAAAAAAAGCTTAAAAAAATGCAAATCGCATGTGCAAATATGCACAGCAAAAATCACAGCAGAAACGCATCAAAAGCAAACTGCATAGGTCTGAAGCAAGCCTTATGCTGGCCATACACATTGCTTTTTGGACAAAAATATTCATGTGAAAAATCTTTGTACATTCTATGAATGAAAGAAGAATGTTGTTGGAAAATTAAACTTTTAACCTTGTTTTAAAATGAATTCACCAAGAAGTTTATTATTCTGCTCCTTCAAATTTTTCTGTCACCGTGGTCGAGCTAACTTAGATTCTGACTCCACTAATGATTAGAAAATCGAACAAACATCTGCACCCACTTCCGGCATAGCTATCTGCGGAAAGGGGCGTAGATCTACGCCCCTTTCCGAAAGTCCCCCGCTGCCTGCTGGGAAACACACAGATCCCAGAGACAGCGAGGACCATCCTTATTGCGCATGTGCAGTAGGGAACCGGGAAATGAATCCGAAAGGCTCCACTTCCTGATTCCCATACCCAAGATGGCGGCGGCAGCACCTGAGACGATCTAGAGATCGGCTTCGGGTGCCGACATCGCGGGCTCGCTGGGCGGGTAAGTGTCCTTATTTTAAAAGTCAGCAGCTGCAGTATTTGTAGCTGCTGGCTTTAAAAAAAAAAAAAAAAAAAAAAAAAAAACGCGGAACTCCCGGCGGACTCACGCTTTAATATGATTTTTTTTCTTTTGAAGGAAGATATCGTTTCTGTATGGCCAGCATAAGTGATAGCCGGCACAGGTAGTTTTATCAAGCCACCTGCCTATGGGAAGGGAGTCTGTCCTGAATCTATTACAGCTCTCTCTGAAAATCCACAAAACCGTCATTTTTATAATTTTTTTTTTTAAATAAAAAATGTTATCTCTGAGTATATGTACAAGGTTCGCCCTCTAATAGTATATACAGTATATCGCGTTTGTCTTTTCTCAGTGGATTCGAGATTTTGCTCCCTAACCATATAGTTGGTTATTTAGATTTACCACTGCATATAGATATTCAAGAATAAATTGCCATTTTAAACTTTACGTATTACATTTTACACCACACTTTTTTTGAGGTGGTTATCCGATCGAATCAAAACAATCAGCCAACTAATCGTTTATCAAAATAATTGTTAGTTGCAGCCCTATTCCTAACCCTATTTTCAGATGGGATAGTCTGGACAACTAGGCTGAGAGGGGTGTTGCCACCATCAAGCACAAAGTAGATTTGTAAAGAAACCGCTTGGTGAAGTCCAAACACTTGCAAGATAGGCCTACTGTCCTGTAAAGTTGCGTGATTAATCATTAATAAAAACCATGATCTCGGTTCATCCCCCCCCCCTCATGATCTTAACCCAGCGTTTCCACTATTCATGTAACAAGTGCAGAACTGTTCTCTGCTCACTCGGCTGTCAAACAGAAAAAGCTGACAAATGTTTATCAACATTGTCTGCACTGGGAGATAAAGTATCAGTTGGTTCTTTTGGATCAAAGGAATGAACTTCGCTCTGTAAATGAGGTCAGTTTAACCACCTAAAGTCTAAACCTTTTTCTGACACTTGTTGCCTAAGTTAAAATCATTTTTTTTTGCTGTAAAATTAATTTGAATAATTTTTTAGCAGAGACCCCTAGAGAATTAAATGGTGATTGGGATATTTTTTGTTGCACTGTATTTGCGCAGCTGTCTTTGAAACACAATTTTTGGGAAAAAAATAAACTTCAATGCATTAAAAATAAAAAAATAAACAGTAAAGTTAACCCATTTTTTGTATAATGTGAAATGTGCAGGAATTGTGATCTTTATTCTTAGCAAAAAAATTGTGATTCTCATTTTAGCAAGAATCGTGCAGCTCTACTGTCCTGCCAGGATCTGGCGGAGTGTATTTCAAGCGCCAATCCCTCCCTATGTCAGTCTTTGTGGTCTCATGTGATTGTTCTAGAGCAGGGCTGCTCAACCTTTTGAAGAGGGAAGGGACACCTAAAGCAGAGTTCCAGCCACAAACATTAAAAAAAAAAAAAAAAGTCCATAGCTACAAACCCTGTAGCTGCTGACTTTTAATAAGGACACTTAACTGTCCAGGGAGCCTGCGATGTGGGCCCCACCGGAGCCGATCCATCCATAGGATTGGATGCAGGAGCTGCCCTTGTAACTAAAGGAAACCAGCAGTGGAGCCTTGCATATTCACAGCCGGGTTCCTACTGTGCATGCGCCAGTCACGGAACGCTTTGTGAATGACCAGCTTGTGTTCTGGGACGCACCCAAATCTCAGAAGACAGCAGAGAGGGGGGTGTCCTGGGCCGCGGCTGACCTAGGACGGAAGTACACTTAATGTAGGAAAAATTATCCACACTCTGGTTTTTAATCTTCAATAAAAACAGATTTTTTTTTAAAGGCCACAGTGAACAAACGCAGATGAAAGTAGTTGACGTGTTTCAGCCTATAAAGCCTTAGTCATAAACACCATGGTTATGACTAAGGCCTTATAGGCTGAAAAGCATCAACTGTTATCATCTGCGCTTGTTTACTATGGCTTGTCAATAAAAACTTTTTTTTTTTTTTTTAAAAGAGCAAAAACCAGAGTGGATAATTTTTTCCTTATTACTTTACTCAGACTGCGACACTGGATCGAGCACTCGGGAGCTCTGCCATCTATGTGTTGTATGGGTACTAGCACTGACTTTTCTGTTTATACCGTATATACTCGAGTATAAGCCGAGATTTTCAGCCTCTTTTTTGAGGCTGAAAGTGCCCCCCTCGGCTTATACTCGAGTCATCGCTGTCTGCCCGCTCGATCAGCGTGTCGAGCAGACAGACAGCGGCCATTCTGATTCAAAAGCCGCGCCTCCGGCTCCCCCTTCGCCTGTGATAGGCGGAACACTGAATTTCCCAGCAGCCTGTGTTCCGCCTATCACGGACTTCGTATCATCCTCGTACTACGGACGAGGATGATACGATGTATGTGATAGGCGGAACACAGGCTGCTGGGAAATTCAGTGTTCCGCCTATCACAGGCGAAGGCGGCGGCGCAGCTTTTGAATTTTACAATGGCCGCCGAGGCGCCGACGAACGAAGAGGGCACGGGACGGAGGCAAGGCACAGGACGGCACGGCACGGGACGGGACGGGACCGGAGGCAAGGCATGGCATGGCGGCGAGGCACGGCGGCGAGGCACGGAGGCAAGGAGGCTCGGCACGGGACGGAGGCTCGGGACAAAGGCTCAGGACACAGGTAGGCTGGACACACACACACACACACACACACACACACACACACACACATGGATACACACACACACAGGGATGGATGGATGGATGGAGACACACACACACAGGGATGGATGGATGGATGGATGGAGACACACACACACAGGGATGGATGGATGGATGGACACACACACACACACAGGGATGGATGGACGGACACACAGGGATGGACGGACACACAGGGATGGACGGACACACAGGGATGGACGGACACACACACAGGGATGGACAGGCATGTCTTACCCTCGGCTTATACACGAGTCAATAAGTTTGCCAGTTTTTTTGGGGGTAAATTGGGGGCCTCGGCTTATATTCGGGTCGGCCTATACTCGAGTATATACGGTACTTTGGAAGTGCACTTAGTACTTCAAAAAAGGTACAAAAGAAAAAAAAATATTTAAAATATCCAAAAACAGAGGTGGTCGTTAGTTTAAGACCACCTTTTTAAAAGTTTAACTTTAATTTTGGTAATCAGTTGTGGGTCACAAACTATGGGGTTTTACTGCCTCAAATTATAACTGTAAATTAGCCCTTTTTGTGCTGAGTTCCCTGCGTTTTGGCATCGATTTCTATTAAATTTTGCAGATGTGCATGCATTTCTGCATTCAGGAGTTTAGGTGCACTTTCAGAAAGCACACCAAACCCATAGAAAATGGCTGCACTGAGCCAAAGACTTTTATCACCTATGGATCAGTGTTAATGGCTTAATAGTTTTTAACCCTTTTTTTAAAGGTGCTAATATGCACGTTGCAAAAGCTATTATGCCCAGTGTATGTTTAATACACTGACCCTTTTCCTCTTACAGCTGCTGCTGGCATCACTCTTCAGGTTGTTAGAAAGGAGTAGAGGTGAAGTAATGGCATCGGCTCACTGCCTTTTGATGCTCTGGAATGTGTCGTCAAGCATAGATCGTAATCAATGGGTTGCTGACCCTGGTCATGCACTTCCCTGGTTGCGGGCTCTAAGGGCCACGGGTTCCGCACCCCTTTTCTAAAGGCTGACTTTGGCAATAAGTTAGAACCCCCCCCGTTTTTGCAGCCTGCCACTATCATGTCTGCACAGCCTTGATCTTATAACCTACTGCCCCCTGATTACCTGATTTCTTCTAGTAACGTTGCTGCACACCCCTCCTACTGATCTAGCGAGGCATTTTCCTGTGATCATGTCTGATTGTGTGCTCAGGATTGTTGTCCTGTTAGAGACTATATATCATAGGATTGCAAACCAACCCCTCTAGTCCAACCTTCTGAATATATCTCAGACTTTACACTGGTGGCTGCTAATGCTGCCTGACAAGAGGGTAGCTCAGGGGTCTCAAACTGGTGGCCCTCCAGCTGTTGCGAAATTAGAAGTCCCATGAGGCATTGCAAGGCTAACACTTACAAAAATGACTCCCTCAGGCAGAGGTATGATGGGACTTGTAGTTTTGCAACAGCAGGAGGGCTGCCAGTTTGAGACCCCTGGGGTAGATGCAGGCGCCCCCCCCCCCCCCCAAACTTCTGAGAAATTTACAGGATGAAATCCCACCTGTTGAGATCTCACCAAAATGTAGGAATACCGTTGTTGCCATTATTGCTAGTATTGAGTGTTCAAGCTGCCTGAATCTGCTCACCCTAAGGTTTCCAGTATGAATTCTTTAAAAATTCAAAAACATTCCCAGTTCCTTTCTTTTGAGGAGGGTCTCCTTTAGAAAAGTGCAGTCTGTTTTGACCTGCCCTTTTTTGCCTTTTAAAAACCTCTGGATGGTTCCTGCGGAGGATGATCCTGTTTTCAATATTTTATTAGCCCTCTTTATGGCCACCTTTTTTGTTTAACCTGCAGTTGAATCCATTGCGGTTTTCTGCACTAAGCATATGTAGTTGGGTTGAAAAATAAGACCTCTAGTTGAACCAGGGCTTGACAAAACCCAGGCGCCAGGTCGCATTTGCGACTAGAATTAGCGACCTGGCACCTGGGGCAGCACAGCTGGGGATATCCTGTCTCCGTGGACCCCCCCCCCCCGGCGTGATCGCGTTGGTCTTTTCCGCTGGTGGCCTGTAATTGAGGCCACGGCTTTGAGGCGGCACAGTGGTGTAGTGGTTAGCACTCTCGCCTAGCAGTAAGAAGGGTCACTGGTTCAAATCCCAACCACGACACTACCTGGCTAGAGTTTGCATGTTCTCCCTGTGCCTGCGTGGGTTTCCTCTGGGTACTCTGGTTTCCTCCCACACTCCAAAGACATGCAGGTAGGTTAATTGGCTTCTGTCCAAAATTGGCCCTAGTATATGAATGGGACCTTGGATTGTGGGCTCCTTGAGGGTAAGGACCAATGTGAGTGTGCAATGTACAGGGATAAGGACAATTGTAGACACTCAGGTTGAACTGGATGGACTGGTGTCTTTATTCAACCTTACTAACTATGAGGCCTTCTGCGGTCCTGTGATTCCTTCTCGAATCTGGCGCCCTCTTGTCGTGGCCATTGGTATGACAACCAGCAATGCTAATGGAGCTTCCTCTGCCTCTTTTTATTTTTTTATTGCCTGCCTATCTCCTTCCCTTTATTTAGAACCCCCTAAACATTATATATATATGTTTTATTCTAACACCCTAGAGAATAAAATGGTGGTTGTTGCAATACTGTCTGTCACACAGTATTTGCGCAACGGACTTACAAGCGCGCTTTTTTTTGGGGAAAAATCATTTATTTAATAAATAAGACCACAGTAAAGTTAGCCCAATTTTTTTTTATATTGTTAAAGATAATGTTACGCCGAGTAAATTGATACCCAACATGTCACGCTTCAAAATTGCACCCACTCATGGAATGGCGACAAATTTTTACCCTTTGAAATCTCCATAGGCAATGTTTAAAAAAAATTCTACAGGTTGCATGTTTTGAGTTGGAGGAGGTCTAGGGCTAGAATTATTGCTCTCGCTCTACCGATCACGGCGATACCTCCTATGTGCGGTTTGAACACCGCTTTCATATGCGGGCGGGACAGGGCGCGTTTAAAAAATTTTTTCTTATTTTAACTTTTTTTATTTTTTTCACTGTTCTTTTAAAAAAAAAAGTCACTTTTATTCTTATTAAAAGGAATGTAAAAATCCCTTGTAATAAAAAAAAGCATGACAGGTCCTCTTAAATATGAGATCTCGGGTCAGAGACCTCAGATCTCATTTACACTAAAATGCAATAAAAAAAAATAAAAAAAAAATGTCCCTCTAAGAGCTATGGGCAATGACTTGGAGACGGTGGTGGCGCTATCTTCCCCTCACTCGTCTCCATGTCAGGCCAGGGACAGGTCCGGATCGCCGTTACTGACCTGGCTCCTAACTTTTTAAGCTGGCTCCTAGATTCCAAGCAAATTTGTCAACCCCTGAGTTGAACCTATAAATAGGGGGGGGGGGGGGGGGGAAATACAATCCCATATACACAATCCTATACCCACAGTTGATCCAAAGAAAGGCAAAAACCCCAGCAAACCATGATCCAATTTGCTCCACCAGGGGAAAAAGTTTGTTACTGATCCTCTGAGAGACGATCAGATATTCCCTGTCTGAACTTTGCCTATGAATATTAGTATCCAGTTATGTACATTTAGAAAATCAGTAATTTTCTCAAAGCAATCTAATGTCCAGAACCAGCTCTATGGCCTTATAACTTTTTTTTACCGATGGCCTTGTGCTGCTAGGAGAATTGCTATGTTGATACTCTGTCAGATATACAGGATGAGCCTTCTTTCTGTTAAACGAGAGGATGATTCTCTGGCTCATATGCAATTGTCAGAACTCTTATGCAAGAAGCTTATTGAAAGGATGCCCTTTAAGGGAGAATGCCTGTTTGGTACATTCTTGTACAAGTACTTCAAGGAAATCATTGGGGGTGTGTGTACTCTGCTCTTACATAAAAAGGCTTGCAATCCCACAAATGGACCTACCAACTGACAAAAAAACTCTTCTCCTGAGATTTAACTCCAGGTGTCTTAAAGTAAAAGTGATTTATTCAGAATGTACCAGTATATTTAGGGTGATGCTTACAAGCCAAAGGATAAAGCAGACTCACACAGGGAATGTACAGTCGCCCCCCCCCACCACTCCTTTTTTTTTTTTTTCTTTTCTTTCCCGCTTATATCACAAAAAATTATTGATTTGTGAATAAATACCACCAAAAGAAAGCTCTATTTGTGTGAACAAAGCTATACAAATTTCATTTGGGTACAGTGTTGCATGACCGCACAATTCTTATTGAAATTGCAAGAGCACTGAAACCTGCAAATTGGCCTGGGAAGGAAGGAAGGGAGTGAGTGTCCAGTATAAAAGGTATTAAAATCATTCTCCAGTTTTTGTCAGACCAAGGCTTTGGTCTCAAAGTGTAAGGCAGGTACCCAGTTCCTTAGCAAGATTTGGATCTCTATGCTGGTAAAACCTGCTTCCAAGCACTTTTTTCAGTGCAGTGGTTCCCCCTCTTGGGGGGGGGGGGGGGGGTGTTATTGGCCATTTCAGCCATCAGAGCCCAACAGATTTCTCTCATTTGGGCACAGTGTCATTTCCATGGGCTATAAACTAGCGTTTTGGACTCCTGTCTTCTGCTCACTTTATGCTCTTGTATTTTGGTGTCTTCCTTGGAAAAAAAACAGGAGCACCTCTTTGTTGCTTTTTAGCATCCTTTCTCAGCGAGTCCTTATCCCAGTTGAGAACGAGCAGCTATTTCAGGATTTCAATGTTCCCATGGCAAATGGGGGGCATTCGTAAGGTACTGCATGGAATCTGTAAAATTATTTAACTTCTACTTGTGGCCTTTGTGGACATCGATGATGCTTTCATTCACATCCCATTTGTGTGAAATTTGTTGTAAGAAGCTTGTCTACTCATCAACATCCTGGAGCGCATGGTGATTTGGTTCTCCTAGCTGCAGGGTCAACTGATTAGGATGCAGGCAAAGGATGTCCATCAACCATTAACAAGTCTTCAGAGGTTGCGCTGCTCAACTAGTGTTCCATCCCTGTCCACCAATTGCATACCAGGCATGAAACATTTGGTGTCCAAATTCAAAAAAACTGTACAGGTTTTCTGCACGCATTTCTTTCCAGGTGCAAAGACCCCCATCCTTTTCAGTGAATGCTCTAGTGATTCTATGGAATCAGTACATTCTAATGCCTATCACCCAGCACCTCACATTTAGCTGCTCTGCAGGATCAATGTAAAGTGCATTCTGGCGATGCTCAAACTTAATTGGTATTCAGTCTTAGACTCTTGGCTTCCACTTCTGCTTTTGTGTATAGTCTGGTCCTTCTGTCCCAAAGACTCATACACCAGCCTGCTTCACGGTCACTGACTTTACATCAGTGGTCTCCAAACTATGGTCCTCCAATTGTTCAGTAACTACAATTCCCATTATGCCTAGTCATGTCTGTGGATGTCAGTTTTACAATTCCTCATGGGACATGTAGTAATGCTACGGCTGGAGGGCAGTAGTTTGAATATCCCTGCTTTACACCTATTAGCACTCTATCCTTGATTCATAATAGACATGTTTGATATAAAGACCATTTCAGTAGAAAAACATACCAACTATGAAGCATTGTGGCGTGTTATGGTTTGCGGCTTTTGTTTATTCAAAGGCTGGGCAGCTTGCAGTCGTTCAATTATGAATTTTGTTCTAAAATTTGAAATGGACAGTTCACGTAAAATCTAATCTTTGAACGGAAGCAATTTTGCATAGTTGCATGGTCAAAAAGAAAATACTATGCATTGAGGCCTAGAGTGTTCATTCTTTTTCCACAGTACACCATTACCTCTATTGATATATTCTTAATGTGTAAGATCGCCTTTACAGAAAATCTGTAAATGATCTTACACTGGACCCTGTCCGCCTCCCACTCGATCCCTTTAACCTGGAGTCCAGCAATTGTCTGTGCTGATGCCTCGCATAGCCGCTGTTGCCTAGTTTCTGTGATTATGTGCATACACCACAATCGTAGTAGTATGGTCATATACATATCTAGATCTGAGAGAGCTTGTACAAAAGAAACATTAATATGGTTACATAATATATGCAAATCGCACACCAAGCTGTATTTACAACACAATGTACAGCGTAGGTCCCCTGGCTTACATGATATTTACAAATTACCCAAAACAAACTTATTTTACAATATAACATGCAAGTATAGTGTTAAGCCTCATTCTCATGAGGCGGATCCACTTCCACAGAGTCAGAGCATGGAGTGCCTGTTCAGGACTGCCGTCAAAACTGGCATGCAAACCTGAATGTTCCGACAGTGTAAAAGAGGCCTTAGATTACCTGTTGACTTCAGGCCGGCCCACGGTGACTACTCTGTCCCCACGCCAAAAAAAGGTTAGCTTGGTCACAAAGCATTATATCCCCTCTCCTTATTGTACTGTGGCTAATATAATTCTCCCTAATTGGTCACTGTACCTAGTAAATGTATATTGGGCACAGCCTGATTGGATGAGTCAAAGAAGGCTGTTAACTATGCAGGTGAGATATCAGGGAAAACAAAAGGCCAAGGTTTGAAGTTGAACTAATTCCTGTAACACCAACACAACACTAAAAACTTGAAATATATTTCCTTCTAACTGAAATATGTTTCTAATTGCAATATTTACAGTGGAGATTTCACATAAACCCATTATGTAACACTGCTTTACCAGTCAGGGGATTTGAAATCCTCATGGCTTTCTCTCCGCTCTTCCCACTGTGAGGTTGGGCTAGGTGGGTCGCCCATGTGACAGCGCTGACCAATTATAATGCTCCTAAACATACCTCCTGATGAGGTATGTTTAGGAGAGTAAGCCAAGAGGATGGCTAAGCCCTGGACCAGTGAGGCAGCTATACAATGTTACCTAGCGGGGCATAGTCAGGCTCCTGGACAGCAGGAATGGGGGGGGGGGGTTGGGGCTCAGTGAGGAAGGGGGTCTTGTGTAAGTTTGCTTTACAGATTTTTGTGTAAAGTTGAACTTGCTCTTTAAGGAAATCATTTAATAGGCAAGTTTTCTTTGTTTTCCAAGTCTATATCTTTATTCAAACAGTGCTTACAGATAAAGAGCTAATGTTTGCCTGGCTAAATATGTTGAAGAATGGCGTGCACGCACTTTTTCACATGACCCTAATTTATATCACTTAGCTATTAATGCTAATTTGAACATAATTTAGGATGAGACATTGATTCTCAAAGTACAGCAACAAATCCTTAATTTGAGATTTGTTTTTTGTTTTTTTTGTTTACTTCTGTATACAGTATTGGAATTGAATCTTTAACAATGTAAACCTTGGTTTATCTTGGTGATACTGAAATGCAAGGTTCACTTTAAGACCCCTTTCACACTGAGGCTAGAAATGGGGCTTGTAAAGCGCCTTAAAACTGCCTCCCATTTTTTTTGCAATGGGTGCTTTCACAACCGGGCAGTGTGTTTGCAGGACCATTATAAAGAGTCCTGCAAGCAGCTTTTTTGGAGTGGTTTGGGAGTTCTGTATACAGCGCTCCCATGTGCCCCTTCCATTGCAATGAATGAGCAGAGCTTTCGAAGTGCTACAACACAAGAGTTCTTAACCCCTTTTTTTGGGGTTAAAAGTGACTGAAAAGTGCTGCTTAAACAGTGGTAAAGTGCAGCTAAAACGTTCTTTACTGTAAACGCATGGGCAGCCCCAGTGTGAAAGGGCTCTAAAGGTAGCTATAGATGGCATGTGCACAACCTTTGATAAAAGCAATTTTGGATGAGTTTGGGTACTACTGTGTCATGGAGGTGTACAGAGGACCATGTTTATCCCAAAACATGAAAGCTAAAGATGTTTTGAGCAGCCAGCCTATTAAATCAATAGCCAGACAGCTGTATGGCTCTTTACTGATCTTCATGCAGATCAGTGGTTGTAGATCTGTGCAAGACTAATTCAGGGCTCTGAACACAGATTGGGGTCGATTTTACTAAAGCTGGAGATTGCAAAATCTGGTGCAGCTCTGCATGGTAGCCGATTAGCGTCTAACTTCAGCTTATTCAATTAACATGGAAGCTGATTGGTTTTTATGCAGAGCTGCGCCAGATTTTGCACTCTCCGGTTTTAATCGACCCCATTGTGCTCTGAGCTGTGCATTGATGCTGCACAGGTGTTACTAAAGATCTGTTCAGCTGTCAGCCTGTCATTAACAGGCTGGTTGCATAGACCACCTATGACTCCCCGGTGGGTAAACATGGCTCTCCACATGGGTGCACCAGTGATGTGTTCAGTTTATTTCAGTACCCTTTATTCTAAAAAAACAAAAATTCTCACTTGTGATTAAAACTTTCAGGTGTTTAGAAAGTATGACTTAATCCAAAACCTTGTTTTCATTTTGGATAGAGGAGGAGTGGGTTAAAACCATCATCAATTTTTGCCTTTTTGTTTTTCTCATGGGACAGTTATTTTCCCTTCTGCCCTTTCAGACTCGGCAGGAAATAAAGGGGTAGTTGTAATGTGAGGGAAATCCTCTCTTAGCTGCCACAGGATCGTGTGTCCACATTGAAAGATTTTGCCAAAATGTTGGATTTACCCTTGCTTTCATTTCTGATGACATTGGTGATCAGGATAATTGGAGTGTGTAAATCTCCCTAATGGGGACCCAGACAGCAATTAAAACCTAATTTACCATTGAGCAAAAACCTGACAGTGGTTTTAATCACTTAACACTCTATCCAAGTATTAATATACTTTTAAGTATGTTTAAAAAAAAAAAAATGTGCTTACTTTTTACGTACATATTCTGTCCCTAAAATAAAATTAAAACAAGTTTTTTGAGACGGTTAAAACTGAATATATTTGTTTTGCTTACAAGTACCATGATCAGGCGAGGAATTGGCAAGAGCCAAAACCTGAGTAACCATTCTGGATAGATTTTATTTACTTTATACCAACAGGCTAGTGCTTTTATGTCAGCTTGTGTAGTTCATGGACTATGAAGTCAGAGAGATGTAGTTCTATTGCAGATCTTTGTCATAACTCACCGATACTAAAGAGAATATTCACAAACCATAGTCTGTTCAAAACGAAAGCATGCAGATTTGCTTGTCCATTCTTAATACATTCTAATATACTCATAAGTTGCCTGCTTGAAATATTTTGTGGCATCTAACTGCTTTTTTCTCCTTCCTTTTTGTCACCCTGCAGTGTTCTGTGCCAAGGTCTTTGTGGCTAGGCTGCTCCAACCTGGTAGAGAGCATGTGCGCACTGAGATGCCTGCAGAGCATGCCCAGTGTCAGATGTCTCCAGGTGCCTTTCTTCTTTCTTGTTGTACTGTTAACTGTATGCTCTGTCTTGTGTAACACCTCCATATTTGTTTTTAGTTTGCCTTGGTGGCCTGAATGACTGTTTTGCATGATCTATTTTTCATTTTATTGGTTAGTGTGAAAAATCTATGTGTTAAAGTGAAGCATGTTTTTTTTATGTCTGGTTATTTTTCCATGAAATTGTTTACTTTCTGTATATACACGTTAGAACCTGACGGACTATACCTTTTTTAAAAATATAAAATGTGCTTTAAAGAATGAACATAGAATTAGGTTTTTCCTTTTGCATTTTTAGAAGATGCCATGCATGCAAAGTAACTAGACCAGTTAATTGGTGTACCTGCTTGTTTTTGAAATTTCGGATTTCCTTTTATGCGTTGCAAAATAAGCAGGTTTTTTGACCATCATAACTGTCGAGTGTTTACTAACAGTTGCTGAGCAGATAATAGAAAATATTAGATTGGTTTGAGATGAGAGCATGTTGCTGACTAATCTTTACCAGCATAGGCAATAGATCTGAAAATGTATGCTAGGGCTCTTTTTGTTTATATGGATGTAGTCCTAATTCAGAGGTCTAGTAATGCGTTTTGAACTTTGGCAATAAGGCCTTTCTATTTCTTGAACATTCCCTTTGTATAATTTTTCGTTAATACAAATTTTTACGATTTCAGTTCCCTGTGTTTTGTACGGATGACAACAGACTTTTCTTTGTGTTTTGGAAGGGGATGCCTATTTCTGTCCCTTTCCTCATGCGCACCACTTAGATTACTGTTCTAAATTGGTGCAACCTAGGGGGAGAGGGTTTTTCTGTACCAAGGACAAATATGTGGTAGCTGCATGTACAGAAAAAAAACCTTTTTCACCCATTCTGAGATTCTCGTCAGCCTTCTTTATATCTTAAGTGGTCTACAGAACACCCCTCTCCCATGTTATGAAGATGAGAGGGGGTGTTTGTAGTCCAAGACGTGAGCACAGCCTAGGATGACACTTACTCTTCCACAGATAAAGTACAGTGAACAAGAGCTACTAGGTGAGAAGTGTTACTGGCAGGATCACTGGTGAAAATAAAGGGTGAAAAAAATCAGTCGGTTTGTTCTTTGGCTTAGTTATGCTTTAAAGTGGTTGTAAACCCTTACAACCAACTTTGACCTACAGGTAAACCTAGATTAAGGCTCACCTGCAGGTCCAAGAAATATTTGCCGAAAGACAGGCACCGCTGTCTACGGCGCATGGGCACTGAGCGCACCGCGGTCAACGGCGATATGCTGCGAGTGGCGGCTCCTGTGCGCATGCCAAATGACAGTGGCGGAGCAGCGAGACCCACCGAGAAGATGGATGCGCCGGACTACAGGGGACAGTGGTGACTTCGCTGGCTCCTGTGTCAGGTAAGTGACACATAATGGGCTACTATGCGATGCATAGTAGCCCATTATGCTTTGCCTTTGCAGGGAATAAAAGAGGAAGCAAACCCATTAGGGTTTACTTCCTCTTTAAAGTGATTGTAAATTTTCATTTTTTTTTTTTTATTATAACTAGAGCTGCACGATTTTTTTTGCTTGGACTAAAGATCAAGATTCTCTCACGATTCAAAATATTTGGGCTAACTTTTTAATTTTTTTTTTTTAATTCATTAAATTGTATTTTTAAAAATTAATTGCGTTTGAAAGACCACTGCACAAATACGGTGTGACATAACCATTGCAACAACCACCATTTTATTCTCTAGGATCTCTGCTTAAAGAAAAAAAAAAAAGTTTGGGTTCCAAGTAATTTTCTAGCAGAAAATTATTTTTACTTGTAAGCAACAAATGTCAGAAAAGGTTTGGTCTTTAAATGGTTAAACCTCCCTCATTTACATGCTGGAGTTCTTTCCTTTGATGAAAGAATGAAAAGATACTTTGTTTCTACTTTTTCACTTGTTAAAACTTGGCAGGCTGCCTGGATTTTTTTTCTTCTTCTTTCTAGCTGTCTGAACTCTGCAGTTAGAATGGTGACATGCTGTTTTGAAGATCAGAAAGGGAAAAAGATCACCATTTTGATTCTGAAAGATTAATCGTGCAGCTCTATAGCAAATGTGTTATACATGCTCTGTGCAATGGTTTTTCACAGAACAGCTCTGATCCTCCTCCTCAGGTCCCCCGCTTGCACTCCTGGCCTATTTCCCCCTTTTGAAGAGCCCCCATAGCAAGCCATTCACTATGCCGGCACTAGTGCTTACTCTTAAGCAGGCTCTGTATCCATTGACACAAAGAGCTGCCTCGGCCCACTCCCCTTTCTCTCTTCATTGCATGTGATTGACAGCAGCAGGAGCAAATGACTTCCGCTGCTGTCTCTGTCCAATGAGGGGAGAGAGCCAAGCAAGGCACTGCTATAAAAGGGGGCTCAGGTTGAGAGGACTGGTCAGTGTGTGTTTTTGTTTTTTATTGTGTTTGGTGTATTAAGATATAAAACTTTCTGCCCTTAGAACCACTTTAACGAAAAGCTGAAAAATACGCAAGATGTAAAATCCATGTTACATTGCCGGGACTATAAAACACATGGGTTTTTACATCTTGTCTTGTACACATTCGTCTGAAGAGTGTTCTGTTCAGGTTGTGATGTATACAAAGTAATTTAAAACACATTGGGGCTTGTCTCAGAAGCCTTGCTGAACTGCTTGTGCATGTAGGTTGTATGACGAGTTTCCAAACCTAAAAATGTAAATACTGCTCTGCTTCTCCACCTCCCCTTCAGTTCCTTGTGTGAAATTTCTGTAGGGTGTGTTTTTTTTCTTCTTTTTTTTTTTTTTTTTTATATATCTTAGCTTTAGCTGACAAGGTCTACAGTGTAAAAAAAAAAAAAAAAACATGACTAGCTACATTTCGTTACATTGTAATTTCATATCGGGTTAGAGGCTGGCTGCTGAGCACAAAAAAAACCCCACTGCAGACAATTTTTAAAATGGCATTACACCAAACCACATGGTACTGCAAAGATATGCATTTTGGGGTTTGCCAACACGCCTGCATTTGATATACGTGTAGGGATACCTTTACAAATTAATGAGGGCTGTGCATTTCCTTGCTGTGTGGGGAAACCTTCTTTGTGTGAACTGCTGTGGGTGTCATTAGCAACAAAGTTAATGACACCCCCAATTCACAGATCGCAGTGCGAGCAGTGAACTCACATAGGAATCGGATCGCATAGGTGAGAAAACCCACATGATTCGATTCTAGTGCAGGGATAAACAAGTCTCTGTGCGAATCCAATGTGAGTTCAGCCATACAACTGTATGGCTGAACTCACATTGCTGAGATCACACGTAATGGACACCTGCATGCAATCTGAGATTGTGCTAGAGTGAACCTAGGCTCAGACAAAAACGTTAAATTCTAATTCATAAATGAGCTTTACTTTTTATAGCTGTATAATTTATGCTATAGTCACAATTTCTCATGTGTACTAACTTACCATCAATGCAACTGTTTTTACAGAACCTGGTTACTGTCACAGGGTTGTTCAGTGTTAAGATTGTGTTTTTTTTTTGTTGTTTTTTTTTTAAATATGTAAATTGGGAACTGAGAGCCTGTTCACATAGGGGCAACTCGGAATCCAACTTCAGGTCACCCCAAGTCGCGCTGTTGAGAAAATGTTGGTTAATGGAGCCCCAAAGCACCTTGTCCCCATGTTGATGAGGACAATGTCCTCTTCCCGACAACCCTGGCCGTTGGATGTCGGGGTCTGCTTGCACGGGGCTTATCGTAATCCGGGAGCCCCCTTTGATGAGGGGCCCATCAGGTCCCGGCCCCCAACCCTATGTGAATGTAAATGAGTATGAGTTACATTGAACCCCTACCCATTCACCTTGGGAAAAAGTGTCAATAAAAAAAAACACAACACAGGTTTTTAAAGTAATTAATCAGCTACGGGGGTCTTCTTCCGATTTTGGGAGTTTTCTGCCGACTTCTCCACTCTGTCCGGCCTCTTCTCCACTCTGTCCGGCCTCTTCTCCACTCTGTCCGGCCTCTTCTCCCGCTCTGTTTCTTCTGCCGGCTCCGCCGCTATCTTCTTCCAGCTTTTTTTATTTTTTTAAACTAGCGGAGGAGCCTGGTCTCCATCCTTCTTCCCGCTTCTCTTTTTGCTTCTTTCTTTTTCCGATGTTGACACAACGCTCTCTTCCACTGTAATGGCTTGTGCGACGTGCGCGCCGACTTATATAGGCATAGGACGTGGTCACCGTGTGATGTCGCTTGGTGACCCTGTCCCTTATGATGTCAAGTCCCAGGGCATTCTGGGACTGTGACGTTATAAGGGGTGGGGATGCCGTGTGACATCACCCGGTGACCATGCCACATAACTATATGTCACCGCACACGTCACACAAGCCATTACAACGGAAGAGCGCGTCGTGTCAACATCGAAAGAAGAAAGAGAGAAGAGGGAAGGATGACGGAGGAGACCGGGCTCCTCCGCTAATAAAAGAACTGGAGAAGATAGTGGAGGAGCTGGGAGAGGAGGCTGAACAGAGCAGAGAAGTTGGAAGAAGACCCCCGGAGCTGATTAATTTAAAAACCAGCGTTGTGTGTGTAAGTTTTTTTTTTTTTTTTTTATCCCATACTCATTCACATAGGGTGGGGAGCTGGGATTTGGGGGCCCCCTTATTAAAGGGGGCTCCTGGATTCCGATAAGCGCCCCCCCCCCCCGCAGACCCCGACAACCAATGGCCAGTGTTGTCAGGAAGAGGCCTTTGTGCTCCTCAACATGGGGACAAGGTGCTTTGGGGTGGGGGGGCCGCAGGGTGCCCCACTTCCCCAAAGCACCCACCCCCCATGTTGAGGGAATGCGGCCTGGTATGGTTCGGGGGGGGGGGAGGTGCTCGCTCGTCCCCACCCCCTTTCCTGACCTGCCGGGATGCATGCTCGGATAAGGGTCTGGCATGGATTTTGGGGGGGACCCCCACACCGTTTTTTCGGCATGGGGGGGTTCCCTTAAAATCCATACCATACGTTTTAATAACCCATGATAAAGTTGTGTTAAGCCTTATCACAGTGAATCAAAGGGGGCAATTCCCTAATAGGTGTTTTAACCACTTATTGGGCACCTAAACCCCCCCTCCTGCCCAGACCACTTGTCAGCTTTTAGCGCTGTCACTCTTTGAATGACAATTACACGGTCATGCAACACTGTACCCAATTGAAATTGTTATCCTTTTTTTTTCCCCACAAATAGAGCATTATTTTGGTGATATTTGATCACCACCTGGGTTTTTTATTTTTTGTTAAAATTTAAAAAGACCGAAATTAACCACTTCGCGCCTGCACTATAACCAAAAGACTGCTACAGCGCAGACGCTACCTGCCGGGAGGGTGTCCCTGGGTGCCGTCCTGTTTACTTCCCCTCTGCGCACTGCCGCGGGCGCATCAGGGAAGTTATGTGTTGGCCGTGTCCCTTGGACACAGCCAATCACAGATCGTGCTAAATGGCCAATCACAGCGGCCATTTAGCACTCAATCGCCGTGTCCAATGAGAAGTAATCTCATATGTAAACATATGAGATCATTTCTCATCACCGGCTCTCCCTCCTCACACAGAGACAGCGTGTGAGGAGGGAGAGATGAACGGCTGTGGCTGCAAGCGTCAGTGAGAACACACAGTAACACTCACACGCTCGCGCTCTCGCTCGCACATGCCCACCTGTCCCCTGTACCACCTATCAGTGCCATAGGTGCCATAAGTGCCTTGTGGGATAAAAAATAAGAAAATCTTCATTTTGCAAAGGATTGTGGGGAAAAAAATAATACCAAAAAGCTCACCATGCCTCTTACTAAATACCTTGGAATGTGTAATTTCAAAAAAGGGCAATTTGTTTTTTTGTTTTGTTTTTTGTACTTTTCTGGCTTGTTCGGGTCGCAAGAAACGAGATCGGCCACCAGTACATCAGATGTGATCAATTTTGTATGATTCGCACCACAGCTTGTAGGCTCTCTAACTTTCACAAAGACCAAATAATATCCACTAATTTGGGTTATTTGTACCAAAGATATGTAGCAGTATAAATTGTGGCCAAAATTCATGGAAAAAAATTATAATTAGCAAAATTTTATCACTGAAACAAAAATGCGTTTTTCAAAATTTTCAATCTTTTTTCATTTATAGAGCAAAAAATAAAAAACACAGAGGTGATCAAATACCACCAAAAGAGCGCTTTATTTGTATGAAAAAAAGGACAAAAAATTCATTTGGGTACAGTGTTACGTGACTGAGTAATTGTTATTTAAAGTGTGAGGGCACCAAAAGCTGAAAATTGGTCTGGACAGGAAGGTGGTTTAAGTGCCCAGTAGGCTAAAAAAACCCGCTTTTATATTTGGATAATTTTGCAAATGGGTAATTTTTCTCCTTCATTGATGTACGCTGATGAGGCTGCATTGATGGGCACTGGTGGGCACTGATAAGGGGCACTTGTGGGTAGAGGTCGACTGATATGTTGGCCGGCCGATATATTGGTGTTTTTAAATTAATCGGCATCGGCTGATTGTGTAGTTAAAAGCCGATTGCATCTTCAGCACGTCTTGCAAATGACTTCTGTATAGAAGTCAATGCAAGTTGCCTGAAGTCTTCAGTGAAGACTTGTCTCCTCTCTGAGCAGTCTGCCAAGAAAAGGGGGGGGTCTTGTGACTACTTCTCCGCTCTGTTCGGCCTCTTCCCCTGGGCTCCTCCGCTGTCTTCTTGCAGCTCTTTTACTAGCAGAGGAGACCGTCCTTCTCTCTTCTCTTCTTTCTTCTTCCGATGTTGACCCGGCGCTGTCTTCCGCTGTACTTGTGCGGCATCTTATATAGGTATGGGGCGTGGTCACCGGATGATGTCACACTGACCCCGTGTGACATCATCCGGTGACCACGCCCCATGCCTATATAAGGCGTGGAGTTAACTCTCGAGAGCTGATAATTCTGTGAGAGTTGCCTCAATATAGACGGAGATCCGACTTGGAGGCGACTTCCATTGAAATCAATGGGTACCAGTCGCCTAGAATTTGGATACAAGTAGTACGGGAACCTTTTCTGAAGTCGGAGCGACTTCAGTAGTGTGCATTAAGACGGCTCTGATTCACTTAGATTGATTTTTACATGTAGCGCGACTTGGGGCGACCTGAAGTCTGATCAGAGTTGCCCCTGTGTGAACCTGCTCTTTCATCCAAAAGTTTTGATTACCTGGTTTTTGTGTACTTAATAATCTAAATTAAACATACAAGTGAACTGATTGGAGGTTTGTTATGTTTAAATGTAAGAAATTTTCTGTCTCGCTTATTACTGCTTTCACACTGAAGCGGGCAGGCGTTGACGGTAAAATGCTGCTAGTTTTAGCGGTGCTATTCGGCTGCTAGCTGGGCACCTATAATCCAGCTAGCGGCCAAGGAAGGCGTTAAATGTGCCCGTGAAGTGCCACTGCCAAATCGCATTGCAGGCGCTTCGGCGGTGGTGCCCATTCATTTCAATGGGCAGGAGTGGTGGAGTTGCTGTATACGCTACTCCAAAGATGCTGCTTGCAGGACTTTTTTTTTTTTTTTTTTTTTAACGTCCTGCCAGCGCATCGCCTCAGTGTGAAATCACTCGGGGCTTCCACACAGACTGCAAGGAAGCTGTTTTGCATTCACTTTTTTAGCCCAAAAGCGCCTGAAAAACGCCCCAGTGTGAAAGGGGTCTAACTGTTAGATTTTATGAGATGAAGGGGGGGGGGGGATGTTTGGGAAATCGGTTTAACATATCGGGCCCAAAAAATTGGCATCATATATCGGCCGCTGCGATTTCTAAATATCGGTATCGGCCAGAGAAAAACCCATATCGTTCGACCTCTACTCATGGGCATGGATAGGTGACACTGATTGGCAATTTTGTTTTACTGGTGGGCACTGATTTGTGGCACTGTGGGCACTGGGAGGCAGTACTGGCACAGACGAGGCGGCTTCACCTCTTCCTCTTCAAGACCGATGTCCCTTCAGCAGAAGCCGGTGATGGGCCTTTTTTGTTCTTAAGCTGTGAGAAAAAATAAATAAAAAATTACCGATCTAATGTTTACATCACGTGATCAGCTGTCATTGGTTGACAGCTGATCATGTGGTAAGGGGCCGGGATCAACACCTTACTCCGATCTCTGATAACCTGAGTCTCATTGGCTCACATCGCACTCCCTGCAGGGGACGCGGGGTAGCGTGCAAAGGGGAGAATGTCTATTGACAGCCTCTCGGCAAAGTAGATGCACGCTGTAGTCATTCGACTATAGCGTGGTTCTAAAGGTGTTAATAAACCGTGTTAACCAAATATCACCTCTTTCACTTTATGGTGTTGTCTTTGATAACTACAATGTTAGTATAGAAATGTACCTGTTTAATTACCCGTGTTGGCGCAGAGTCTTAAAACCAGTGTAAACTTGTGTGTTAAAGCCTTTTTTCAGTGTAGCAGAACTTTCACTGCTCCTTGTGGTCAGTCAGTGCTGAAAGGCACTGTAGGGTATGTGTTCATCCAGAACCCTATGGGGTTGATTTTACAAAATCTGGAGTGCAAAAGCTGGTGCAGAGGTGCATAGAAAACTATAGGTCGACTGATATATTTCCTGATATTTGCAGAGAGGATCTGTCAGAATTCAGCGTGATTTCTGGGGTGGGCGGGACCTCCACATCACGCTGAATTCTGACAGCTGGTCTCTGCATTCAGTTACATATAGTGTAACTGAAACTGACAAATTGGCTCAGTGTGAAACCTGCCAGTTACACCCAGTGCCACCCAATGACACCTATCTGTGCCACCTTCCAAAGAAAGGAAAAATAGGCTTAAAATATCAGCTGCAAAAATCTGCATCATTTATCGTCCGGTCCGATTTCCATCGGCCAGAGAGAAACCCATATTGGTCGATCGCTAATAGAAACTAATCACCTTCCAGGTATTGTCAAAGCTTAACTGAACAAGCTGAAGTTAGTTTGACTACCATGCTCAGCTGCACCAGATTTTGCTCTCTCCAGTTATAGTAAATCACCCCCACTGTCTGCAGCACAAGCATATTGTGCATATATAATGGCAGAGCAGAGTGGAAATCTATGCTGAGAAAAAGGAGAGCTGTAGACCTCAATGACAAGACAAATGACAATGGCGATACAAACAGTATTTTCTACTGCAGGAGATCGCCTTTCTTATGCCAGTCATATATGGATAGACTTTTGGCTGGTTCAGCAGGGACTGACTGAATTTTCGATCCATGTATGGACAGGCTGATGGTACAGAAGTTGAGAGGTAGACCGACTTCTGTACAATCGGCCTGTCTGTTTTTCCCGATCAATTAGGCTCCGTTCACACCTGAGCAATCTGTATCACAGGCGTAATCACCGCAATTCTGCCAATGATTCCAAATCATGGGACGCTTGTACAATGCCATTACTTTCTAATGGCACCCTAATTGTTCTGCAATTGCGTCAAATCACAACGCATGAGGCTGTCGCTCAAAAGAAGCTCCTTTTTTGAGTGACGAGCATTGTGATTTGCTGCGATTGCAGCTTGGTTTATCACACGACATTTGTGGAAAATCAAGGCGTGTAATTGGGGTGCAATTGAGAAGTAATTGCATTGCAGATGTGTCCGTGTTTGCCCTGATTTGAACTTGCAGGCAGAATCCTAACAATTCCACCCGGGATCTGGATCAGTCAGGTGTGAACGGAGCCTTAGTGCTGCCAGCTATAGCGTACAGTACTGATCAGTATCCTGGGGAGGGGGGGGCAGTTCCCCTGCTGTCAGAACACAATAGCTCAGCGGAAAGGATTTCCCCATCCACATAGTGTGAGGATAGGTGGATCAAGGTAACTTGCTGGTTGAACAAAAAATGATTAAGTGCCGGTTCACACTGCTGCGATGCCCGAGATCAGATGTGATTCACACTTCAGTGCAATGTAATTTCAGCCATACAGATAGTATGGCTGAATTTGCATCACATATGGACCTCGCACCCATGCAATACGATTCCTGTTGAATTTGCAGATCACACTGCGATATGCCAACTAATTTGGGGGAGTCATTCATTTTGAATTAACGCTCCCAGCAGTTTGCATAGGGCACAGTGAAGTTGCGGGGTTCCTGCATAGCAGCAGTGTGAACCGGCACTAATGTATGGCCAGCCTTCACATGTCTATGTACTCTTTCTAAGGAACATGCCTACACAAGAATCGCACAGAAATGCTCTGTGAATTTGTGCAATTCAGGCTGCATGCAAAATGCACTACATTTTGTGATCTGCAGCGGGTGTCAGTAGAAAGTGAACAACACAAATGCCGCTTGTGTACACGGTGCATTTGCCTGCACCGGATCGCATGTTAACTTTGCACCATGCGATCCGGTTACTGTGCTGTTTAAAAAGTAGTGCATACACTACTTTTTGTGCAGTGTGGTGCGATTTTTAGCCCGTTCATATAATGCCCACACAGAAATTGGCTATGTGTTACTGTACGATTTCAGCCCATTCGTTTTAAATGGGAAAAATTCACACTGCGCTGGGGCTGAAACAACTAATCGATGGACAACTAATCGACTATGAAATTAATCGATTACTATTTTCATAATCGATTAATCGGTAACATAATGGGGTTAAAAAACAAATTAGCCCTTTATAGTACAAAGAGCAAATCGCTACTGTAAATATTACTTTCACAGTAATGCAGTAAAAAAATTAACCCCTTACAGTAGTGATTATCTGCTTTTTCTACTATAAAGGGCTATTTTTTTTTTTTTTAACCCCATTATGTTAATAAACATCTTAGGCCTGGTTCGCATCTGTGTTTTTTGGTGCTTTTTGCAGAAATGCACTACAGTTAATTTACATGGTTTCCTATGGGACATGTTCACATCTAAAAGGGTCAGGGACTTTTAACGCAAAATGGTGCTTTATTGGTTCAATATACTTGAATGGAGAAGTTGTGTTTTTTTTTTTATCTGCCCAAAAAAAATTCAGAAATGCAAATTGCAGTAAAATCACGTGCGCAGAAATCAAAACGCACAGCAAAGAGCACTGCAGAAACAGATCAAAAGCAAACTACATAGGGGTGTACCGAGCCTTATGCTGGCCACATGGATCCATTTTCAGATGAGAATATTCAGATGAAAAATCTTTACATTCGCTGAATGAAAGGATTTTGTTTGACATTTTCACTTGTTTTTAACATTCTGTTTTTAAAATTAATGTAATTTCTGAACGAAAACCACATACACTGTCTGAAAATTACTTTGACTAAAAAGTTTTCTATTTCCAAATTTTCCTGTTGCTGTGGTTGAAAATGAACATCAATTTGACCCACTTTTTTTGTTTTTGTTTTAAGGTTATTAACCAATTAATCGAAACAATAATCGGCCAACTGATAGATTATAAAAATAACCGTTAGTTGCAGCCCTACGCCGCACCAAAAGTAGTGATTGCGCTAAACCACACCGAAACCGCTGTGGGAAAACACAATGCGTGTACAACCTTCGTTTGGCTTGTCATTAAAGTGGTTGTAAACCCTTACAAACCACTTTGACCTACAGGTAAGCCTAGATTAAGGCTTACCTGTAGGTCCAAGAAATATCTCCTAAACCTATACAGTTTAGGAGATATTTGCCCGAAGACAGGCACTGCTGTCTACGGCGCATGCGCCGTAGACAGCGGCGCGCAGGCGCACTGAGCGCAGCATTTCCAATAACGCTGCGCGTGTCGGCTCCCGTGCGCATGCGCGGGAGTGACGTCATCGCGGCTCCGCCGAATGACAGCGGCGGAGCTGCGAGACCCCACCGAAAAGATGGATGTGCCGGACTACAGGGGACAGCGGTGACATCGCTGGCTCCTGTGTCAGGTAAGTGACACATAATGGACTATTACGCGATGCATAGTAGTCCATTATGCTTTGCCTTTGCAGGGAATGAAAGAGGAAGTAAACTCATCAGGGTTTACTTCCTCTTTAACTTTTCTACTGACACACATTTCTGTGTGATTATCTTCCGAGCGTGGTGCGAACCGACCCTTAAAATGAATATGCAAGAACCTGTTCTAAAAGAGGAAAAGAAATGTGTCTGGAGATGAATGCCGGTAACTAGGAGTGGATGCGATGGCAGGGGGCTTTAATAAAACCTTTTTTTTTTTTTTTTAAATAAGGGTGTTTATTTGTATGCAGTACTTTTTTCACTGCAATATTTTTTCAAACTTCAACTGTTTTCAGAGTATCGGCACCACTCAGCACAGCTCACAACAGCAGCTGCTGGGTTGATCAGGCACTAAATGTATATAAGTGTTGTCTCCCTAGGTTTTATTTGCATTGTAAATTTTACAGGTTTTGCATGGCATTGGATGAGCAGTGTAGACATTGCTAAACATTTTTTGTCTTGATTTCTGTTTTGTGCCAGTTTTTGTCTTTTTATTTAGGGATACAGGAATTTAAATACCGTTGGGTGGTTCTGCCGCCTAGTGGAGGATTTGGACAATGGCAAGCAGAAAAGTGACCAGCCTTGTTTATCTCCCACTTCCTTTAAAGCTTTACACCAAGTTTTTTTTTTTTTTTTTTTTTTTTCCTGCCAGTTTTCTTTGATTCATGTGCAGACTGCTGAATTGGTCCCTCTAGGCAGCTATCTGTATTGGCAGCTCCTAGCATTGACTTTGGAGGCTGTACACAGACCCCGCAGGGCTGGGTGATTTCAGGCCCGTTTCCAGCTGAGGCTCCTTTTTTTTAAAGGTCACCAGGATTTTTTTTTCGGTCATCCGTTTTCTGGCCTTGAACTCTAACAAGATGTTGAGCTGCCCCTGCTGTGGACTTGCCAGCTTCCCCCCTTAGTCAGGATTGAAGGCGCTTTTAAAATCCTTGTCATCTCTGGTAAGCCTTGCTTTGCAACCTGCCCAGGCTGTGATGTTGGTCTGCCACACCCAAACTGATCAAGCTATAAGGCTCCATTTGCCATTCAAACAGAGCCTTTAGTTAACGATCATCTGGAGCTCATGCCTTGCACAACTATGTGGATTGGTGGTTAGATCTCCAGTTGTCTTTCCTGTATGAGTTTCCTGCCAGTGAGCATTAGGAAAATTACATGGCTCAAATGGATATGCCCTTTGAATGACAGTCTGTCTGTTGCGCTGCACACCTTTTTAATGTCGCCAGTGGCAAGAGTACTAATTTGCTCAGGAAAACTCCTGCCACCTCCAAGAAGTGTCCACATTGAACTTTCTGACCTCAACCTTCAGAGCCAAGCCCTAACTTGGTTAACAGTCCATCCATAAATCCTTGACTTCCAAGGCCTCCAAATGCTTGGATAGGCATATTGGATGTTTGAGTGGTGAATGTGGTTTACAGGGTCTACAAGCAAGAATTCTGCTCTCATCCCCCTCTTTTAATGCCTTCCAACCATTTATGGAATTACTGTAAAGGAGCAATAGCCCTAGTACCTGTGATGGAATGGTTCCTGGGATTTTATTCTGACTGTTCTCAAACCAAACGGGTGTTTTTGCTATCCATCTTGTCTCAAGGCCAAATTGTCTTTATTGCATAAATTCAGCATTAAAAAGTCCACCATCATTGTCATTGCCTCTCTTTGCTGTGGGTCCTCAGCACTGTGTAGAAGTTTTTGGCTCTGCCATTTGGGCTTGCTTCCACTTCTTGAGTGTTCACCAAGGTACATGCTCCTGTTGAGGGTAATGTCACCACAAGTTCTGTCTGACAGTGTGGTGCAGACTTTTTTTTATGTTCTTGCAAAGGTTCGACTAGAAAGATCCTAAAACCTTCAGGAGCCGGCAAAGGAACTGACTCATCACTTGGAGTGTTTGTCTTGCCCTAAACATGTTTTAGGCTTAAAACTCTCTGCTTAGTCTAGGAGTCGCCTGATGCTCCAATTCTGCATCAGAAATCTTAGGCTTAGCATTCCTTTGAAACTTCTCCGCTTTGACTCCAGGCCCCTACAGCTCAACATCCAGTTATTGGGCGTTATCAGTCGTTTCATGGAATGGATTGACTTGTCTGACATGAAATATTGATTATCCCTGGCCTGGTTGTTCAAAAATTCAGCTCTGGGTATGGTAAAGTCCTTCCTTCTGGTATCTTGTAAAATCCTCAACTGATGCCAGCCCTTGGGCTGGTGAGAAATTATAAACATTTAGTTGGTACAGGCTACTCGGACATTGGATTGGGAGACCAGAATCTTGTCTCCCATTAAAAATTCTGTAACTTTGGGTAGTTTGTCCCTAACTGTATACCCCAACTGGAGGGTCCTTTGATTAGCATTGAGTCAGACAGTGCCATGGCAGTGATGTACATCAATTGGAGAAGCAAGTAATGCTGCTTTTCCAAGAGAAGTGAAAATATTTCTATGCTCAGCCATTTGTCCTCAGCCTCCAGGTGCCTGGACCCATGTGAATGGTCCCTACACTTAAAGGTAATCCAGGATCTGCTTGTTTATGTGGACCTCCTGGCCTCCCAGATTCAACAAGCTGTATGTTTATCTCCAGGGACAGAGATCATCTGGCTCATTAGAGTCCTGACGGATGCTCTGTCAGATCCTAGCTTCCACTCTAAGACCCCCCCCCCTTTTTATTTTTTTTGGTTACCACTCGCATGACACCCACTGTGCACTTCCCTGTGACTCCCTGGGATTTTGGTTCTCTTGTGCGTCAAAAAATGCTTATTGAAAGAGTTATGGGAAAGAGTGTAGTTTTGTCTATATCCTACATGTACATTTTATATAATGTATGCTGTTTTTCCAAGAAGAAAAGAGCCCATCTTGTGTACCATTCAGTATAGATACAGTATCTCACAAAAGTGAGTACGCACCTCTGTTTTGTAAATATTTTAACTTTTCATGTGACAGTACTGTAAAAATTAAGCTTTGCTACAATCAAGTGAGTGTACAGCTTGTATAACTGTAAACTTGCCGTCCCCTCAAAATAACTCAACACACAGCCATTAATGTCTAAACTGCTGGCAACAAAAGTGAGTACACCCCTAAGTGAAAATGTTCAAGTTGGGCCCAATTAGCCATTTTCCCTCCCTGGTGTCATGTCGCTTGTTAGTGTTACAAAGTCTCAGGTGTGAATGCGAAGCAGATGTGTTACATTTTGGTTTTATCGCTCTTACTGGTCACTGGAAGTTGCATAGTTGGTGAGGTTGAAAAAAACAAGTCCAGATCCAACCTATGTGTGTGATTATATGTCGGTATTACATTGTATACCCCTGTATGTTGCAGTCTTTCAGGTGAGACCACCGCCTGGTGGAAGGGAATTCCACATCCTTGCCACTCTTACAGTAAAGAACCTTCTACGTAGTTTAAAGAGGAAGTAAATCCTGATGAGTTTACTTCCTCTTTTTTTCCCTGCAAAGGTAAAGCATAATGGACTACTATGCATCGCATAGTAGCCCATTGTGTCACTTACCTGACACAGGAGCCAGCGAAGTCGCCGCTGTCCCCTGTAGTCCGCCGCATCCATCTTGCTTGTGGCGTCTCGCAGCTCCGCCGAATGACAGCGGCGAAGCCGCGATGACGTCACTCCCGCGCATGCGCACGGGAGTGGCGTCTCGCAGCTCCGCCGCTGTCATTCGGCAAAGCCGCGATTACGTCACTCCCGTGCATGCGCACGGGAGTCGACAAATGCGGCAGCTCCATTCTTGCGTTTAGTGCGCCTGCGCGCCGCTGTCTACGGCGCATGCGCCGTAGACAGCGGTGCCCGTTTTCGGGCAAATATCTCCTAAACCATATAGGTTTAGGAGATATTTCTTGGACCTAGGCCAAAGTGGTTTGTAATGGTTTACTTCCTCTTTAAGGTTAAACTTCTTCTTTTCTTCTACTTTTAATGAGTGGCCACATGTTTTTGTTAAACTCCCTAACGCGAAAAAGTTTTCTCCCTATTGTGGGGTCACCAGTATGGTATTTATGAATTGAAACTATATCCCCTCTCAAGTGTCTCTTCTCCAGAGAGAATAAGTTCAGTGCGTGCAACCTTTCCTCATAACTAATATCCTTTATGGCACCTAATGGCAAAGAACTCTGAGGATTTGAAAAAAAGAATTGTTGCTCTATATTAGAGGTCGACCGATATGGGTTTTTCTCTGGCCGATGCCGATATTTAGAAATCATGGCGGCCGATAGCCGATATATGATGCCGATTTTTTTGGGCCGATATGTTAGGCCGATTTTATTTTATTTATTTTTAATCCCCCTTGATCTAACAGACCTTTCCCACTGGGGCGTTTTTTAAGATGCTTTTGGGCTAAAAATAGCGCCTGTAAAGTGCCTGCAAAATGGCTCCCCTGCAGTCTGTGTGAAAGACAGAGTGCTTTCACACTGAGGCGATGCGCTGGCAGGATCTTAAAAAAAAAAGTCCTGCAAGCAGCACGTTTGGAGTGGTGTATACCGCTCCTCCACCACTCCTGCCCATTGATATGAATGGGCACCACTGCCGAAGTGCATGCAATGCGATTTGGCAGCGGTGCTTCATGGGCGCATTTAACCTCTTCCTTGGCCGCTAGCTGGGTTATATGTGCCCCATTAGCAGCCAAATAGCACCGCTAAAATGATGGTAAAGAGCCGCTAAAACTTGCGTTTTACCATCAACGTCTGCCCGCTCCAGTGTGAAAGCAGCCTTCATAAGTGATACAGAAAATTTCTTACACTTAAAGCGGAGGTCCACCCTAAAATGGACCTTCTGCTCATCGGATTCCTCCCCCCTCCGGCGCCACAATTGGCACCTTTCAGGGGGAGGGGGGGTGCAGTTACCTGGATAATCCAGGTAACTGCACCCACTTCCGGGCTAGCTCTCTGCGGAAAGGGGCGTACATTACGCCCCTTTCCGCAAGTGCCCGCCCCCTTCCGCAAGTGCCCCGCTGCCTGCTGGGAAACACACAGATCCCAGAGGCTGCGGGGACCGTCCTCATTGCGCAGCGCGGCTCGCGCATGCGCAGTAGGGAACCGGGAAATGAAGCCGAAAGGCTCCATTTCCTGATTCCCATACCCAAGATGGCGGCGGCAGCACTCGAGTGTCGATCTAGAGATCGGCTTCGGGTGCCGACATCGCGGGCGCGCTGGACAGGTAAGTGTCACTATTTTAAAAGTCAGCAGCTGCAGTATTTGTAGCTGCTGGCTTTTAAAAAAAAAAAAAAACGCGGAGTCCCGGCGGACTCCCGCTTTAAACATTTATTAAACAAAACAAACCTCCAATCAGTTTACTTGTATGTATGATCTAGATTAAAAAAAAACAAAAAAAAAAAACTATATATTAAATAAAAACGGGTAGTCAAAACTTTTGGACAAAAAAAAAAAAGGGCTAACTTTACTGTTTTTATTTTATTTTTATTTTTTAAATGTTGTATTTTTTTCCCAAAAAAATGCATTTGAAAGACCTCTGTGCAAATGCCATGTGACAAAATATTGCAACAACCGCTATTTTATTCCCTAGGATCTCTGCTAAAAAAATATATATAATTTTTGGGGGGTCTAAGTGATTTTCTGGCAGAAAATACAGGATTTTTACTTGTAAGCAACAAGTGTCAGAAAAGATTTAGTCTTTAAATGGTTAAACTGAGAACTTCTACACACAGAGATGACTTCATTCATTCAGAAGTGTAAACATTGTATCATTTAGTTCTTTTCTTGGCAGTCTGCCCAGAGAGGAGGAAAGTGTTGCTATGACGACTCAGGCAACTCACACTGACTTCTTACAGAAGTCATTTCAAAGTCCTGCTGTAGAATCGGCTTTTTATCAGCACAATCGGCCGATGCCGATTATTTAAAAAACGGCAAATATCGGCCGATATATCGGTCGACCTCTACTCTATATAAAGATGGGCTAGGCCAGTGATGGCGAACCTTGACACTCCAGATGTTTTGGAACTACATTTCCCATGATGCTTATGCACTCTGCAGTGTAGTTGAGCATCATGGGAAATGTAGTTCCAAAACATCTGGGGTGCCAAGGTTCGCCATCACTGGGCTAGGCTATATGAAGATTGCCAAGTCCCTGAAACTGAGCTGCAGCATGGTGGGCAAGACTATACAGCAGTTTAACAGAACAGGTTCCCCTCAGAACAGGCCTCGCCATGGTCGACCAAAGAAGTTGAGAGCACGTGCTCAGTGTCATATCCATACTTTGTCCTTGGGGAAATAGACGTATGAGTGCTGCCAGCATTGCTGCAGAGGTTGAAGAGGTGGGGGGTCCAGCCTGTCAAAGCTCAGAGCATATTCCTCACACTGCATCAAATTGGTCTGGATGGCTGTCATCCCAGCAGGAAGCTTCTTCTAAAGATGATGCACAAGAAAGCCTACAAGCAGTTTGAAGAGAAAGCAGTGCTTGACCTGTGGTCTGATGAAACCAAGATAAACTTATTTGGTGTTCTGGATTGTGCCAAGCGTGAGTGGTGGCAACCAGGTGAAGAGTACAAAGACAAGTGTGTCTTGCCTACAGTCGAGCATGGTGGTGGGAGTGTCATGGTCTGAGGTTACATCAGTACTGCCGGCACTGGGGAGCTACAGATCACTGAGGGAACCATAAATACCAACGTGTACTGTGACTTGCTGAAGCAGATCATGATTCCCTCTCTTCGGAGACTAGGTCGCAAGACAGTATTCCAACAGTATGACCCCAAACGCACCTCCAAGATGACCACTGCCTTGCGTAAGAAGCTGAGGGTAAAGGTGATGGACTGGCTAAGCATGTCTCCAGACCTAAAACCCTATTTAGCATCTGTGGTGCATCCTCAAATGGAAGGTTGAGGGGCGCAAGGTCTCTAACATTCACCAGATCCGTGATGTCAACATGGAGGAATGGAAGAACTCCAGTGGCAACCTGTGAAGCTCTTGTGAACTCCATGCCCAAGAAGGTTAAGGCAAAATGGGTTAAATTCATTATTTTCCTCAAAATTCTAAACCGTATCCCAGAATGACAATGTGAAAGAAGTTTGTTGGAAATCTTTTATGTAAATGTGATTTTTTTTTTTTTTTTTTTTTTTTTTTTAGTTTAATACATTTGCAAAGTATATACAGCCTTTGCCATGACACACACAATTTATCTCAGGTGCATCCTGCTTCCACTGATCAGCCTTGAGTTTTTTCTACAACTTGATTGGAGTCCACCTGTGGTAAATTCAGTTGATTGCGCATGATTTGCGAAGGCACACTTGGATATATAAGATCCCACAGTTAACGGTGCATGTTGGTGCACAAACCAAGTCCTAAAGTCCAAGACAGGATTGTATCGAGGCACAGATCTGGAGAAGGGTACAGAAAAATTTCTGCAGCATTGAATTTCCAAATGAGCACAGTGGCCGCCATCATCCGCTTTTTTTTTAACGCTAAAACGCCCCAGTGTGAAAGGGGTCTTAACCTTTGTTGGCTGCAGCACAGGCTCTTAAAGTATCTACCTCTGATGAGGTTCATTTGAATCTCCCCTACATGGGGATGTTTTTCCCTATTCATGCATAGCTTCTAAGAGTTAAGGAACATTTGATTGAGATACCTGAAATTCTGCCTGATCAGCAGGCCTGGCAATGGGCTGGTGTATCGGACGCACTGTGCCTCACAGATGAAAGACTCTATCGTTTAAGCCTTAAGGCTTATACTTGGACTAGTGCATTCTCGCAGAGTTCAGCGGCTGAAATATTCATCAGCCGAAGCACCATGTGAAAGCCCTTAGCCAGTTTGTTTCCCTTCCTGGGGTATGGCTATTTAGAGTGGAGAAGTACATCCAAAACGGTAAAGCTCTCTTTACCAGTAAAAGGAGGTTCAAACATTTCTCCTTTAATCGTGCTGCCTCTTATGCCTAGGTCATCTGCCTTTAGTCAGTCTCGACGGCCTCAATCGTCAGGTTCAGGGGAGAGTCCCCAAGGGCAGCACCAGGATCTTGAGGGCAGAAAGCCCATAAAGCAGAATGCTAAAGCCTTCTCATGAAGGAGCACCCCCACTCGTTTGGGTGAGGGGAAAGGTCCTGCGATTTCTCAAAATCTGGCAGGAACAATGTCAAGAGCAGAGGGATTTCTGCAAAATTCTCTAGGTTACGACTAGAGTTCCAGGAGCCCGGCTGGCTAAGTCTGCTTTGAGCTGAGGGTGCGGGGTTCAGGTCCCTGTTGGGTACTGCCTGTGGGGTCCTTGGGCTGCTGATGCGGCAGTCTTTATGCAAGAGTTTCCATCTCCTCCCATGTTCCTAAGGATCCAGAAAAGAGAGAAAAAAAGTGTCTCTTTCTGACTCTGGGTCAGCAGTTATCCCAGTCGGTGATATCAGAGGTTCCCTTAGTGGAACAGGGGGTTTTGGCTCAAACTTTTTAAGATTCCAGAACTAAACAAAGAGGCAAGACCCATTCTAGATCTTGAAGATCGGAATTGGCACTTGAACATCCGATTCTTTTATAATTCGATCGGCTGTGTCCATCCTGTAAGGACGGGAGTTGCATATCTCCACGTGCAAAAGTTTCCCGCTTAACAAAAATTTATGTGGTTTGAAATATAATTTTTTTTTTTTCTAGTTGTGGCCCTGCCATTCAGCTTAGCCACAGCACCACGAGTGTTCTGAAAGATTCTGGCACCTCCTTTAGCCAGGTTAAGGGCTCAAGGCGTAGCTAGGACCTAGCCTATTAGATCTACTTTTAATAGATCATTCAATCTCAGGTCTAAAACTAGAGTCTGATCTCAGCCGTAAATATCTGAAATCTCTAGGTTGGACTCTCAACTTGGGAAGATTCTCCTTAAAACCAAGGAGCTTATAGTACTCGGGGGCTGGTTATAGATACCATACAGAAGAAGGTATTCTTACGCCAGACGAGAATTCGTTTTATTGTAGGATTAATTCAACTTATCAGAACAAAGGAAAATTCCTTCATTTGGCTGTGCAGGAGATTTTTAGGGGAAATGGTGGCTTATTTTTCCCCAGAGCCTTAATCTGGGGAAGAGAAAGCACTACATTCTCTTGCTGTAGTAAGAGCGATCAGTTTATTTAAGGGCGACCTCTCAGGTTCGCAAAACACAGGTTTTGTTTGTACTGCCAGAGGGTCCAAGATGTGGACAAGCAGCTTCATGATCCGCTATTTTCCAAATGGATTTGTCAAAGTGATTGTTCAAGCTTCAGCTTAAAGGGGCTGTTAAGGTAAATGTTTTTTCACCTTAATGCATTCTATGCATTAAGGTGAAAAAACATCTGACAGTGCCTGCGCCCCGAGCCCCCACCCCCCCGTTTTACTTGCATCACCCCTCGAAAATCGAGCGCTCGCCCCCGCCGTTCTTCTTCACCACTCAGCCTGGCTGCTGATTGGATGGAGTGGATGGATGGAAAGCAGCGCAGCCATTGGCTCGCGCTGCTGTCAATCACATCCACTGAAGTGGCCGTGTGATACAGCGAGCGGCTATAGCCGCCGGTTGTATCACGGGAGCGCGCCCGCAGATGCTTCTCACCATGCGAGGGAGCTCGCATGAACGTGAGAAGTACCTGCGGGAGGAAGCAGAGACAGCTGCCGAGGGACATCAGAAGAGCAGGTTCGGGGCCACTCTGTGCAAAACGAGCTGCACAGTGGAGGTAAGTATGACATTATTTAAAAAAATTAATTTAACTTTACAATCCCTTTAACCACTTCGCATCCAGGCCAATTCTGACATTTTATCATTTTTTTTTTTTTTTGCTAGAAAATTACATAGAACCCCCAAACATTATATATGTGTTTTTTTTTTTTTTTTTTTTTTAATAGCAAAGACCCTAGAGAATACAATGGCGGTTGTTGCAACTTTTTATCTCGCACGGTATTTGCGCAGCAATTTTTTTAACGTGTTTTTTTTTCAGAAAAAAATATTTCATGCTTAAAAAAAATAACAGTAAAGTTAGCCAAATTTTTTTGCATAATGTGATCGATGAAGATCCTGGGCTACTCAGTTTCAGCTGATAAGACTGCAGTACTGCTATCCCATTCCCTGGTTTTACACTGTATGTGAGGTCACATGGTGTGTAGAAGGAAGCTCTGAGTGATTAGCAGCCTGCTGGGAGTTAAAGTGGAGGGCCACCCTGAAAACAAAAAAAATATTAAAAATGAAAAAAAATATAAAAAAAAAATGAAGAAAAATTATTTTTTTTTTTACTTACCAGAAATGCCTGTTGCTAGGCACTTTCTCCTAATCTTCCTCTTCCTCCTCCGCGGAGATCTTCTGTCTTCTGTCTTCGTCGCGGCGTCTTCTGGGTAATGAGTCGCGCTGTGTTCTGGGAACTGTGTGTTCCAGAACACAGCGCGTCCCATTCAGAAAGCGCTGCGGGACTCGCGCATGCGCAGTAGCTGCAGGACTCGCGCATGCGCAGTAGGAAACGGGCAGTGAAGCCGTAAGGCTCCACTGCCTGTTTCCCTTACAAGGAATGGCAGCACCGGGACCCGAGAGCCGAGGGACGGGTCGGCCTCGGGCGGCCGACATCGCGGGCACCCTGGACAGGTGAGTGTGTTGATTAAGTCAGCAGCTGCAGTGTTTGCAGCTGCTGACTTTTTTTTTTTTGTATAAACGGCCCTCCTCTTTAAGTGCTGGGCTGTAGGAAGTCCTGATAAGACAGTGTGCTGTAAATCGGGGGAGATCTGGGCATGCTCAGTGACATCATTCTAAAGAACAAAAGGTTTACAACAATACTAAGCAAGTAAGGAGCTATCTACAAGCAGTGTTAGGGTTTTTTATACTGATTCACATGGGACAAAGTTGTAGGGGAGCGTTTACAACCACTTTAATGAGGCTTTTTTTTATTTTTTTTTTTATTTATTTTTTCTTATTTTTGTTTATACTGTTTTTACACGAGTACTGTGGAATTTGTGCATATTTACTTTTATTCACAAGCACTTGAATATGGTTATAGATTTCAATGCACAAATATTGGATTTTTTTTTGGTCATATTTGACTTCTTTTTTTGGAGCAATTTGCCGATGTATTACATGGTTGCAGGAACTGTGAGATATCAGCGCTGTATAAATTAAGTTGTATCTATTTTAAGGGTTTTCTAATATAGGAGTGGTGTGTGTGTGTGTGTGTGTGTATATGTGTGTGTGTGTGTGTGTGTATATGTATATGTATATGTATATATATATATATATATATATATATATATATATATATATATATATATATATATATATATATATATATATATATATATATATATATATATATATATATATATATGTATATATATATATATATATAGTGTGTATGCAGGGCTCGACAAAACCCGGGCGCCAGGTCGCATTTGCGACTAGAAATAGCGACCTGGGGCAGCACAGCTGGGGATATCCTGTCTTCGTGGACCCCCCCCCAGTGTGATCGCGTTGGGCTGTTCCGCTGGCGGCCGGTAATTGAGGCCGCGGTTTTGAGGCCTTCTGCGGTCCCATGATTCCTTCTGGAATCTGGCGCCCTCTTGTGGTGGCCGTTGGTATGACAACCAGCAATGCTAATGGAGCTTCCTCTGCCTGTTTTTTTATTACCTGCCTATCTACTTCCCTTTATTTAGAACCCCCTAAACATTATATGTATTTTTTATTTTAACACCCTAGAGAATAAAATGGTGGTTGTTGCAATACTGTCTGTCACCCCAGTAAATTGATGCCCAACATATCACGCTTCAAAATTGCACCCACTCATGGAATGGCGACAAACTTTTACCCATTAAAATCTCCATAGGCGATGTTTAAAAAAATTCTACAGGTTGCATGTTTTGAGTTAGAGGAGGTCTAGGGCTAGAATTATTGCTCTCGCTCTACCGATCACGGCGATACCTCCTATGTGTGGTTTGAACACCGCTTTCATATGCGAGCGGGACAGGGCGCGTTTAAAAATATTTATTTTTTCCTTATTTTAACTTTATTATTTTTTTCACTGTTCTTTTAAAAAAAAAAAATTGTCACTTTTATTCTTATTACAAGTTATGTAAAAATCCCTTGTAATAGAAAAAGCATGACAGGTCCTCTTAAATATGAGATCGGGGGTCAGAGAGACCTCATATTTACACTAAAATGGAATTAAAAAAAAAAAAATGCTGCCGCTATCCTCCCCACACTCATCTCCATGTCAGGCCAGGGACAGGTCCGGATCGCCGTTACCGACCTGGCTCCTAACTTTTTAAGCTGGCTCCTAGATTCCAAGCAAATTTGTCAAGCCCTGTATATGTGTGTGTATATATATGTGTGTATATGTGGATATAGATATATATTCAGGGCTCGATCAAACCCGGGCGCCAGGTCGCATTTGCGACTAGAATTAGCGACCTGGCGCAGCACAGCTGGGGGTATCCTGTCTCCGTGGACCCCCCCGGCGTGATTGCGTCGGGCCGCGCAGCCCGCGGCCGGTAATTGAGCCCCCGGCTTTGAGGCCTTCTGCGATCCTATGATTCCTTCTGGAATCTGACGCCCTCTTGTGGTGGCCGTTGGAATTACAACCAGCAATGCTAATGGAGCTTCCCCTGTCTGCCAGCCTATCTCCTTCCCTTTACTTAGAACCCCTAAACATTATATATATTTTTTATTCCAACACCGTAGAGAGTCAAATGGTGGTCGTTGCAATACTGTCTGTCACACCGTATTTGCACAGCGGACTTACAAGCGCACTTTTTTGGGGGAAAAATAATTAATTTAAGACAACAGTGAAGTTAGCCCAATTTTTTTTATATTGTAAAAGATAATGTTACGCCAAGTAAATCGATAGCCAACATGTCATGCTTCAAAATTGCGCCCGCTCATGGAATGGCGACAATCTTTTACCCTTTAAAATTTACAGAGGAGGTCTAGGGCTAGAATTATTGTTCTTACTCTACCGATCGCAGCGATACCTCCCATGTGTGGTTTGAATACCGCTTTCATATATGCGCTCGCTTCTGCACGCAAGCTTGGCGGGACAGGGCGCGTTTAAAATCATAATTTTTTTCTTATTTTAACTTTTTTTTTTTGCCAATTAAATAAGTTTATTTTCTTGGACCAACATTTGTTACAGTACAAGTAAAGTGCAATGGTGTTCCTTTATTTCAGGCAGATGGAGTGGATTCAAGTATTAATGCCCCCATAATAAAACTTTACAGCAGCTTGCTTGGGAAATTTAAACTTGCAACAGCCATCAATACAAATTTGTGTCCTAGGAGTTTAAGATGTAATACAGTTCCAGTTGAGATTTTAATCAACCTCTTCAATGGTAGGTCCGGATGAGCCACCGCCACCACTTGGAGCTCCGCCTGCACCTGGGAAGCCTGCGGGCATTCCTCCTGGCATGCCACCTGCGCTCTGGTACAGCTTGGTAATGATGGGGTTGCATACTTTCTCCAGCTCCTTCTGTTGGTGTTCAAACTCATCTTTTTCAGCAGTCTGTTTTTTGTCCAGCCAAGCGATGACCTCGTTGCACTTGTCCAGTATCTTCTGTTTGTCTTCATCGCTGATCTTGCCCTGGAGCTTCTCATCCTCAACAGTTGCCTTCATGTTGAACGCATAGGACTCCAATGAGTTTTTGGAAGAAACCTTGTCCCTCTGCTTCTCATCTTCAGCCTTGTACTTCTCGGCTTCCTGCACCATGCGCTCGATGTCCTCTTTGCTCAGACGACCTTTGTCGTTGGTAATTGTGATCTTGTTTTCCTTGCCGGTGCTCTTGTCCACTGCAGACACATTCAAGATATTTTAACTTTTTTTATTTTCATTTTTTTCACTGTTCTTTAAAAAAAAAAGTGTCACTTTTATTCCTATTACAAGGAATGTAAAAATCCCTTGTAATAGAAAAAAGCATGACAGGTCCTCTTATATATGAGATCTGGGGTCAGAGAGACCTCACATCTCATTTACACTAAAATGCAATTTAAAAAAAATTCGTCATTTGAAAAAAAAAAAAAAAAAAAAAAATGTCCCTCTAAGAGCTATGGGCAATGACTTGGAGACAGGTGGGGGGCTGGGGGCTATCTTCCCCTCACTCGTCTCCATGTCAGGCCAGGGACAGGTCCAGGACCTGGCTCCTAACTTTTTTAGCTGGCTCCTAGATTCCAAGCAAATTTGTCAACCCCTGATAATATATATATTTTATAAATAGTCTATGCAACCTTGTTAAAATGTCAGGTTTCTGTGATGGAAAAAGACTATGATAAACAATTTCTTTTCCACCTTTTAATGTGACCTATAAACTGTTCAGCTCAGTTAAACAAACAACTGAAATCTTTTAGGTGGATGGAAGTAAAAACTAAAATTAATATGGTGGCTTAAGTATGCACACAATTAAAATAATTTTGTTGAAACACCTTTTAATTTTATTACAGCACTCAGTCGTCTTGGTTATGAGTCTGTCAGCATGGCACACCTTGATTTAGGAATATTTTCCCACTCTTCCTTGCAAAAACAATCCAAATCTGTCAGATTGCAAGGGCATCTCCTGCGCACAGCTCTCTTCAGACCCTCCACAGCTTTTCAATCAGATTCAGATCTGGGCTCTGGCTGTGCCATTCCCAAACTTTAACCCCTTCCCGCCGAGTGTAGGCAGATGTTTCTACTCGGCTTCCGGGGGGTATACTGGGATGATGCCCGCCCCTGCAGACATCATCCCGGTACCGTTTTTTACAGCGGGGGCGATTGGCTATCCAGCCATAACAACCGAAGCAGCTAAAAGCTGCTCGGCTGTTATGCCGGAGGAGCGGGAGGTGACGCCGCCCCTTCCTGCCGCTGTTACCGTCTGATTTCTCCGGGTGCTGTGGAGGAACTGGAACAAAGCTGTAATCGGCTTCGTTCCAGCCTTCTAATAGTAAACACGGAAGCGTCGTCATGACGTCACTTCCCGTTTACTCAGCTGCCAATGGCGCCGGTTTTAAAAAATATACAGTATTCAGAATCGCAGTTTTCGGCGATCTGAATACTTTGAAGTGTAAAGGGAGGATTGGGGGTCTTTTAGACCCCCCGATCCCTCCATAGAGTACCTGTCACCACCTATTACTGTCACAAGGGATGTTTACATTCCTGGTGACAGCAATAAGTGATCAATTTTTTTATTTTTTAACCATTCATTTTAAAATAAACTTTTTTTTTTTTTTAAAGCGCCCGGCGTCCCCGCGAGCTTGCGAAGCAAAGAAAACACATACGGAAGTCGCACCTGCATATGTAAACGGTGTTCAAGTGGTATTGCCATGATCGTCAGAGCAAGAGCAATAATTCTAGCACTAGCCCTCCTCTCTAACGCTAACCTGGTAACCGTAAAAAAAAATTAAAACGTCGCCTATTGAAATTTTTAGGTACCGTATTTTGTCGTCATTCCACAAGTGCGTGCAATTATAAAGTGTGACGTGTTTGGTATCTATTTAGGGCCGGTTCACACTGCAGGCGATGCGAGGCGACACCGACTTGCCTCGCCGCGACCTGCCGCGACCTCAGCGGCAACTTGCAGATGACTTCTGTATAGAAGTCAATGCAAGTCGCCCCGAGGTCGCCCGAAAGTAGTACAGGAACCTTTTTTCTGAGTCGGAGCGACTCGAGTCGCTCCTCTCAGAACGGTTCCATTGTACAGAACGGGGGCGACTTGTAAGATAGCGGCGAGGCGAGTCGTGTCGCCTTGCATCGCCCGCAGTGTGAACCGGCCCTTACTCGGCTTAATATTATCTTTCACATTATGCAAAAAAATTGGGCTAATTTTACTGTTTTTCGTTTTTTTTAAATAAATGAAAGTGTCCCTTTTCCCAAAAAGTTGGGTTTAAAACACCACTGCGCAAATACCGTGTGACATAAAATATTGCAACAATCAGTTTTATTCTCTAGAGTCTCTGCTAAAAATATATATATATATATATATATATATATATATATATATATATATATATATATATATATATTATAGTAATATAATGTTTGGGGGTTCCAAGTAATTTTCTAACAAAAAATATGGATTTTAACTTGTAAACACCAAATGCCAAAAATGGGCTTAGTCATGAAAGGGTTAATCTTCTTTCGGTGAAGCCATTGCTTTGTTTTTTTGGATTTATGCTTTGGGTCGTCATGCTGAAAGATTGTGTTCCTCTTCGTGTTCAGCTTTCTTGCAGAAGCCTGAAGGCTTTCTGACAATATTGACTGGTATTTGCAACTGTTCATAATTCCCTCTACCTTGACTAAGGCCCCTGTTCAAGCTGACGAAAAAACACCCCAAAGCGTGATGCTGCCACCACCGTGCTTCACTGTGGGTATGGTGTTCTTTTGCTGATGTGCAGTGTTTTTGTGCCAAACATATCTTTACGAATTATGGCCAAAAAGTTCAAAGATAATTTCATCAGACCATAACACATTTTCCCATATGCTTTTGGGTGAGTTCAGATGTGTTTTTACAAAATTTAGCTGGGCTTGGATGTTTTTCTTAAGAAATGGCCTTAATCTTCCCACTCTACGCCTTAGATCAGACATATGAAGAACACGGGAGATTGTTGTCACATGTAGCACACATCCAGTACTTGCCAGATTTTCTTGCAGCTCCTTTAATGTTGCTGTAGGACTCCCTGACTAGTTTCTTTTATCATTACTTCCTAAATTTTGAAGGGACGTCCAGTTCTTGGTAATGTTGTGCCATATTTTGTCCACTTGATGATGATTGTCTTCACTGTGTTCCATGGTATATCTAATGCCCTGGAAATTCTTTTGTACCCGTCTCCTGGCTTGCCTTTTAACAATGAGATCCCTCTGATGCTTTCTGCGGACCGTGGCCTTTTCTGTAGGATAAGACTAAGAAAATGTCAAAAGACCTACTAGAATAGCTGAACTTTATTTGGGGTTAATCAGAGGCACGTTAAATGATGGTAAGTATGTACTGACTCCTAAAAAATATTTATAAAATGCTGCGCTTGTTGCGAAGTTAAATCTTAGAACAACCCACAAGGATGGGTGTTAGACTAATAACTGCTTGTTGCTGCAAACCAGCATCGTGCAAATCTACAAAAAGTGACATTGTGCAAAAAAACTAAAAAATGTTTCTATGGTGTAAACCAATATAAAATGAAAAAAACCGGACAGGCCGTTATAAACAAACAAATGTGAGACAAAGTTCCTTTCTTTTAAAAGTGCTGTATAGTCCTAGTTAAAGGAAACATAGGAGTGATGCCTCCTTCAAATGATGATAAACAAGGATGAACGGGTTTTTCCATATGCCATTCAGAAATGTGCATGGATAATAGGAAGATTGGATACTCTTATCACAGAAGATGGACGCACGCCGTATAGCGATGAGTCAGACAGGCATTCAGACCATCCGATCCAGCAGGTCTTTAATAGGGAACAACGATGGTATACCTCGATGACCACATCTGGAGCTGTAAACGATGAATAATAACACCGACAGGCTGACATGCCACTATAGGAAGTCAGTCACCAGCTGGAAGAGGTGTATGGTACTCCAAACGGCATCCTGTGCAGCTTTCCTGCGCCTATCTCTGCTGCGCTGTGCTCACCGCACTCCTCTCCATGTCCCAGCGGGCTTAGCACCTCCTCTGTCGCTCTTGCTTTTTTAGATTCAACAGTAGAGCAACTTTTCTATCATACACATGTACTGGCGCCTATTTAACATCTTAACCAGTTCCCGACCAGCGCACATCGATGTACATCGGCAGAATGGCACGGACAGGCATATTGGCGTACAGGTACATTCATTTTTAAATGCTGCCCTGCCATCGCGTGCACGCCGCCGACGCGGATCTCTGCTCCATGTGATTGGTGCAGAGAGATCAGTGTTCACTAACACAAAGCCCAGCCCCCCACAGTTAGTAACACGCCTCTAGGAACGCTTAACCTCTACACCAGGGGTGTCCAAACTACGGCCCTCCAGCTGTTGCAGAACTACACATCCCATGAGGCATTGTAAAACTCTGACATTCAAAGACATGACTAGGCATGATGGGGATTGTAGTTCCTGAACAACTGGAGGGCCGTAGTTTGGACACCCCTGCTCTACACTGTCACCCCCTGGTTAACCCTTTCAGTGCCAGTGTCATTTACACAGGAATCAATGCATTTGTATAGCATTGATGTATAAATGACAATGGTCTCAAAAATGTGTAAAATGTTCCGATGTGTCCGCCACAATGTCGCAGTCAGAATAAAAAACGCTGATCGCTGCCATTACAAGTAAAAAAAAAAAAAAAAATTAATAAAAATGCCATAAAACTATCCCCTATTTTGTAAACGGTATAACTTTTGCACAAACCAATCGCTTATTGCGATTTTTTTTTTTTTTTTTTTTGAACAATACGTATCGGCCTAAACTGAGGGGAAAAAATGTTTTTTGGGGGATATTATAACAAAAAGTAAAAAATTCAGCATTTTTTTTTTCAAAATTGTCGCTCTATTTTTGTTTATAGCGCAAAAAATAAAAACCGCAGGGGTGATCAAATACCACCAAAAGAAAGCTCTATTTGTGGGGAAAAAAGGAAGTTTTTGTTTGGGAGCCACGTCGCATGACTGCCCAATTGTCAGTTAAAGCAACGCAGTGCCGAATCGCAAAAAGTGATCTGGTCATAAGCCAGAAAAATGGTCGGGTCTGAAAGTGGTTAAAGACCGGGTCTATTTTTCAGACTCTGTTTACAAGTTAAACAAGTTTAAAAAAAAATGTTTTGCTACAAAATTACTTGGAACCCCCAAACATTGTATACATTTTTTTTCTAACACCCTAGAGAATTATATGGCTGTCGTTGCAATACTTTCTGTAAATACTGTGTGACAAGTGCATATTTTTGGGAAAAATTTGAGGAAAAAGTTTTTTTAAATATATTTTTTGGGGATATTTTTATTATAGCAAAATATAAAAGTTTTTTTCCAAAATTGTCGGTTTGTTTTGTTTATAGCGCAAAAAATAACTACAGGGGTGATCAAATACCACCAAAAGAAATCTCTGTGGGGGGAAAAAAGATGTTAATTTTGTTTGGGAGCCACGTCGCACAACCGCGCAATTGCCAGTTAATACGACGCAGTGCCGAATTGCAAAAAGTGCTCTTGTCTTTGGCCTGCAAAATGGTCCGGGGCGCCAGTCCTGAGGTGCTGCGGTCAGGAGTTTAGGCGAGGCTGCAGCTTCGGCCTAGTCTGCGAGGCTGGACGCCGCATTTTCTGGAAGTGACGTTTGACGTCCTTTTCGCCAGTCAATGCTATGGAGCTGAGTTGGTGCCGTCTTCCCTCGGCAGTCAGCCAAGCAGGAGAGAACACCCATCTTAGCCGCCACTGGCTGAGACCCTCGGAGTGTGTCAGGAGGGGGGCCCAATCCCTCCCCCGATTTAAAAGTGATCTCATGGTGAATCCGCTGCAGAGACCACTTTTATCTGAAAGAGGACTGCCCACTGAAGAAGAGCATACCGGGGTTATGGCAGCTGGAACACCAATATTCCTCTTAAAAGTGCTGATATATAACGTGGTTAAGTGGCGGTCCATAAGTGGTTAACATGAGATGGAATGTGACTGCTTAATTCTAAACACGGCTATATCCCCAGTTATAAGAGTTCATTTTACTTCAACCCCCCCCCCCCCCCCCCCAAAAGATTTCAGTTTGTTTTTCAATTGAGTTGTTTAGTTTATAGGCCACATTAAGGCCCCTTTTTACATGGGCTTTCCGATCAGGTCCGCCTGTCCGATTTTCATGCGGACCTGGTTGGATGCTCCATTCACCCCTGTGGAGTGGCATATGTCAGCGGAGAAGTTTCCACTGACATCCGCAGATATCTGATACAATCCTTTCCATGAAATCCAGAAGGATGGAAACCCTATGTTCCATCCGTCTAGAGCAGGCATGTCAAAAAGTCCGGCCCGTGGGCCAAACGCGGCCCGCGGTCTGGTTTTGAATGGCCTGCCTGGCTATCAGGGCTGTCAGATGAGCTCATCCCCTGCCGAGCTGTACATTGGCACTGTGAGAAGCTTTGTCAGCCTCAAAAGTGAAAGTAAAATGCAGGGGAGTGCGTTGTGCTCTCTGCTTCCCCCTATAGTGCAGTACCCAGCTGAACGAGGAAGCTGGAAAGATAATGAGGCATTATGTTCCCTCCTCATCACCTGTTTTAAGCCCGTAAATGCAGCATCACTATACCGCAACCGTGCAATCCACACAGTTACGGGGCAGTTGAAGTGCAGGCCTATTCCCCCTGCTTATACCTCCAGCTGCAGCCACAGCATGTGTACACTTCCAGCTGCTCCCTCTGCAGCTAAAGGGGGAGAAGTTGGGGGTGGTAAAAACAGCTTAACCATGGGGTTTTACTGCCCCTGCAACCTGACGTGTGAACAAGCCCTTGGATCACATCTGTGTGGCTGCGTGTAGGTCAGCCCATTCATTTCAATGGGCTTCCCTACCCACAAAAATGCAGGGAAAGAAGTCCCCGAGCTTTATTTTTTTTTTTTTATTGCACTGCACCAAGAGCACCCCATGTTTTCCAGTGTGTGGGGTACCATTAACAATTAACTGTACCCCTAAAGTGCAGAGCATTCGTCTGTGTGTCAGGAACGAACGCGACAAAGGCAAAAGAATTCTTGCTGGGCAGTGTATTGGTGCTCGGACGGACACACTTTTAATGGTTCAATGGTCGGCCCTTGTGCATGCTCACTTCATCAAATCTGGCCCTCTTTTTGAAAAAAGTTTGGACACCCCGAATTGAAAACAGACTGGTGGTCTGTGTTCATCTGATCTTCATGAAGGACAGCAGGGCTTTGACAGGTCCATCTCTTCACAGTGAGCGGAGACGGACCTGTCATCCACCTGGTCAGTGGCAATCAGCAGATCGATACCTGCTGAGCAAAGCGGAGTCTGTACACGGATAAGCCCATGTGAAAGGACCCTTAACTTGTGTGCCGCTCACCGCCGTTTTACGACGCTACTTTGAAGAGGAATATAGTTGTTATGGCAGCAGTTAGCTGCCATAATCCCAGCATCTTCTTAAGCAGGCGGCCCGCTTTCAGATATAAGTGGTCTCTGCGGCCGATTCGCCACAAGTTCATTTTCATCGGCAACGGGGACCCCACCCCCCCGCCACGCTCCGGGTGCCCTCCGCTGCTTACCGGAGGCATTGGTAGCTGCTCCGGTAAGACTATTGGGTTCTACTCCCTGTTAGGCATGGATAGGAGTGAGGGGAAGAATCCGTCTCCATATCATTGCAGGGCAGAAGCGACGTCAAAATGTCACTTCCGCCCATAGCTCTTAAAGGGACATTTTTTTTTTCAAAATGACATTTAATTTTTTATTTATTGCATTTTAGTGTGAATATGAGAACTGAGGTCTTTTTGACCCCATGTATGTATGCATGTATGTATATATATATATATATATATGTATATATATATATATATATATATATATATATATATATATATATATATATATATATATATATATATATATATTTTTTTAAAGAACAGTGTAAAAATAAAAGGTAAAATAAGAAGAGGATAATTTTTAAACATGACCTGTCCCGCCACGCTCGTATGCTATGCAGAAACGAACGCATAAATGAGTAACGCCCACATATGAAAACGATGTTCAACGGTGATCGCCACGATCGTTATAGCAAGAGCAATAATTCTAGCCCTAGACCTCTGTAACTCAAAACGTGCAATCTGTAGAATTTTTTAAACGTCGCCTATGGAGATTTTTAACGGTAAAAGTTTGTCACAATTTCGAAGTGTGACATGTTTGGTATCAATTTTCTCGGTGTAACATTATTATTTTTCACAATATAAAAAATAAAATAAAATAGGCTTAACTTTACTGTTGTCTTATTTTCTAATTCAGAAAAGTGTATTTTTTTTTTCCCCAAAAAAAGTGGGCTTGAAAGCCCACAGCACTAATATGGTGTGACAAAGTATTGCAATGACTGCCATTTTATTCTTTAGAGTTAGGAGAAAAAAAATTATATATATATATATATATATATATATCTCTATATCTCTATATTGTATAATATTTTTGGGGGTTCTAAGTAATTTTCTAGCAAAAAACCTGTTAACTTGTAAACACCAAATCTCAGAGGCTCTGTTCTTAAAGCGGGAGTCCGCGTTTTTTTTTTTTTGTTTTTTTTTAAAAAGCCAGCAGCTACAAATACTGCAGCGGCTGACTTATAAAATAGTGACACTTACCTGTCCAGCACGCCCGCGATGTCGCCACCCGAAGCCGATCTCTAGATAGTCTCTCGGGTCCTGCCGCCACTATCTTGGGTATGGGAATCAGGAAATGGAGCCTTTCGCCCTTCATTTCCCGTTTCCCTACTGCGCATGCGCGAGTCGCGCTGCGCAATAAGGACGGTCCCCGCTGCCTCTGGGATCTGTGTGTTTCCCAGCAGGCAGCGGGGCACTTGCGGAAAGGGGCGGGCACTTGCGGAAAGGGGCGTAATCTACGCCCCTTTCCGCAGAGAGCTATCCCGGAAGTGGGTGCAGATACCTGTACTGTACAGGTATCTGCACCCCCCCCCCCTTGAAAGGTGCCAATTGTGGCGCCGGAGGGGGGGAGGGTTCCAATGAGCGGAAGGTCCACTTTAGGGTGGACCTCCGCTTTAAGGTGGAGTTCTGAAATTATTTATCTTTGTTTTACATAACAGAAACCTGGCATTTTAACAGGGGTGTGTAGACTTTTTATATCCACTGTATGTGTATGTATGTATTTTTTTTTTTTTTTTTTTTTTCATTGGTGGGTTAGCCTTGCTTATAGCGTGTAAGGGTTCACTTATTCAATATAATATATATAATATAATATGATACATTTGATATAATGGTATTGAAGAGGTTTATTTGAAACCATTTTTTTGGGTAGTGAGCCCTTTTGGTTCTATATCGTTACTTTGATCAACAAATCGGAACATTTCGTATTCATTGGCAGAGAATGTGTCAGGTTGGCTGGAACCTGAAGAGCTTGGCATTAGAACATCACGATGGTTGAGCAACAGGTGATAGTACGTGATATGGCCATGCAACCCTGGGTCTGTACATCCATGCTCTTAAGCCAGCCATAGACAGAGCGATTGGTTGCAGGAAAGAAAATTTCTCAAGTCCCCCATCAACACAGTCAATGTTTGGGGGAAATCTCTCCCGTGGAGCCATTGGGTTTTCCCAGCAGGGGGTGGGGTGCAGGGTGAGTTGTCCCCACCAGGAAAACACAATGATTTCTACTACCGTGTTTCCCCGATAGTAAGACACCCCCGATTGTAAGACGTATCGGAAGTTTCAGAGGGGTCGGCTAATATAAGCCGTACCCCGAAAGTAAGACATATGTCTTTCGGGGAAACACGGGGGTATTGCCGCCTCCCTCTCATCTAGCTGCGCGCCGCCTCCTGCCCACGTCCGCACCGTCCCCCTCTCCATACGTCGCCGCGTCTGCCATTTCCCTCTGATCTTAATGAGCGCCGCCTCCTGCCCACGCCTGAGCCGTCCCCCTCTCCATACGTCACCGCGCCGTCCCCTGCACTTGTCACTGCCGCCTCCTGCTTAAAATACGGTAATGCACACAGTATTAATCATACATCAGTAAAACATACACACTGGCATACTGGGGTATCATTTGCTGTATGTAACCCAGTGGGTATCAGCAGGTGTCACACTGGATTAAATACAGCAGGTGGTACTGTATCACACATAAATCTGTTTTATCTTCCAGTATTCCACTGTTCGTTCTTACCATTTTTCATTGTTTTACATGTTATGCAATGTTGTAACAAGACATTCTTGGCACTTCCTTTTATAAAACTGTTTTGTGGTGAATACAATACTGTTCAGGTTGTTAATAAATGTTAATTTTACGGTTAAAACAAAAAATTCGACAATTTTTTTCCAATATAAGACATACCCCGAAAGTAAGACATAGTGGGGCTTTTGGGGATAAAAAGAAAGTAAGACACTGTCTTACTTTCGGGGAAACACGGTAGCAACTATAATAGCTGATAGCAATAATTGCATGTAAAAGCTGACTGGTTGTACTTAAAGAGAAACTTCAGTCTGCCCACATAATTTGTGATAAAAACATCTTTACCATTCTGAAGCTTCCCTCCAACCACTTTGCATATTTTATATATACTGTGATTCCAAACTTGCCAAATATGCTGCAGCAATCTCCCTCCACTGAGTCTGACTGCATCCATGTTAACTGTGGACAGCCGAAGCAGCAGCCTGTTCAATTCCTGGATTTACACTTGCGCACAGATTTACACCTCCAGTTCTGCAGCTCTGATTGGCCCTCTTAAGACTCTTTACCCTTCCTTTGCTGGCAAACGCTCACAAGAATGAGAGAGAGCTGTGCATAATGTTAAACGTGTAGCCATTTTTCCAGACACAGGAATTGGGTTGTATAAGCTATTTACTGGCAGAAAAAAGTTTTACTAAGTTAAAACAACAAGGGCAGAAGATTTAATAGATGGAAAGATAAAAAAATTATTCAAGTTCCGCTTTGTTGATCTATTTGATGAAGTTTGGTAAAGTCGGCCTGCCCATACATGGTTCAAATCTTGGCCGCTGCTAAACCAGCTGAGATTTGAACTGTGGCTGCCTTTATAGGACATGTTTTTTTTTTTTTTTTTTAAACAACTGGCCCATAGCTGAATGATGGCTACAGGGCGGTTTCTTAACTCTGAGAGGCCGTCATATGATGTCCTTCCAGAATTCCGCTCTCGCACGCCCCCTGGGGCACGCACTCAAGAGCATCTGTGACCCACGGTTCCACAGGACCCGGTGCATCACGGGAAATGGCTGCTCATCACGGCAGTTTACCACGTGATCGCTCCGTCAAACAAACCGATCGGCACAGTGAGAGGGGAGAGATCGTGTCAGCAGTGCTGTGGGCTGGATGTGCAGTGCCCACAGTGCTGCTCATTGACAATTAACCCTCAGTTCCCTCTCAATACTGTGCAATACCCTGTAATACCCAGCGATGCCCTGCATATACTCTGCGATGCCCTGCCATAAATTGCCATACTCTGTGATACCCTGTAATACCCAGCTGTAGCCGGTGATACTCTGCAATACCCAGCCATACTCGGCCCTACTCTGTGATACCCTGCAATACTCTGTGATATACTCAGCCATGCTCGGTTGTACTCTGCCTCTGTATGTGGCCAGGCTGTGTAAGTCTCACACATGTGGTATCGCCGTACTCAGGAGTAGGAGAATCTATTTTGGTATGTACATGCTATGTGTTAGAAATATTGTATAAATGGACAACTTTGTGTTTAAAAAATTCATTTTAACCACTTCCCGCCTGCCGGCCATATGACATCCTTGACTTTGTGCGGGGAAACCTCAATGATGCCTATAGCTACAGGCATCATTCAGATATCAGCTTTTTCAGCCGGCGATTTCCTACACCATAAGAAAGATCATAGCGGCTGTTCTGCTTGATCGTTCTTACTGGAGGCGAGAGGGGATGTGCCCTCCCCTCCTGCCACCCTTCGGTGCTTCTACCGACTCGCCAATACGCTCAAAGCCAGAATCGTTTTTTTTATTTATTTTTATTTCAGGCTTCCCAGTCTAGAGGTGAGATATGGAGTCTTACTGACCCCATATCTCACTGTAAAGAGGACCTGTCATGCCATATTCCTATTACAAGGGAAATTTACGTTCCTTGTAATAGGAATAAAAGTGATCAATACATTTATTTTTGGGGAAAAAAATGTCAAACTAAAAGTCAAATGAACAATAAAAAAAATATTTTTTAAAGCTCCTCTATTCCCATGTGCTCGCATGTAGAAGCAAACGCATACGTAAGTTATTACATTACATTGAGTATATGGGCGAGTTTATCATTAATCCTAATCCAATTGAGTTTTACTTTTAACCTGGTCAAGAGGAATTAGATGATTGTGCTTCTCACCGTCAATATATAATCAATTTTACAGATTTTTTTTGGGGTGTTTTGTCAGGTAGTTTGTGAAAGAGAGTGGCTTCTGGAGATCTGCGAATGTTTACCCCTTTACGGAGTAGATTAAATTGAAAATCCTAATCCAAAACTTAGTTACGAGGGCGCATTGCCACCAAATATGGCGCAATGTCCCCAACTGTCCAAGTTGTCGGAAGCAATTTGGCAAAGTAGAAGGATGCATCTTGGTACCAACATACAAGCGTTTTATAGTTTGCCTCTTTAAGAGTGGTATTGATGGAAATTTTGGATAGCTGATGAGTGATATCTTGCAATTCAGTCAGATCAAAGGTAAGGTTCTAGTTCCTTTCCCCCAACAAAGGATAGTGGCCTGGGAGATATCAACAAACATTAATCTTGAGACCATCTATTTCCAGATCTGGGATTTCTCTAGCATGATGCATCACTGCTTCTTTGATCTGTAAAAAGTGTGGTTTTACGATAAAATCCCTAGGGGGGGGTGGTGGCGGCGGGCTTTGGAGGGACCAGAGCCCTATGGATGCAATCTATTTCCATATGAATGTCATCAATGTCAGGTATTGCAGCTTACATTAGTGAATAAGTGATACAAATGATATCTTTCACATCTTCTTGAATGCCCCTGATACGAAAGTTAGAGTGCCTGGCATGATTTTCAAGATCGTAGATTTTGGAGTATGAGAACCGTATCATCTACTTTTTGATTCACTGCTTTCCAGCCTGTTTCCCAGCTCTTGGAAATCCTGTTGTATGTCCAAGGCTAATTTGTTGGTAGCTTTAACCAATTCCTTTTGTAGCAGATTCGCAAAGCGGGCTAAAAGTATTGGGTCTCTCGAATATTGTGGCTGAGCTGATGTGATAGGGAAATCAGTAGTGCTGTCCTGATCTAGCTCTTGGCTGCTGGGCTGTCTGCATAAAATGTTTGCCATCTGTGTCTAAAACAGAGGAGATATGGTAGTCTTGGCTAGGTGATAGGGCTACAGCCTGTGAGGAAGACTGTGCAGGGCTAGGAGGTGAGCAGCATGTGTTTGTGTGCTCATCTGTGGCTGGGGAAGTCAGAGAGGGGCTTGTCTTGAAGCTGCCATGACTAGGGACCTTCTGCAGCTGGTCATCATCTTGGAATCCCTGCTTGAAGCCCAGGAAGAATAGCGGGAGCCGCCTTGGTGCTTTCCACGTGACTGGTATTGGCATCCGATGATTTCCTGGTCCTTAACCCCGGAGGATCGGGGGGTGAGGTGTGGGGCTGCTAAATATAACTGTCTGCCAGGGGTCTGTGGAGCAGCTCAGAGGCAAATCTCCGCCGGCTGTGCATGCACTCTTTTGGGTCATTTTTAATTTTGATTTAAAATGGCATAGGCTCAGTCGTATTAATACAGATCCTATCTTATAAGAGGGAAAATGTAATTTATACAGACCAATGATTTTTTTTCATAACCAAAATTATTTGGCCACATTCTTTGTACCATCTAGCCCCCAAAAAGTTTGATTTTGAGGTCCTTTGCTACAGTGTAGACTCTAGTCTGACCATAATCTGAGAGAGGTATATAATTTGCCCATAGCGCCAATTTAATATGGACTATCTTTATGAAGCATTTGAAACAATATTAGTATTGCATTAAGTGGTTCTTCCAGGTTCCAAGAAATAGTCACCAGCTACAAAAACTGTAGCTGCTAACTTTTAATAACTGGACACTCGCCTGTTTAGGGGATCCAGCTCTGTCCTCGCCCAAGTTGATGCTTCAGCTGCCTTCAGTCCCCTGGCATTGGCATGTTAACTGTAGGAAGCCCGCTATGACTCCTTGTGGCTTCACAACCGGCTTCCCACTGCCCAAGCTGTGCTGCACCCTGTGAAAGGTCCCTCAGGCTCCTGGCATCTAGGATATGTCCCAGGTTATGGGCCTGGGAAAGTGGCGGGGCCAACTTTCACTTGCATGGAAGTTCTACTTTTAAGATGGAGTATATGTAAACCCTTACATTCTAAAATAACCCATTCAGGTTAAAAATGGGTGTATATTTAAAAAAAGTGTGTGTGTGTGTATGTATATATCTACATCTCTCGCATTTATTGGCGTATAGCACACACCCCAAGTTTAGGAGGGAAGTTTAAGGAAAAAAACTTGCATTTAAATGTCCATGAATGCAGCCTTGTCAGTGTCATTTGCAGCCTTGCTGTTTAAAAATGGCTCCATTGAGATAGAGAGCCAGATGTCCTGTGTAGCTCTGTGGCTTTTGCCCGCTCTCGCGTGACTGCCAGAGCGTCCGAAAGCGGACTAGAGGCTCACAATCAGCGGGGATTTGGCGTATAACATGCATCCACAACTTTTCCCTGATTTTAAGGGGAAAAAAGTGTGTGTTTAAACGGCGATAAATACGGTACATACTCTGTTCTCCGCTGCTTAAGGCGCTTAGACATCTGGGGTGGAGAAAAAGCAGGACACTGATCCTCCCAGTAAATGGATGTTCTCCTAGCACAGCAAGAAAAATGACCATGCTGAGATGTGCTTTCATGCCTAGGGTGGTCAGTTTGAAATAGAAAGACATGTCCTGGCAGGAATACCAGGTTTTTCACACACAGTAAGCAATACAAAGTGGACAGGATACTTTTTAATACAAGCATGTGGTATAACCAGAACCAATTATAATGTATGTTCTTTGACAGGAAAAAGTCGGCGAGCAAGCAAAAATATATCAACTTCAAGATGCTACATCCCAGGGTCCTTCTATTCATTTGCTTGTCTTTATAATTACCAGTAAGCGGCCATACTGATACAAAAATAAAAACAGCTAAGTTCTCAAGGATTAACCCCTTGGTGCTGACAGTATGCACATATGTGGCTTCTGCTTTAAAGGGTTATACTGGGGTGATGCCTACAGCTGCATCACTGTTGCCTACTGGCCCGTACACATGATCCCTATATCGTACGACCGATCATACGACTGTTTCTGCTTAGTAGTCACAAGTAGAAATTGAATAGCTAAAGTAAGTCACGAAAATTCTCGTACAACAGAGAAAAAAATTGAAAGTGATGTCGTGTGTTGTAATGTATTTTTATTGAATTTTCGGACAACTATACTGATTAACCGAATATCGTACGATCTGGAATCCTACGAGGAAAATGATCGTGCATGCCTGATCGAATAAGATCGGATGAACGGTTGTGATCGGCAAAAAAAAGTAGTTTACACACGATCTGAAAATCGTACAATCCTTCCTCGGACTACCGTTTTTGTACGATATTCGGATCGTGTGTATGGACCACACCGCTGCATCGGCTATTATCACGGAGGAGCTGGAGTGGACGATTCCCCTCTATCTGGGCCTCTCGTCCCACTGGGAGACCCGAGCCGCGATCTTGCACTTCCACCGGCTAGAGTGAGGCTGGAGACAACTTTGTTCCAGTCTCCTAGGTGTAAACACGGAAACGTCATCACTTTTGGTGTACTCTGCTGCTAATGGCGGCAATTTAAAAATGCAGAGTCTGAATATGGTAATTTTAAAGTGCCCCTGCGAGCTCGCGCAGCAAAGAGAAAACACGTATGTCACGCCTGCGTATGTAAATAGTGTTCAAATCACACATGTGAGGTATTGCCACGATCGCCAGAGTGTGAGCAATGTTTCTACCACTAAACCTCTTTTGTAACTCTAACCTGGTAACCGTTAATATTTTTATTTTAAATGTCAGCTATGTGAGATTTTTAGGTATCAGTTTGTCGCCATTCCACGAGTGCGCAATTTCAAAGCATGACATGTTGGCTATCTTTTTGATTGGCGTAACATCATCTTTCACGTTATACAAAAAAAATTGGGCTAACTTGGATGTTTTTTTTTTTTAATTCATAAGTGTTGTTTTTTTTTTTTTTTTTTGCCCCCAAACAAATTCAGTTTAAGACTACTGCGCAAATACAGTGTGACATAAAATAATGCAACGTTCACCTTTTTTATTCTCTACAAAAAAGTGTGTGTTTATTTAGGGCTTCTAAGTAATTTTAACTTGTAAGCAACAAATGTCAGAAATAGGCTTAAGCATGAAAGGGTTAAAATGAAAAATGTATTGAAACATATCCTAAAACCCTTAAAACAAAAAACTCATATTTGGATACCTTGGATAGTTCGCTGGTAAAAACAGTAGTAAAGCTCCATATGCACTATCCTATATCCACAGCTGATCCCAGATGAAGGCAAAACAAACTCCAATTAACACATGATCCAATTTGTTCCAGCTTGGGGAAAAATTTCTTCCTGATCCCCCTAGAAGGCAATCATTTACTCCCTGGATCAACTACCTCAATAACCTGGTGTATTACTTATAAATGTAAGTATCCTGTTATAATTTGTGCATTTAGGAAAAAAAAATACCTGAGCTGGCCAAAAGTTCGAGAGAGTTTATTCCACATTATTACAGCTCTTATTGTGGGGTACTTTTACCACCATATGTGGAAGATCTCAATTATGAGTAACAAAAAAGTTTTCTTTCATTCATTGACAGACACACAGCGCTCCTTTGAGAACCATAGGGTTGTCCCTCTCCCTACAGGAGTAGGACACTAGGCAGAAAAAAGACTTGGCTACGCCTATGGCCAGTCCTAGGTGATATACATCCCCCTCCCTGCTATAGGTCTTCAGTTTTTTTTTTTTTTTTTCCCTGCCTAGTCATCAGGAGTAAGGACCTAGTTCTCTGCTGGTCTTCCCAGTCTGACCAGCGAGCACGTGCAGACCGCAGCTCCACTGGATTGGCCGCGACATAGCCCCACTGGACGGGGGCTGGCTCTGCGAGTTAATCGTCTAGTGAGGTTGCAGTGTTCCTCATGGCGCCACCCCCCCACTACGCTGGCAAGGAGGATCTGTCTGGAAGTTACCCGCGCATTCAAATTGGTAAATAAGGTGCCCCCTCTCCTTCCCTGGGGTGGTGTGGGGCGCGGCTACTCCCTGGGGTGGTCAGTTCCTCTGGGGTTCTCCTCCACATCCCCCCCCCCCCCCCCAGGTTAAGCGCAGGCCTCTGGCTTAGGTGCTGCTGTGGATACTGTCCTCCCCTCCCCTCCAGGTTTGTCACTATGGAAGGGTAGACCTTGGCACCTGCTTGATGGTTGAGTGGGTGACCAGGCATCTGCAGATGCGCACCCCCTGCGGTGGCCCTAATGTAGGTCACGGCAGGCAGCCAAAAATTTTGCGGCTTAACGACCGTGAGAGCATCTGCTTTCTTGCCTCGGCTCTAACCTGTTCCAGTCCCCCTGCGGACCTGTGCACTTGCAGTGGGCAGCCGAACATTTAGGCTGCGACCTACTAGGCTGTGGCCTGCTAGTCTGCATGGCCACGCAGCACTCCTTCCAGGGGGACATCGTTGTGGGAGCTCTGAGGGAGACCGCTTTTGGAGGGCTTAAGTGGGCTCTCCGTAGGCGCCCCCCCATGAGGGCCCTTGGTGGATGCCCCTGTTGGGTGCCTAAGACGGCAGAGTTTCAGTCGGCGCCCCCCTGTGTTCTTTGAGTTTTTGCAGGTGGCGCTTAGCCATATAGGCTAGTAAATGTCACCCTCCCCTGGCTCATCGCTCTTGACTGAGCCTATGTCTTGCTCTGCCATCCTGGATGTGGCCCACATTGCGGGGTTGGTGGCCACACTCCCTGTCCTGTCAGTGAGGATGTTCCTCCATAAAGTGCAGTAGCGTACAAGAAAGGTGCTGGTTGTCTCCCTTATTACATCTGTGCTGGAAACTTGAAAGATAGATGCTGCGGCTTAGGTGCCGGTCCCCTTGGCACCCATAAACTGTCTCGCACAGTTAAAGTGTTCCCTTCTTCCTATTTTGAAATATTCATATAGACCGGGAGTGTCCAAAGGGTCCCTTTGTGGTTTCATAAAGTGTGGACTGCTCCACCAGTAGTGGATCCCCCTGTCTCTAAGTTGCGCAAGGCGACCATGATTCTGGTAATACAAAGAAAAATTATTGCGCTAACCTGTGTAAACAATAAATATAAATAAACCAGCTGCTACATACGAATGTGATTAAAATTCATATACAAAGGAGAAGCAAAAATGTAGCGCTAATAAGTACAGTACTAATATACTGTAAAAAATGAAAACAATATAATCAATATGTGCATTGTGAAAATGGTAATGAAATGACTACCACCAAAACACAGTCTGGACAAACATACACAAGGTGGGTACTCTTACCAGAGCCGAGGGACCTGCATGTGAGTAACACCAGGTCTACCGAGCATAAACCGATGAATCCTCGATTCCTCAGGGGCCAACCCAGCAAGACCTAGATGGTCCTTCAGCCATTGAGGGGACTGTTGATCTTTCAGCAAATGGAGGAATTGTCCGTAATAACCTCAGGAGTTCCAGTCTTCTCTCATAGCAATCCAAAGGTGGACAGATAATCTCCAAACAATGGATCAAAAGAAAGGGGCTCTGAGAGCAGACCATATATAAAACAAAAGGGACAATGACTTCCCATAGTGTAGGTCAAAAAAAAGTAACTGTTTATTGGCATAAAACCAACATACAAAAATAAAAAGATAAAAAAGTGATCACATGCATAAAAGCAATATGGAGAACCTAGAAACCACGCCCTGATTCTGGTAGAGTAATCTCCAGCTTTTAATGATCCTTCTGACATATCTGGAGGGGGAGCAGATTCCCTCTGCTTTCACTGAGTTGGTGGACCAGTTGATCTGGGGGCCTCTTGGACGCCGTTCCCTTGGTTGCTAAGCTCTCTGTTTCTGCAGTGGTGCTTAGACATGTATTGGGACTTAAAATGGTTGTAAATCGTAGGGGGAAAAAAAACCCCTGCAAGACAAATGCATAATGAGCTAGTATGCATAGCATTCTAGCTCATTATGAATTACCTGAGATCGAAGCCCCCCCACTGCTGTGCCTGTACACAGCACCAACCGGCGTTCTTTCTCCCAGGAGTTACTTCCGGGTATCACAGCACTGTAATTTACCTGCGCCGCGATGACGTCACTTGCGCATGCAGGAGCCGCCGATAACGGCACAGTCAAACTGAAGCAACGCCGAGTACTGCCATTGCTTCAGTGTGCATGTGTCGATGACTGTGCATGCAAATACAGGGGATATCTCCTAAATCATAGGTTTAGGAGATATCCACCTAATTATAGGCTTTCCTGTAGTAAAAAGTGGTTGTAAAGGGGTTGGTCTGCGGACTGGGCTTCTTAAAAAAAAACTTAAAAAAAAAAAAAAAAAAAAAACTGACTGGGTTACCATTTCAAGGCAATGTCTGTTTGGGGCTACCCTGGATGATATTGTTGAGAGTCTGAAGGAGAGTTTTTTTTTTTTTTCCTCCCAATTTGGCATCTGTCATCTGACTGTTGGCAGTTCTCTTTGGGGCTGTGCAAGCCCTGTTGCTTCAGGGTGTGCTTGTCCCGGTTTTAGTGGGGACAAAAGGTGAGAATGGAGTTCATCTGCACGGTGGTGGCGTCCCTTCATCATGGGGACTTTCGGGCTTCTGTTATCACCGATGCTTTTGTCCCCAACACTTCCTCCATTCTACTGTGGGAAAAGAGCGCTTTCAGCTTGCAGTGTTGACTTTTGGTTTCTCCTCCACCCCTCTCATACTCAAAGGTGTTGGCCCCAGTTCTGGTGGGGTTACTTAAGCAGGGGATTGCGGTTTTTGTTTGGCTTCTATATTACCTGAAGTCTGCTACGGCTCCTTCCAGGAATTTGGATTATCTGTGCCTGACTGTGGTTTAATCTCTGGCCAGAGTGTTTCTTCCTCTGGACAAACTCCAGAAGTGGCATGCTGCGTTTCAGTTTCTGTTGTCTCGCAGGTGGTCCTCCCTGCGGTCCTGCATGTGGGTGTTGGACCTGATGGTTTTTGAGGCAGTAACATTTGCGCAGTTCCATACAAGCTCCTTTCAACTAAGGTCCTGGCATAAAGTGCCTGAGGTCTCTGGGCTATCGGATTCGGCTGAGCCAGAAAACTGGGGGTCCCTGGTCTGGTGGCTTCGCTCTCTGGGATTTTGGCAGGGCACATCCTTTCTTCCCTTGTATTGGACAGTGGTCGCCACCAATGCCAGTCTGGGTGGGGCGGTGTCCTGGGATTGGGTTCTGCTCAGGGACGTTGGACGCTGGAGTAATCCAGCCTGCCTATCGATATCCTGGATCTTGGAGCAATCAGAGTAATGTGTGGATCATGGATGCCGACTTGGGAGTCTCTTAGTATGGATCCAGTCGGATAATGCCACGGCGGTGGCTTGTCAATTACTAGGACAGAGTGAAGAGTGTTGGCAGCTCTGACAGTAGCCAGCATCCCCAGTGGGCAGAATGCCTTATTCCGGCCCTCAACGCCGTATGCCTTCTAGGAGTGGAAAAATTGAAAAATTGGCAGGCGGTTGCCTCAGTTGGCTAGTATTGGTCCACAGAATGATCCCTTCACTAGGACATGTTTCATTGGATATTCCTCCAATGGGACACCCCCGAGGTAGACCTGTTGGCATCTCGGCTTAACGAAACGGTACTGAAGCAAGTCACTGGCTCCTTCTGGTGGACACTGCAGACGCTCTGGTGGACCCATGCGCCGGTTTAGTCGGATCTACGCCTCTCCTCCTCAAGATTCTACCATTGCTTTTGCGCAGGATCTAAGCCGAAGGGATTCTGGTCAGTCTAGTGGGCCCGGATGGTCTTGTCGGTCTTGGTGCGCTGACCTGGTGCGCGTGGCCGCTGATGTTCCTTGGCGGCTGCCTCTCAGGGAGGTTCTACTGTCTCAAGGGCCACTCTTCAATCCTCCAGTCACTGGTTTTGAAGGCCTGGTTATGAGTCAAATACACCGCTATAAGCTAGGAAGCCTTCCTCTGGGAAGATTTACCATCGGGCATGGATAGTATACATATCCTGGTGTGAGGCACTTGCCATTTAACCTCGTTCTTGCTCGTGGCTCAGATTTCTACCATCCTTCACAGTGGGGGTGGGGGGCTGGGTTTGAGCAGAACTTGGCCTTGAGTACTATCAAGGGCCGGGTGTCTGCCTTGGTGGCTTTCTTCGGCGTCCCCTGGTCTCACACTCCCTGCTCTTAATCAAAGGGTTTGACATCTTCCTCCACCGGTGCGGTCAATTCTACCTTTGCGGGATCTACTTTTGGTTGGTTTGGTTTTACAAAAGCCTCCCCGTTGGAAATATTCGGGAGGTTCCTCTGCTTGCTCTGGCGCAGAAGGTGGCTTTTTTGGTTGGTGTCTCCTCTGCTCGCAGTGTGTTGGAACTGTAGGTGTTACCATGTCATACTTCTTACCCGGTGGTCCACAAAGATGAAGTGGTTCTAAGCCCTTGTCTGTGTTTCCCTCCTGTTTCCTTTAGACTAAGGTATTGCCTTCCCTGTGTCCCAGGTCAAAATGTGCTAAGGGATTTACCTTGCATGCCTTTGATTTGTTTGGGCGATTTGGGTGTATTTGGCAGTCAAAGGGCCTTTTTGAAGATCAGACTCACTGTTTGTGATCACGGACAGATCAAAAAAGGAGCTGTCTGCTGCTTCTGCGACCTTTCTAGATGGATCAGACAGGCAATGACTGGACTATTCTATCAGGGGTTGGGTTCCTCCTTTCCCTGGTATGGCGCATTCTACTTGGCTGCCTGCTGCTTCTTGGGCCTTCCATCAGGCGTCAGCTGTGCTGGTTTGTAAGGTGGCCACTTGGTCATTGCTGTACACTTTCACAAAATTCTAACAACGTGGCTGTGCTGGCATCTGAGGATGCTTTCTTTGGCTTTTTTTTTTTTTTTTAAGGTCTTGTAGGCTGCTATTTAGGTCTATTCCCTCCTTGAAGGGGTATTGTTCAGGTTGGGCTCCAGTTTTACCAGGTTGGCTGGTTGAGCTCCTGGTTACCTGGTTGGCTCTTGTGTTAGCCTTGAGATTTTTCGTCGTCCAATCCCTGAGGTTTGGCACTGCTTGGGTGGTCCCTATGGTTCTGAATAATGGAGCGCTGTGTCTCTCAATGAAAGAAAGAGAATGGGATTTTTGTCTTACCATAAAATCCATTCCTGAGAGTTGATAGACCCACAGTAACCACCCCTTTAATGATTTTTGATGCTTACTAAACTGAAGGCCTATAGCAGAGATGACTTGCCTATAGGTGTAGCCAAGTCTCTCTTCTGCCTAGTGTCCTACTCCTGTAGGAGGCAATATGAACCTATGGTTCTGAATAATGGAGCGCTGTGTCTGTTAATGCAAAATTGATTTTATGATCTGTCAAAAATCAAATTTTTCTCCCTGGAGAACAGTCACTTAAGAGGGCATGTGATTGCAGTGTACAAATCTTTAAATGGTAACTGTATAATTTGACAAACCTTTATTGGAAGGTGTCTAAAGAAGATGCGTGGCCAAACCATTAACTTGGATGAAAAGTGGTTCAATCTTAAACTGCATGGGTTTTTTTTCTTTACTGTTAGAGCGGTAAAGATGTCGAACCTTCTTCCATAGTGTTGTCAGCATGGAGTGTAGATAAAGTCAAATCTTTTTGATGGGTTGTGAACACAATGTATAGGAACTCTGGAATTGTTAGAAACATAAAAACACTTGTTGAACTGGATGTTTTGGTGACTTTATGAAACTTTGCCAACTATAAAGTGTTAACCACTATCAGCACTCCTGGATTTTTATACTGATTATCCTAAGAGCAAAAAACTGAGGGGTAGAGATCTACCTGATCAACATGGGAGAAATCAAAGTTCAATGGGCACAGGGTCCAGTTAGCGAGATAAACCTAGCAAGATAATGTATGAGTTTGGGCGTGCTTTCATAAAGTGCACCATACATGCAGGATATAATAGAAGGCTATTGTTAAAGTGCAGGTAACCCACAAGAAAGCTATTGGTATGCTGCACTCGCAGTTCATCAGTGTGAAAACGGCGTAATAGTCCTTGCCCTCTTAAAGGGGCTGTTGTGCCCGTATAGGTGCTATTGTGCTCGTATAGATGCAGAATAACCACTATATGGGCACAGCAGCATGAAGATGCTATTTTGCCCTTAGAGGCACAACTGCATCTACATGGGCACAATAGCTTCTTTATGTATTACTGTATCATTTGATCTATCCCACGGCTAGGATTAAGAGGCAGCGTGGTGTTGGTATCAATCCACCTGGCATTCCTGCTAGAACTTTAGAAGATGCATCACCTTATGTGGCTGGCTGATGCCTCCGCAGAACTGCTGCTGCTGTGGCTCTGGCCCTATTTGCCAGGAAGTAGTACCTGTGCTCCCCCCCCCCCCCCCGAACCTTCATCCATGGCATGTGATGGCAGGTCGGCAAGCCCAGGTGATTTACCAGTCATCTGACCGTGATCGACTGGTAGATTGTGGTACATGGGTTGCTGACCTCGGCTAATGTATCAGAGGTTGAGATGGGAGAGCACCTTCTGGCATGTATATGCATTGCCTTACTAAGAGTGAACCAGACCTGTCCTATAAAAGTATGCAATGCATGATTATAAGTATTAAGGCTATTGATCTTATAGATGGCATGACTAGTTTTAAATATGTCCATTTAGAATGGAATTGTATTTGAGAGCTTTGCATAAGTAATTAGCTTTGCATGCAGAGATTTCCATTTTATAGCATAATAGTACAAAATAATAATGTTTTTTTTGTTTTTCCTTAGAACACTTCAGTAATGGATGATCAAAATGAAGATGAATCTCCAAAGAAAAATACTTTATGGCAGGTAGGTATTTTAAGATTTGTTTCTCGGAACTAAAAGGTTAGTGTGTAGAATAAAGCATACGGTACACCCAGGCTGAATGTTGAGACGTTGGCACGTCTAAAAATTTTTTTTTTAAAAAGCCGATATTCGGCCTGTGTTAATCAAATGGCTGGCTTCTATCGGATGAGCATGCTGGAAAACCAGCAGCTGACCGACTCCCGATCAGTACTCTCAGGCAATGGCGGGGGACCGTCCCCCTGTCAGAACACAACAGTTTAGCAGGGGGACATCACTGTACGAATATCAGATGGCTAGTACAGCCACTATGACTGGAGCTGATTTATTTATTTTTCTGTGCTACATACGTAGTTGCATGAAAAACTGTACCAGGCTTTAGTGTGTAAAGCAGGACTCTAATTCTTTACTCCTGTTTTCTTAAAACAAGTAGTCCGTTTTTAGGTTGGCGCTCTAGTTTCTGAGATGTAGCTAACACATTTTTAAATTACAGGGTTACTTAACTCTCTTTAGTTTTGAAAGACAGATGGCTGCTTTGCCTTGTACTTCACCAGCCACATATCTTGTAACAACCCCGATGCAGTTCTTTCTAGAGTGAGCAGGAAGTGATGCTCGCGCCAGTGGATGGACCAGTAAGGCCAAGGCTAGCGGTCTGATTCGCCCACGGAGGCAGTGTTTTATGACAATCCAGCAGATTCCTGGTCTGTCCCGCCTCCTTTGTCCTGACAGGCCACATGTCTCAGGCCCCTCCTCCCATCCAATAGTAGTAGGCAGCTGCTTGTTTAGACACCGGCGACTCATGACTCCTCCCTGGCAGCAACCAGCTAGGAAAAAAGTGCCTGGGCATTCAATCCTATTTTCTCTTATATTCACCGATGGACACAGCTTCTCTATTAGCCATTGTGTTGTTATGCCCTATTACACATTGCACTGGCTAGTTGTGTCCTGGGTCCTGTTCTTCATGCCCCTGAAAGGTGTCTGTGAGGCCATGCTGATGTCCTGCGCAGCGCTGTGCTCACCACCATTGATTTCTCCCTCTACCTCATGGAGCTTCTTTCAGTGGCCATTTTAGGGGTGGGCAAAGGCAGCATGCTCTCCTGGACTTCAACGGCCATTTTCCTGGTTATTCCCTATTCAGAACACCGGCGGCCATTTTCTTGTAGCCTGAACACGTTTTTTGAGTGTTTAGTGGCAGCATGTGCTCCTGTACCCTCACAGCCATTTTCCCTGTGTTTTTTATGTCCTTGTGCTGGACGCTGGGCGGCCATTTTCTCGAAGCTTGAGCACACTTCTGAGCGCTTTTAGCGCCATTTGCAGCTGCTTCCACTGACACAGCACTGTTTCCTATGCACCTGGGAGCCAACAGGGACTACAGGCACTTCCCTCATGAATAGCACAGAATGTCTCAGGGTGTTGAGTCCAGTGGGAAAGCCCCTCGGCCAGCCGCAGTAAGGAGGGTGGGACTGTCACTGTCCTAAATCCCCTTCGGGTGGCAGGGTAGGGTCAGCATGGCTTCAGAAACTGGTGTTTCTTCCCCCGAAATCCAGGCAATTTAAACCGGGTCGCCTGCGGACTGCGCAGTGCCTATGGACACCCTGAAGGCAGTCCTTAATTCGTTCATTGCCAAGATGGAGGCGGCACGTGGGAAAAGGGGTGCAAAAAAAACGGCCCCTGTCCTCTGGGGAGAGCTCTGATGCGAACTCGGGTCCTGCTGAGGCTGGTTGCCCCTGCTGTCTTGTCAGATGACGCTTATCAGGACTGTTCGGACAGTGAAGATGAGTCCCCATCCGGGTCTGTGCGTGACACAGCGCTTGTTGGAGCACTTATCACAGCTGTGCATGATACCCTGAAGATTCAGGAGCCAGCAGATCCCTCCGCTCATGTAGCGGTCCCCTTTGGGTCCCGCAAGCCAGCACGTTCACCTAAGGTGTTCCCGTATCTGACTTATTTTGACAAGTTAATTTACAAGGAATGGGGTAGCCCGCAACAGACCTTTTTGGTCCCCAAATCCATGGCGGTGCATTATCCTTATGAGAAAAGCCTTCTCAAGAAGTGGTCGGCTCCTCCGGTCATGGACCCCCCGGTATCCAGGTTAAAGTAACCACGATTCCCGTAGAGGGGGCTCCTGCATTTAAGGATCCCATGGACAGGAAGGCCGAAGCGGTGGCTCGTTCCTTGTTTACGGTTGTGGGGTCCGCCGTGCAACCAGTACTGGCGTCCGCACTTGTGTCGCAGACACTGAGTGGGCAAAACTGTTGCACCGTGAATTGGGAGAGCAACAGGCTTCTCCTGTCTGCGTGGAACTAGCAGACCAACTAGTGCAAGGCCTTAAGTATGTTTGTGATGCGGCCTTGGATACTCTCCCTCTGTTATCCAGGGCGTCAGTGTCAGCAGTGGGGCTGAGGCGCCTGATTTGATTGAAATGCTGGTCTGCTGACCAAGCATCCAAAAAAAGCCCTGACAGATCTTCCCTTCCTTGGCGACCGGCTCTTTGGAGCCTCTTTGGATGACATTTTTAAGAATGCCACAGGTGGTAAGAGTACTCTACTACCACAGGCCAGGAAGGCTAAGGAGCCACGCTGTAGGCAAGGGTCCTCCTTTTTCCGCCCAAAAAACTGCTTTTTTTTGTTCGCCCGGAGCTTTGGCCAAATGTCCCCAGCTCGACAGGACGACCACGAAAGGACAAACGTCCCTGGAAACGCAAGCCTGCTGACAAAAGTGCTACCGCATAAAGGCTTGCCCCCACCCATGTCTCTGGTGGGGTGTCGCCTTCGGGGGTTTGCAGCCCGGTGGTCCTCTCGACTGTCCGACCAATGGTTGTGCGATCTGATTTCCTACGGCTACAAGATAGAGTTCCTCTCTTAGCCACCAAACCGCATACTCTTTCCCTCCAGCATACCAGTTTCCCTGGCTCGCCAGGAGGCCCTCTTGGGCGCAGTAAGGGCCCTGCAGATTTTCGGGGTGATTGTACCTGTTCCGGAATTGAAACGCTTCCAGGGATTGCAAATCTGTTTGTGGTTCCCAAGAAGGAAGGGGTACGTCCGATCTTGGACCCAAAAGCCCTCAAGCACTTTGTGAAAGTGCAGAGGTTCAGAATGGAATCAGTTCGCTCAGTGGTCGCTGTACTCCATTAAGGGGACTCCCTGGCATCCTTAGACATCCAGGATGCGTACCTGCACATACCCATATGCCTCCGGCATCAAAAGTTTCTGCGGTTTGCAGCCGGGGAAGCCCACTGCCAGTTTGTGGTTGTCCCTTTTGGTTTGGCATCAGCCCCCAGTCTTTACCAAGGTATTGGCTCCAGTTTTGGCATTGCTGCAGCAATGTGGGATACCTAGACGATCTCCTGAGAGCATCTTCCGCCTCAGAATTAGAAGAGGATGTGGTGATCACCATGCAGACCCTGCAAGAATTTGGGTGGCTGTTAAACCTAAAGAAGTCGGTAGTACCGACCCAGCGTTAGGAGTACCTAGGCTTGCTACTGGACTACAGGGAAGCAAGAGTTTTTTTTTTTTCTCCCTTCAGACAAGCTGCAGACTCTCAGAACCGCGGTAAAACTGCTGATGAACCGCAAGTGGTCGTCGCTTTGCTTCTGCATGCGAGTCCTGGGTCTCATGGTGGCCTCCTTTTGATGCAGTACCTTATGCCAAGTTCCACACCAGAGTTCTGCAGAAGGAGATTTTGTCAAAGTGGGGCGAATCTCAGTTGTCCCTGGTTCGGCAGATCCAGGTGAGCCAGCTAGTCAGAGATTCACTGATCTGGTTGCTGAGGTCCCTGGTGCTTCAATCCAGGAAGTCATTCCTACCTCTAAAATGGACAGTGATCACAACAGATGCCAGCCTATCTGGCTGGAGTGGAGTGATGGGGGTTCAGTCGGCTCAGGGCCTCTGGTCGACGGAGGAATCCAGATTTCTGATCAATCTGCTCAAGCTGAGAGCAATCAGGCTATGCTTCTCCACATGGTCGATGAGACTACGAGGGCATCCAATCAGGATTCAGTCAGACAACGCCACCACGGTTGTGTATGTATATCACCAAGGAGGAACAAGAAGCTTAGCCACTGCACGGGAGGTCGCTCACATACTTCGGTGGGCAGAGCGACAGTTTCCGTCCCTGTCGCGAATTTACACCCCAGGAGTGGAGAACTGACGCTTGACCCAGGAGAATGAGCGTTGCATCTGGAGATATTCAGGAGGCTGTCCTGCGGTGGGGCACTCCAGCTGTGGATTTTCTGGCCTCCCGTCTCGATTGGAAGGTGCCGAGCTTCGTGTTCAGGAAAAGAGATTCTTAGGCAGACGCGCTGGTAGCTCCCATAGGGTCAGTATCAGCTGATCTATGCCTTGCCTCCATTGACGCTACTACCACGCCTGCTCCGCTGAGTGAAAGTCAAGTGAATTCCAGTAATTCTGGTCAACGTCCTTGGCCTCAACGTCCGTGCTACGCAGACCTATTGCGGCTGCCGTTACGCGAGGACCTGTCTCAAGGGCCGATTCTCCATCCTGCTTTACCATCGCTGGCTTTAATGGCATGGCTATTGAGAGCCAGGTGTTGAGGAACAGGGGTCTGTCGGACTTGGTGATCCCCACTATGTTGACAGCATGGGAATCCTCTTCCAGGAAGATATATTATCGTACCTGGAAGGCCTACATACATCTCCATGTGTGAGGAGAAAGGATGGAGTAGACCAGAAGTTGGCTTTTTTTTTTATTTTTTTTAACGACCCGTGGTGTCTCACTCATTGGTGAGTACCTTTGTTCAAGGGGTGCGGCATGTAGTCCCTCCGGTGCGTCCACCGTTGCCCTGAGCCTGGTGTTATCGGTGCTGCTAAAACCGCCATTTAAGAATATCAGGGAGATCCCTCTGTTGACTCTTTCCCCGAAAGTGGTCTTTCTAGTGGCCATTTCACTGCCCAGGAGGGTTCCAGAGCTGGTGGTCTTGTCCTGCAAGTCGCCCTATGTGGTTATCCACAAGCATAAGGTGGTGTTGCATCCGCAAACGTCTTTGCTGCTGAAGGTGGTGTCGGCGTTTCACATCAATGAGAACATTGTTACCATCCCTGTGTCCGAAGCCGACACATCCTAAGGAGGTGGCCCTTCACGCTCTGGACGTGGTTCTGACTCTGAAGTTATGTTTGTCCGCCACGGATCCCTTTCAGAAGTCAGACTCGCTGTTTGTTTTGGTGGCTGGTCCAAAGAAAGGCATGGCAGTCTCGTCGGCCACCATTTCCAGGTGGATCAGACAGATTGTAGTACAAGTCTACACCTTGAAGGGGCAGGTGCCCCCCCTTTCTGGTCACAGCCCACTCCACAAGGGCAATCGCAACTCTTTGGGCCTTCCGACACCAAGTGTCTTTCGCTCAGGTGTGTAAAGCGGCGACCTGGTCTTCTGTCCACACGTTTACCAAGTTCTACAAGGTAGACATGAGTACATCGGCCTTTTTTTGCCGCAAAGTTTTGCAGGTGGCCCTATAGTTGCAATTGAGTATGCAATATTTCTTTTTCTTCCTGGTTTTTCGATGAAAACGCAGTACCATTAAGTTAATGCACGGTTGCATTCCATTCCTCAGTTTTTTTGGTGCAGTTGTAGGTAGTCACTCCAGTTTGAGGGTACCCTGGTTTTGTGGTGGAGTTTTCCACGCGCTGTTTTTTTTGTGTAACGTTTCACTAGTTCCAACTTGCCATGGTGGATGAAGTTTTATGCTGTTTTCCCACCTTGTTTGGCACTGCTTGGGGATGTCCCAATGGCTGAGAGGAGCTGTCGGTCAGTGAATATAAGAGAAAATAGTATTTTTTTTTTTATAGCGTAGCGTAAAGGGAAGGAGGGGCGGGTGCTGTGTCGGTCGGTGAATTACAGAGAAAAGGATTTTACAATGAGTACAAAAAATCTTTTTTTTTCCCCCTTTTCTTTTTTTTTTTTTGGATATGGTGCAGAGGTATTAGAACACCGGTCAGGTTTTTATCGCGGTCTGTGTCCCTGTTTACGGAGATTCACCATCTTAGACCAGTTTACCATGATAATCGAACATTAAAACTAAAATTAAACAATTTGGGCTTGTTCCCAGAAAAGTAAGAGGGGAAATCTTCCAAAGGGGTCACTCGTTCTGGTGATCTGGGGGGCCCTCAAGGAATTCCCTTAATTTGCAGGGATTTCCTTTCACTTCCTGCTTGGCTATGGGACAGGAAGTTGAGAGAAATCTCAGCAATGGGACACCGATGGCAAAAATAAAAATCTGATGGGTTATAAACTTCTACTCTATCCAAAATTTTAACTTTTTCGTATATTTCTACTTTAAGGATTGAAGGGATGCTAATCTTAGGTAAAGTGGTATTTGAGGCAAAAGGTCATTCACATGGAGTGCAGTTTTGTACTCTACTCCCTGAAGTTTAATTCCCTGAATAGAAGCGTTACTACAGATATAACTCTTGCCAGATGTTCCATAATGATCACATATAGTATGCGAGATAGAGAGCAGCCCTGGTGCATCCCATTGTAGATGCTAAAGGGGGAAGGACTGAGTCATTGGTCTGAACCAGAGCAGAGGCCAATGTGTAAAGGGACGTTATTTTGTGAAGCAAATTATCACGGAGATTGATTTGACAAAGGGAGCGAAACAGAAATTTCCAGTTAAAGCGATTGAACCCCTTTCAGCATAGACCAGTGGCAGACAGTTAGGGATTTGCTTTTTCTGAGCCATAGAGATCAGGATGACAATCCTACTGGTATTGTCGCAGGCCTGTCGTGAGACCATAAAATCAACCTGACCTGTATGAATATTTTTCAGTAGGATAGGATGAAGCCTCTGGGTGATTGATTTAGCATATAGTTTAATGTCACTGTTAACCGCCTCACGCCGATATACATCAGCAGAAGGGCGCGTACAGGCAAAATCATGTACCTGTACGTTGCCCTTTAAGAGGCGGCGGCGCGAACACGGGAAGCTCTGTGAGTCCGGTCGAGGGTCCCATGGACCTGATTGCCGCAGGGATACTCGATCACCTCACGCAGAGGAAGAACGGGGAGATGCCAATGTAAACAGCATCTCCCCGTTCTGCCTAGCAACAAGTGACATTCATCTCTGCTCCCTGTGATTGGAGCAGTGATCTGTAAAATGACCACGCCCTAGGACACACTTAACCCCTACACTGCCAACTAGTGAATAACCCCATTCACTGCCAGTGTCATTTACACAGGAATCTGCGTATTTGTATAGCACTGATTGCTGTATAAATGACAATGGTCCCAAAAATGTGTCAAGAGTGTCCGATGTGTCTGCCATAATGTTGCAGTCACAATTAAAATCGCTGATCGTCGCCATTTAAAAAACAAAGCAAAAACATATTAATAAAAATGCCAATAAACTATCCCCTATTTGGCTTGCGCAACAGTTATAGCGTTTACAAATCAATCGCTTATTGCGATTTTGTTAAAAAAAAAAAAAAAGGTAGAAGAATACGTATCGGTCTAAACTGAGGAAGAAACGTTTTTTTTTTTTTTTTTTTTTTTATATATATGTATATTTTTGGGGGATATTATAGCAAAAAGTAAAAAAATTGTCACAAGTTTTTTGTTTTATAGTGCAAATGATGAAAACCGTAGGGGAGATCAAATACCACCAAAGGACAGCTCTATTTGTTGGGAAAACAAGGACGTCAATTTTGTTTGGGAGCCATATCGCACAATTGTCCATTAAAGCGACGCAGTGCCGAATTGCAAAAAGTGCTCTGGTCAGGAAGGGGGTAAATTCTTCCACAGATTCCCTTCCTTGGTGGGCGTCATATGACGTCTTGCCATTCCCGGCCGCCTAGGGGGCGCATGCGCCGTTGCTTGGGACCCGGTGCCCGACGGCAGCGATTCCCCGGGACCACAGCAGGACCGAGAATCTGTGTATGTAAACACACAGATCCACGTCCTGTCAGAGGAAAGGAGACCGATGGTGTGTTCCCAGTACAGAGGAACACTGATCGGTCTCCTCCCCTTGAGTCCCCTTCCCCCCACAGTTAGAATCACTCACAGGGAACATATTAAAGAGGAAGTAAACCCTGATGAGTTTACTTCCTCTTTCATTCCCTGCAAAGGCAAAGCATAATGGACTACTATGCATCGCATAGTAGCCCATTGTATGTCACTTACCTGACACAGGAGCCAGCGAAGTCGCCGCTGTCCCCTGTAGTCTGCCACATCCATCTTGTTGGGGGGGGTCTCGCAGCTCTGCCGCTGTCATTCGGCGAAGCCGCGATGACGTCACTCCCGCGCATGCGCACGGGAGCCGACATGCGCAGCAGCTCCTTCGCTGAGAATGCCGCCCTCAGTGCGCCTGCATGCCACTGTCTACGGCGCATGCGCCTTAGACAACGGTGCCCGTTTTCGGGCAAATATCTCCTAAACCATATAGGTTTTGGAGATATTTCTTGGACCTACAGGTAAGCCTTAATCTAGGCTTACCTGTAGGTCAAAGTGGTTTGTAAGGGTTTACAACCACTTTAACCCCTGCAGCGCCCCCTGGTGTTAATCCCTTCCAGTCACATTTACACAGTAATCGGTGCAATTTTATAGCACCGTTCGCTATGTGAATGGTCCCAAAAATGTGTCGCGTGTCCGATATGTCTGTCACAATGTCGCAGTCAAGAAAAAAAATTTTTTATAAAAAAAAAAAAATGCCATAAATGTATCCCCTATTTTGTAGACGCTATAACTTTTGCGCAAACCAATCAATATGCACTTATTGCGATATTTTTGGTTTAAAAATAAAAATAAAAAATGTAGGATACGTATCGGCCTAAACTGAGAGAAAAAATTGTTGTGTTTTTTTTTTTTTTTTTTTTTTTTTTTTTTTTTAAAGGGGATATTCTAGCAAAAAGTAAAAAATATTTTTTTCCCCCTCCAAAATTGAAAATTGTTGCTCTTTTGTTTATAGCGCAAAAAATAAAAACCGCAGAGGTGATCAAATAAAACCAAAAGAGCTCTATTTGTGGTGCGAGTGTTGCGTTGTAGGTGAAAAGCTTTGATCAGAAAATTTGTAATCTGCTGATCAGAGCCATTTTGTTAAGTAGTCTGCTGAGCAATTCTGCTATAATTTCCTGGCCACTGCAGTGACCATAAGATTATAGCAGGAAAGGGATGTAGGTCCATACTACCTATGAACCTGGCCAGCTGGAAGCAGTGCTGTAAGTTCGTACACACCTGGCAGTGAAAGGGTTGAATGCTTTCACATTTTCTGAAAACATAACTTCTAATTGTCTTTCAATTTGCACAGAGGAATTGTTATTTTCACCTGATTCTTCTCCCAGGAGGCGAGGGTCAAGTTTGAATGACATCACCCGCTAATCGATTTATGCCGGTCGTATGCATAGATGCTGCATCCTGGACACCCGAATCCCTATGCATTGATGCTACGATTATATGCAACGCCGCTAGTGATTAGTGCTTCAAAAACACAAGAAGGGGTTAACACTATGGGTGATCAAACTTGTTCCCTAGGGAGGTGCTTTCTAACTGTCAGGGGTATGGGCTCACTGGGAGTAGAGAGAGATCGCTGTTCATGATCACTAGGAACAGTTGATCTCTCTCTCATCCCCTGTCAGAGTGGGGATCCACCTTGTTAACAAAGGCAGATCCCCATTCTGCCTCTTAACCATTTTATTACTATTAGTAAACCTAACCCAAAACAGTATAAATTAGTCTATGTGAAAGTACTAGTCTGTAGTAATAGTTTATTTCTAACATGTAAAAAAAAATTAAACACAAAGCAACATAGCATAACATAAAAAATGGCAACGTAATCCTATAGTAATAATCAGAGACACACCCATAAAACTGTAAACAAAATAAAATAATTTGGTTTACATATCTGGAAAGGAGTGGGAAGAAGTACCAGTTTATTTAGTCTCGCCAGTTTCTAGCTTCCCATCAGTATAAAGTTATACATTATTGAATAATTCTATTTTTTATTATACTAATTACTAACCTTGCTCTACAATCATACATACCGACACACACACATGCATGCATACACATGCACACTCAGATAAAACTAAAGATGATTAAAAAAAAAAGCAAAATAAGCAGACAGTGTGAACACAGTAATAATTCAAACCCCTTCATTCTCGTATCTTGTAAAAATCTCATTATACCTCTTTTTAAACTGGTTTATGCTTAGACCTTTCTTAAGCTCAAGATTGTAACTGTTGCATAGTTTCACTCCACAAATTGAAATACAAACCCATTTCCTAGTTGTCTGTATAGTTAGTCTTGAAATAAAATGTTCCCTTAAGATAATTGCCCCCTTCCCTTTCCCTGAATCATTTTTGAATATTTCCTGGTAAGTTTTGTTTTTTAATATTTGTGCTGTGAGTAATTGCACCATATCTTTTTAGCGGTTTTGACTGTAAGAATAATGCGTTGTGTGATCCCTAAACCCTCCCCCATAAATGATCAGTATTGCTTTCTTATGCAGTGTGTTTAATGGATCTAGTTATGATGATTGCCTCCATACCTCTGCACAAAAATGAACCACTTCCCTACCAACACATTGTAAAATGACGCTGGCAGGAACATCTCCCTCCGGGTGGGCGTCATATGGCATCCAGAAGAAGGACTTTTTCTTATATCAGGGAGACACAGAGCCATAGTAATTACTATGTGGGTTATATATCGGACCGACAGGTGCTGGACACTGGCACGCCCCTAAGGCATGTACTTCCCCCATATAACCCCTCCCATTACTGGGGGGAGTCCATTTTTTTTCGCCAGTGTCTAAGGGCACGAGTAAAGATGAGCTGTGCTGAGCTGCACGGGCAGTAATCCTTGATGAGAGCCAGCCATGCGAACCGGATCCATTCTGACGTCTTTTTCATGGGCTAAATGAACGGTACCCAGGCCTCGTAATCCAAAGAAACAAGGTTTTACTTGCGAATGCTTCTCTTTGAGGGCGGGGGGCCCTGGGATCCAGTACTTTTTGGTAGTAAGGCCATAAAGTTTTACTGGCAGGGTGCTGTTGCAGGTCCAGGATTGTGGGTTAACCTGAGCGTTCCCTGGTTCCTGAAGGTTTCCTTTAAGATCTCAGAGCCTACCGTGAAGGGTCAAGATAGGGTTTTTTATCTCTGATAAAACCCTGCTGCAAGGATAAGGTAAGGGAGGTTATCTCAGGAATTTCTCCTATGTACAGTGTTGTCATGTCTGTGTCACCACTGGGGGTTGCATTGAGCACTCACCATCCTAACGCTGGAAACAGTAGAAGCCTTCACTCTACTTCAGCCGACACAGACCCTCTGGTAAGAAAAGGGGGGTCTGGTCTCTTCCTGTCTTCCTGTGCCCCCCGGATTGGCGTTACTTCTCTTCAGGGGACATGCCAGAGCATCTGCCAAAAAAACAGTTTTAAAAGAGGGCTGCGGCCGCTCAAAAAAGCGGAGGATTTACCCCCCGCTAATGCTGCAGGCGGCGCTCATGGGGGGAAAATGCTCTCCTTTGTAAAAGGAAGGGGGTGCGTATTCCATGGGGTGTGGCTTGGCTAACGGTGCCAGACGACGGCCATACGTCCAGGAAGTCTTTAAAGCACTGTTAATGAAGCTGCTGCCTGGTGGTGGAGGGACAGAGCAGAGAGGTTGGCTGGATCAGGTTTGGTGACAGACATTTCCCTTTGACAACATTGTACTGTAAGATGCTAGGATTAATGGCAGCTATTGTGCTATACTATAGCCTAGCAAGTTTATTCTTTTGCTGGTAGTGCCTCTGCATTGTGCTGTATGCTATGAGTGCCAAAAGGACCAGGAACTCCTCTAAGGGGTCACAACAAACTGAAAACCCTTTCCAAAAGAATGTCATCCTCCCCTGAGAGGGATACGGCTAGTCAGATTGAGCCGTCAAGGATAGAACACTTAAATCCCTTTTATATATCATACACATGAGTTTTTTTTTTTTTTTTTTCTACTACCATATTTAAAAATTTGAAAGAACATTTATGCTGTGATGTCTCTCCATAGTAGGGCTAAACATGGCAGATCCCAATCTAGGCCTCAGGGCCCTTTTGTTGTGCAGGAGGCTGAGGATCAGGTAGATCTTCCCAAAGATTGGAAGATATTTATTTTTCCTCTTTCGGATGATCCTAACAGGGAAGGGAGTAGCTTCACAAGTCAGGTACTTGTCTACTCCCTTACTTAGCCCTTTTGTTGCCTGCAGCACAGGCTCTTGCGGTGTCTACCTCTAATGATCGTTTGAACCTCCCCCACCTGGGGATGTTTTTCCTATTCATGCATAGCTTATGTATTCTGAATGGCAACATTTCTATGAAGGAATGGGGTGTTCCAGCAATTGATGCTGCAATCACCTCAGTGAACAGAGCCTTACATTTCCGGTGGATAATGCACTGATAGAGGATCCAGCAGATTAAAGTGGGAACTTACTTTTAAAGACAAGATGTCTTTTGCAGTTAATTGCTGCCATTGGTGTATCTCAGTCCATTAACCCTTTGTGCACCACCGGTGGAGCAGACATCATTTTGAGTCATGCTAACTCATTGAAAAATGTGTACTTCAAAGGGTTAAAGGAACAGTTTGTGGAGATACGCGATTCTGCCTGATCAGCAGGCCTGGCAGTGGGCTGGTGTATCACAGATGCTATGAAAGACTATCGTTTAAGCCTTATGGATTATGCTTGGACTAGTGCATTCTCGCAGAGTTCTGTGGCTGAAATATTAATTAACCAAAGCACCATGTGAAAGCTCTTATCCACTCTAAAAGTCTATACCCCAGGAAGGCAAACAAACTGGCTAAGTACATCCAAAAGGGTAAAGCTTCTCTTTACCAGTAGGAGTTTAAAACATTTCTCCTTTTATCGTGCTGCCTCTCCTATGCCTGGGGCATCTGCCTCTAGGTAGTCTTGACGGTCTCAAACGTCAGGTTCAAGGGCAAATCCCCAAGGACAGAACCAGGATCTTGGGGGGCAGAAAGCCCACAAAGCAGAATGCTAAAGCCTTCTCATGAAGGAGCACCCCCACTCGTTTGGATGAGGGGAAAGGTCCTGCAATTCTCAATCTGGCAGGAGCAATGTCAAGAGCAGAGGGATTTCTGCAATTTTTTTTCTCTAGGTTACAGCTGGAGTTCCAGGAGCCCGGGTGGCTCAATCGGCTTTTGATCTGAAGGTCCAGGGTTCGGGTCCCTGTTTGGGTGCTGCCTGTCAGATCCTTGGGCTGCTGATGTGGCAGTCTTTATGCAAGAGTTTCCGTCTCCTCAGAGAATGTTCCTAAGGATCCAGAGAAAAGTCTTTCTGGCCTCTGGATCAGCTGTTATCCCAGTTGGTGATATTAGAGATTTCAGGGGTTTTGGCTCAAAACTTTTAAGGTTCCAGAACCAAACAAAAGTAAAACCCATTCTAGATCTCGAAGATCTGAATCGGCACTTAAACATCCGATCCTTTCATAATTCCATTGGCTGTGTCCATCCTGCAAGGAAGGGAGTTGCATATCTCCATGTGCCAAAGTTTCCCGCTTACCAGAAATTTCTGCGGTCTGAAATATAAAATTTATTTTTTCGGTTGTGGCCCTGCCATTCAGCTTAGCCACAGCACCACGAGTGTACTAAAAGATTCTGGCACCTCCTTTAGTCAGGTTAAGAGCTCAACGCATAGTGGTCCTAGCCTATTAGAAAATCTACTTTTAATAGATCATTTCAGTCTCAATTCTAAAACCTGAGTCTGATCTCAGCCGTAAATATCTGAAATCTCTAGGTTGGATTCTCAACCTAGGAAGATTCTCCTTAAAACCATCAAGGAGATTACGATACTTGGGGGTTTGTTATAGATACCATACAGAAGAATGTATTCTTACCCCAGACAAGAATCGGTTCCATTGTAGGACTAATTGAACTTATCAAAACTAAGGAAAGTTCCTTCATTTGGCTGTGCAGGAGATTTTTAGGGGAAATGGTGGCCTCCTTCAAGGCCGTCCCTTTTAATCAAACTGCTTCAAGACACCATCCTGTCGGTCTGGAATAAAAATTCAGGCCTTGTTTGTTTCCAGTACGCTTGGCTCCCGACATGGTAAGAGCCTAAATTGGTGGTTATCCAGCAAAATGGAATATCTTTATTCAGGAAGGTGTTAACAGATTCCAGCCTTCTAGGCTGGGGAGCAGCCCTGGAAGATTATTCTGTCCAGGGGAGATGGTCCATATTAAATAAAATAATTTTCTTAGTTTTCCCAAGAATTGTGGGAAATTACAGCTTTAAAAAACTCACCATGCCTCTTATGAAATACCTTGAACTGTATTTTCTAAAAAGGGGTCATTTTGAGCAATTTGTACTGTCCTGACAATTCAGGGCCTCAAGAAATGAGATCGTCCATGTCAGGTGTGATCAATGTTTAATTATTGGCACCTCTCAACGTTCACTCAGACTAAATACTGTGTTTATTGATGTATAATGCACACTTTTTCACCCTGAAAATCGGGGGCAAATAGTGTGTGTGAGTGTTATACGACAATACTTAAATGTTTGCTGCCTCGGAGGGGGCAGGGAGGGGGGCAGGACGAGCGCCGTCAGTTTATATGCAGTGAGAATCTCCATTTTACTTGTCCTCTGTAATAGGAACTCCCGTCTCCTGGGCCACCATTAGACAAAACAGTGGTCCATCATAGGAGATTCTCACTGTAAGTAATCTGTCAGTACTCGTCCTTCCCCCTGTAGGCTGCACATGAGCATTGATCAGACTGCACTGATGGCAATGGTGAGACTGCAGATGGGCACTGCCCCTTATTTTGCTTCAAAGTGCCTTATTTAAAATGTAAGTGTTTTTTTTTCCCCAAAACGTCCCTCTTAAAATGAATGTGTGTTATGCGCCGATAAATACAGTAATATCCACTAATTTGTTTTATTTTTACCTAAGATATGTAGCAGTATAAATTTTGGCCAAAATGTGTGAACAAAAATTAGCAAAATGTCATAATAGAAACTAAAGTGTTTTTTTTTATTTATTTTTTTTGATGATCAAATACCACCAAATACCACCAAAAGAAGGCTCTGTCAACAAAATAATTAAAATTTCATTGGGGTACAGTGTTGCATGACCGCACAATTATTTAAAGTTGCATAGTTACGTTGAATAAAGACACCAGTCCATCCAGTTCAACCTGAGTGTCTGCAATTGTCCACATCCCTGTACATTGCACACTCACATCGGTCCCTACCCTCAAGGAGCCCGCAATCCAAGGTCCCCATTCATATACTAGGGCCAAGTTTGGACAGAAGCCAATTAACCTACCTGCATGTCTTTGGAGTGTGGGAGGAAACCGGAGTACCTGGAGGCACAGGGAGAACATGCAAACTCCAGGCAGGTAGTGTCGTGGTTGGGATTCGAACCAGCAACACTTTTTAATGCTAGGCGAGAGTGCTAACCACTACACTACTGTGCCATCCAAAGTGTGACCGGATTGAAATCTGAAAATAGGCCTGCGCAGGAAGGGGGCAGAGGTGCCCTTTATTGAAGTGATTAAAGGTTTACTTGACTTTTTTGGGGGGGGGGGGCAATAGAAAATATAGCATTGTGTATACAAATGCGAAACAAGTCATATTGTAATTGAATGTTATTAAAAATTGCCTTTCAATTTCAGTCTGCAGCTCTGTAATTTTCTGAAAATACAATATGGCTGCCTGGAAGTGTTTTGCACACAGAATGTGTACAGAACACGCCCGGAAACATAATTTCCTGCTTGTATGTTTGGCTCACCAATTTTCCCAGAAGTCTGAACTAAGCTACAAGTCAGATTTCAGGCATCCCCTGCAACAAAAGTCATTTTTGGTGAGATAATCTAATAGAAAATCGGGTCTAAAGGGATGCAGGCCCGGCAGCTTGCCTCATTAGAGCCCTGCAGGTGCACAGCTGATTGATAATTATGCAACCACTCCCTTTAGACTCACTTACCCACATGGACACAGACAAAAACACAGGGATTTCTTCATAATAACAAAAGGTGGGAATCTGGTAGGTTAACCACTTCAGCCCCGGACCATTTTGCTGGCCAAAGACCAGACCACTTTTTGCGATTCTGCACTGTCGCTTTAACTGACAATTGGGCAGCCATGCGACGTGGCTCCCAAACAAAATTGTTGTCCTTTTTTTTCCCCCCACAAATGGAGCTTACTTTTGGTGGTATTTGATCACCCCTGCGTTTTTGTTTTTTTTGCGCTATAAACAGAGCGACAATTTTGAAAAAAACGCATTATTTTTTACTTTTTGTTATAATAAATATCCCCCAAAAATATATAAAAAAACATATTTTCCCTCAGTTTAGGCCGATACATATTCTTCTACATTTTTTTGGTAAAAAAAATCGCAATAAGCGATTGGTTTGCGCAAAAGTTAGAGCGTTTACAAAATAGGGAATAGTTTTATGGAATTTTAATTATTTATTTTTTTTAACTAGTAATGGCGATCAGTGATTTTTATTGTGACTGCGACATTATGGCGGACACATATCGGACATTTTTGACACATTTTTGGGACCATTGTCATTTATACAGCAATCACTGCTATACAAATTCCTGTGGAAATGACACTGGCAGTGAAGGGGTTGACCAGTGGGTGGGAGTGTAGGGGTTAAGTGTTCCTAGGGATGTGTTTCTACCTGTTGGGGGCTGGGCTTTCTTTCAGTGAACACTGACAACTGCTCCAATCGCGACCAGATTCACGGGGTCCTGACCAGCACGCTAATGCGCCGCCGGCGGCGCGATGGCAGGGCGGCATTAAAGATTTGACGTACCTGTACGCCAATATGCCTGCCCGTGCCATTCTGCCGACGTACATCGGCGTACGCTGGTTGGGAAGTGGTTAAAATCCTTGTAATGTACATAGATCACCCAGAGGGGAAAGTGTGTTTTATTTTTTTTATTTTTTTATTTCTCAATGAAGGTGGAGTTTCACTTTAATTTCTGAATCCTTAGTTCTCGATCTTATGATTTCTCTATATAGCATTTTTCTTTTTGCAGGCAATTTGTAAACCCTTTGTGATCCAAAGGTGATCGATATATTTTTTAGTTTCCTATTTTTTTTTTCTATAGGGCAGTTTTTATCGTATAGTTCAATGAATATGCTGAAGAATTCATTATATGCACTGTTTGTTATATAATATCCCCGTTTTATACCATTACATAGTTTTAAAATGCTGTTATTCTTCTGTACACTGTTGTTTTTTTTTTTTTTTTTTGTCAGGTTAGTCCTGTGGTTGTCATATACTGCAAAAACTGGCAGATGGTCATTGATTTCTAGTCCACTTATGTTGTGTACAATATCATTTGTAAATGTATTATCAATTAGGGTGGCACAGTGAGCTATTTTCCTGGTGGGTCTGTGAATTTTTGGCTACAGATTCATACTATATATGGTGTTAATGAAAACATCAGTCATTTTGTTTTTAAAATACAACTGAAGGCAACCTATATATTTTTAGTGAACAAAGCTCATGGAAAAGACAACACATTAAATTTGACTAAATATTTACTTAATTTTTACACTTAACATTGCTTGCTCTCACCCCCCCTCCTTGAGCATGTGCCACTGGTTTCAGATAGTGCTGCTGCGAGGAGTGTTGCAGAGAGCATGTCATTGACCTTCACTATACTAGTGCCTGTGTCTTGCACAGGGAACTACAGTTCCCATGACCTAATGGGTAGTCTACAGAGGCAAAGGCAGGACATGGGAAGGGCATATGCGAGCTGAATGTGAGAAGAGTGGGTGGAGCCTTGGTGTGTCTTCTAAGTTGATTGACATGCTAGGTCTTTCTAAGCAAAGGTTTGCAACACCCACTAATGACGTCACACTACGCAGTAATTAACTCCATAATGGCATAACGCAAAAGGGAATAACAGACTTTTGGAAATTGAGGAAGATCTGTTGTCTTCATAATAAAGGAAGCTGAAAGGCTGGAGGGGGAGCAGTTAAATTTCTTAATATTTGGATGGACAAACCAAGACAGACATAATGTACGTTCTATTTGATTTTATCTTTTTTTTTTTACCTTGGTTTTACTTTAAGGAAATCCATGTTAAAATCTTTACAGATAAAAATTGTTTTATAAGTCTTTTTAAATTTTTTTTTTTTTTTTTTTTTTTTAACATTTCCTCTATCCAGTCTTTAACCACCTCAAGACAGTGCACTTGCATCCCCTTCCCGACCAAACCAATTTTCAGCTTTCAGCGCTCTCACAGTTTGAATGACAATTATTCAGTCATGCAACACTGTACCTATATGAAACTTGGACCCTTTTTTCCACACAAATAGAGGTTTCTTTTAGTGCTATTTAATCACTAGTGTGTTTTTATTTTTTGTGCTATAAATAAAAAAAACGTAAATTTCTCATATTCACCGACCGACGCAGCCCTCTGTAACAAAATGGGTTGTTAACCCTATCACTGGAGATTACTAGGCAAAGTTGTAATACAACACTTCAGAACTTTTAGTTCCGCCCAGGGGGTGGTCCCTAGGTTACAATCCCCACAGTCTGCCCTAGCAGCCTCCGTTTTGTTTTGCCTAGTGGAGATACGAACCTATGAGCCCACAGGGTTCCTAGGTGTGTTTTTTTTTTTTTTTTTGTTATGCTGAAGCTTGGTTTTTTGCGCAAGATGAATGATCCTGTGATCTATCAACAGCCGGCTGGGTGGCAGGCTGGTTCACTTATTCTTGTAGACCCCCAAGTCTGGCCATCGAGCATGTGCAGGTCGCAGCTATGGCTCGGCAGGCCACGACTTACCTCAGCTCCAGAGGTGGTAGGTGAGCTTTATGCTTCGGGGCATACACATGACCGGGCTACTGATGTCTGCGTCACAGTATGCTGGGCCAGTAGACTTCCCTGTACTGATCAGGAGTTGGCTACAATGGAATGTCTCACAGCTCTTCAGGACTGGTAAGTACAACTCTCCCTGTCTCGGCTGGTTTGAGCAGCTGGGCATTCCCTGGGAGGTCGATTCGGGGGGCCCCCCACCCCCCTTTCTTCTCTCCCCTGTCCCTGGATACTGAGTGGTGTGTGTGCCCTTGGCTCTCACCTGGGTTCTGGCTGTGCTGGGGAGTCTGGGTCCTGAGTGCTTATTCCCAGAGGGTGCCTGTGAGGTTTGTCCCTGTGTTGGTGCAGCGCTTTGTCTGGCACGTTTTTTTTTTTTTCTGCCTCTCATGGCGCTGGCTGGCTGCCATTTTCAGTGGGGGCAAGGGACAGCATGCTTCTGAGCTTCAAGCAGCCATTTTCCCGGTGATTCCCTATTCAGAACACTGGCAGCCATTTTCTTGAAGCTGGACCACTTTTTTTGTGGTCTAGCAGCAGCTCCTGTGCCCTCAGTTTCCTGTTTTGTCAGCACAGAGCGCTGGCAGGCTTTCTGTGTAATCTGGACACGTGTTTCAGATCGCTCAGCGAGCGTTCACCGATCGTGCTGACGGCCTGCCACCGACACAGCTTTGGTCCCTCTGCATCTGGGAGCGCTGGAGGATCTACAGGCACTGCTGTAAAATGGTGCAGAACTCCTCAGGGTGGTGATTCCGGCGGGTTAGAGCCCCTCAGTCAGTGGCAGCAGGAGGGTGGGACTGTCACTGTCCTAAGTCCCCTTCGGGTGGCAGACAGGGTAGGGTCAGCATTTCTTCAGAAACTGGTGTTTCTTCCCCTGAAATCTAGGCAATTGCAACCGGGTCACCTGCGGACTGCACGGTCCCTATGGGGATACCCTTACGGTGGTCCTCAATTCGTTCGTTGCCAAGATAGAGGCGGTGCGTGGGAAGAAAGGTGCTCTGACGGACCTGCCTTTCCTTGGCGACAGGCTTTTTGGAGCCTTGTTAGATGACGTTATTAAAAGTGCCACTGGGGTAAGAGTACTCTACTCCCAAAAGCCAGGAAAGCTAAGGAGCCACGCCGTAGGCAAGGACCTTCTTTTTCCACTCACAAATGGCTTTTTTGTCCGTCCTGAGCTTCGACGAAACGCCCCCAGCCTGACAGGACTCCCACGGACGGTCAAAAACTTCTCTGGAATTGCAAGCCTGCGAATAAAAGGCTACCGCATGAAGGTTTGCCCCCACCCATGTCTCGGGTGGGGGATCGCCTTTGGGAGTTTGCGGCCAGGATGTCCTCCCGGTTATCTGACCAATGGGTCTGCGATCTGATTTCCACAGGCTACAAGATAGTTTCTCTCTTGGCCACCAAACAGATTCTTCCCCTCCAGCATACCCTTATCCCCGGTTCGCCGGGAGGCCCCCTTGTGGGTGTTAAGGGATTTGTTGAATCGCAGGGTGGCTGTACCAGTTCCGGAATCTGAACGCTTCCAGGGATTCTACTCCAATCTGTTTGTGGTTCCCAAGAAGGAAGGGGTAGGTCCGATCTTGGACTTAAAAGCCCTTAATCACTTTGTGAAAGTGCAGAGGTTCAGAATGGAATCAGTTCGCTCAGTAGTCGCTGCACTCCAAGGGGACTCCCTGGCATCCTTAGACATCCAGGATGCGTACCTGCACATACCCATATGCCTTCGGCATCAAAAATTTCTGCGGTTTGTAGTCGGGGAAGCCCATTACCAATTTTTGGCTCTTCCCTTTGGTTTGGCATCAGCCCCCTGAGTCTTTACCAAAGTACTGGCTCCAGTATTGGCATTGCTGAGACAACGTGGGATCGTGATCATGGGCTACCTAGACGATCTCCTCCTGAGAGCGTCTTCCGCCTCAGAATTATGCCCCGTACACACGAGAGGGATTAAGTCTGACAGACCTCCAAAGGAGTTCCGCCGGAGTTCCGACGGAGTTCTGGCGGACTTTTCGACCGAACGGACTTGACCACACACCATCACACCAAACTCCGACGGAGTCGAACGTGATGACGTACGACTGGATTCGACGTAGGAAGTTCCTAGACAGTAGCCAATAGCTGCCCTAGCGTCGGTTTTAGTCCGTCGGAGTAGCACACACACGAGCGGATTTTTCAAAGGGGACCGGGTCCGGCGGAGTTCCGTCGGGAAAATTTAAAGCATGCTTCATTTCTAAAGTCCGTCAGACTTTAGCTTCGCTAAAGTCCGTTGCAGCCCACACACGATCGGATAGTCCGCCGGACTCAGTCCGTCGGAGTTTGGATGTCGAAAAGTCCGCTCGTGTGTACGGGGCATTAGAGTAGGATGTGGAGATCACCATGCGGACCCTGCAAGAATTTGGATGGCTGCTGAACCTTAAGAAGTCGGTGATTGTACCGACTCAGCAGCTGAAGTACCTAGGTTTGGTATTGGACTCCAGGGAAGCAAGAGTTTTTCTTCCTTCAAATTGCAGACTCGAAGATCCACGGTCAAACTACTGCTGAACCGCAAGTGGTCGTCGCTCCGGTTTTGCATGTGAGTACTGGGACTCATGCTAGCCTCCTTCGAGGCAGTACCCTACGCCCAGTAATACACCAGAGTGCTGCAGAAGGAGATCTTGTTAAAATGGAACAAATCTCAGCTGTCCCTAGATCGACAGATCCAGGTGAGCCAGCCAGTCAGATACTGGATCTGGTGGTTGAGGTCCCCAGTGATTCAGTCCGGAAAATCGTTCCTCTGAAATGGATGGTGATCACTACGGTTGCCAGCCTATCCGGCTGGGGTGGAGTGATGGGGGGGTTCAGTCGGCTCAGGGCATCTGGTCGACAAAGGAATCGGAGTTGCCGATCAATCTGCTCAAATTGAGAGCGATCAGGCTGTGTCTCCACACATGGACGGTGTGTCTTCAATGGCATCCGATCAGGATACAGTCGGACAACGCCACGGCTGTGGCATACCTAAATCACCAAGGGGAAACCAGAAGCTCTGCTGCCACTTGGGAGGTTGCTCACATACTTTGGGGGGCAGAGCGACACGTACCGGCCCTGTCATCCATTTACATCCCGGTAGTGAGGAACTGGCAGGCGGACTATTTGAGTCGACAGATGCTGGACCCAGGAGCATTTCATCTGGAGACTTTCAGACTGCTGTGCCTGAAGTGGGGAACAGAAGATGTGGATCTACTGGCCTCCCGTCTCAATCGGAAGGTGCCAAAATTTGTGTCCAGGACAAGAGATCCTTGGGCAGACGCACTGGTGGCTCCGTGGGATCGGTACCAGCTGATTTACGCCTTTCCTCCACTGAAACTGTTGCCATGTCTGCTTCGCAGAGTGGAAGCCAAGGTATCCCAGTAATACTGGTTGCCCCAGATTGGCCTCAGCCTCTTTGATATGCAGACCTGGTGCGCCTGGTGGCAGACGCTCCCTGGCGACTGCCATTGCGAAAGGACCTTCGATCTCTAGGTCTAATTTTCCATCCTGCTTGTCCATCGCTGGCTTTAACGGCATGGCTATTGAGAGCCGGGTGTTGAGCAACCGGGGTCTGTCAGACTCTGGTGATTCCAACTATGTTGAGGGCATGGAAATCTTCTTCTTGAAAAATATACCATCGTACCTTGAAGGCCTACATCTCCATGTGTGAGGAGAAAGGATGGCATCCGCGATCCTTTTCCATATCCAGGATCCTGCTTTTTCTTCAGCAGGGAGTAGACCAGAGATTGGTGTTAAGCACCATCAAAGGGCAAATCTCAGCCTTAGCTTTCTTTTTCCAATGACCCCTGGCATTGCACTCCTTAGTTGAGTACCTTAGTTCAGGGGGTATGACACGTCCCTCCAGTGCGTCCGCCGTTGCCCCCATGGGATTTGAACCTGGTGTTGTCGGCACTTAAAAAACGCAGTTTGAGAATATCGGGGAGATTCCCCTTTTGACTCTTTCCCAGAAAGTGGTCTTTCTAGTGGCCATCACCTCGGCCAGGAGTGTTTCGGAATTGGCAGCCTTGTCCTGCAAGTCACCCTATCTTGTTATCCACAGGGAAAAGGTGGTGCTGTGTCCGCAACCGTCCTTTCTACCAAAGGTGGTCTCGACTTTTCATATCAATGAGGACATGGTATTACCATCGCTGTGTCCTAAGCCGAAGCACCTTAGAGGTGGCCCTTCACGCTTTGGACGTTGTTAGGGCTCTGAAGGTGTGTTTGTCTGCCACGGCTCCCTTTCTGAAGTCAGACTCACTGTGTGTTTCAGTAGCTGGTCCCAAGAAAGGCATGGTGGTCTCGCCTGCCACCATTTCTAGGTGGATCAGACAGATTGTAGTACAAGCCTATGCCTTGAAGGGGCAGGTGCCCCCCTTTCTGGTCACGGCCCACTCCACAAGGGCAAGCGGAACGTCTTGGGCCTTTCGACACCAAGCGTCGGTAGCTGAGGTGTGTAAGGTGGCGACCTGGTCGTCTGTCCATACGCTTACCAAGTTTTACAAGGTAGACGTCAGTGCATCGGCTAATGCCTGTTTTGGCCGCAAAGTTTTGCAGGCGGCCGTGTAGTTGCAATTGAATATGCAACCTATTATTTTTTTCCTGTTTTTTCGAAAAAACGCAGTACTGTTGCATTAATGCACTTTTGCATTACTTCTGCAGTTGGCTGCGGTCTTGGGGATCACTCCTGTTGAGAATAGCCTGTGGTTTTGTGGTGGTTTTTCCACGTACTGCTGTTTTTTTGTGGGGTTAGTTTCACTAGTTCCCACCTGCCATGGTGGATAAAGTTGTGTGTTTTTTTTATTTTTTTATTTTTATTTTTTTTTATGCTGGTTTCCCTCCCGCATTTGGCACTGCTTGGGGACGTCCCATTTTGTTAAAGAGCTGTGTCAGTCGGTGAATATAAGCGAAAATAGGATTTTTGTACTCGCCGTAAAATCCTTTTCACTGTAATTCACCGACCGACACAGCACCCGCCCCTCCTTTTTTTTTTTTTTTTTTTTTTTTTTTTGTCTTTACTTTATATTGTTTGACGTACTGAGGCTGCTAGGGCAGACTGTGGGGATTTTAGCCTAGGGACCGTCCCCTGGGCGTAAGTAAAAGTTCTGAAGTGTTGTATTACAACTTTTGCCTAGTAATCTCCAATGATGGGGCTAACAACCCATTTTGTTAGAGGGGAGCTGTGTCGGTCGGTGAGTTACAGAGAAAAGGATTTTACGGTGAGTACAAAAATCCTATTTATTTTGGCCAAATGTTCGTTGACCCTGATGGATAAATTCCTGACAGTGCGGCCCACCTTTTTCTGCCAATTGAACATCCGATCCTTTCATAATTGGATCGGCTGTGTCCTTCCTGTAAGGAGGGGAATTGCATATCTCCATGTGCCAAAGTTTCCCGCTTACCAGATATTTCTGCGTTTTTGAAATATAAAATTTATTTTTTTCAATCGTGGCACTGCCTTCTGGCGTAGCCACAGCATACAAGTGCTCTGAAAGATTCTGGTACCTCTTTTAGTTAGGTTAAGGGCTGAAGTCATAACGGTCCTAGCCTAGTAAAAGGATCTACTTTTAATAGATCATTCAGTCTCGGGTCTAAAACCAGAGTCTGATCTCAGCTGTAGATATCTGAAATCTTTAGGTTGTATTCTCAGCCTAGGAAGATTCTCCTTAAAACCATCAAGGAGGTTACTTGGGGGCTGGTTATAGATACCATACAAAAGAAGTTATTCTTACCCCAGACGTGAATCAGTTTCATTGTAGGACTAATTTAACTTATCAGGATAAAGGAAAATTCCTTCATTCGGTTGCAGGAGATTTTTTAGGGGAAATGGTGGCCTCCTTCAGGCCGTCCCTTACATGCAGTTTTAATCAAAGACTGCTTCAAGACACCATTTTGTCGGTCTGGAATAAAATGGATTCAGGCCTTGTTTGTTTCCAATACACTTGGCTCCCAACATAGGTGAGAGCCTAAATTGGTGTTTTTTATCTTTATATACTGCAAGGGGTTAACAGATGCCAGCCTTCGTAGGCTGGGGAGCAGCCTTGAAAGAAGATTCTGTCCAGGGGAGATCGTCCAGGTTAGAGGACCTTGCCTATCAACTTAGAAGTTTCAGGCAGTACATCTGGCCATAGAATCTTGGCGGTCAGATTACGGGACTGTCCTGACAGGAGTCCGTCTGACAGCCACGGCGGTGGCTTATGTGGCTCACCAGGGAGGCATGAGAAGTTGTGCAGCCCAAAAAGTGGTGAATAATGTTCTAGCTTTGGCAGAACACAACACTCCTTGCCTATCGGCAAGTTTAATATTTCAGGCGTACTACTTAAGACGCCAAGAATTATTTCCGGGAGAATGATGTCTTCACCCCGACATCTTCCTAGCAATATGTCAGATGGAGTTCTCTGGACATGGACCTATTCGCGTCCAGATTCATTAATAAGGTTGACAACTTTATGTAGAATAAAGGGGTTTGCTACCAGGTGCAACAGAAGCATTAGTTTACCCAGGGGATCAGTTCTCACTATGCATTTCCTCCAGCTCTGCTACTTCCGCGCCTTCTCCTCGGGGTTAAGCAGGATCAGAAGGTGATTCTGGTGGTCCCAGAAGATTTTAATTTACCTTGATCATAAAGAGGGCAGTAGATGTCCTTTGGACTCTGCCATTATAGCCAGACCTTCTTGCACAAGGTCCGGTATTTCATCCTACTTTACGGACAAGGATTTTTAACAGGTTTGACTGTTGAATCCCACTCTCAAAAAGATTTGGGTGATCTCCTTCAGTAGTGTCTACTTTGATTCTGGAAGCCAGGTTCCTGGTATTAGTCACTTACTTTAGAATTTGGAAGGCATAGGTTTTTTTTTTGTTTACAAACGATTTTTATTATTTGAAAGGTCAGAGTATAAAACTGTTAGTGATGGTGCAGGTATAAAAATGTATAACTGTCAATAAATGTAGTACAGGAATAGACCAAGGATTATTGTCAGATGAATAATAGAAAAGAATTATATATATATATATATATATATATATATATATATATATATATATATATATATATATATATATATATATAAATTTGCACAATATTCTAATATTGGGGAGTGGTAGAGGGGGCAAGAGTTATATAATGATTAATGCGTAAATGTTGAGACTGGGAGGTAGAAGATAACAAAAACCGGACCAAAGCCCCCCTTCCCTTGCCTAACATCTCCCACTCTCTCCTAATTTAAAGGAGCAGTATCCCATAGCCCAGGGCTCGACAAACCCCAGGCGCCAGGTCGCATTTGCGACTAGAATTCGCGACCTGGCGCCTGGGGCAGCACAGCTGGGGGTATCCTGTCTCTGGACACATCGGACATTTATGACACATTTTTGGGACCATTGCCATTTATACAGCAATCACTGCTATACAAATGCAGTGATTCCTGTGTAAATTACACTGGCAGTGAAGGGGTTAACCAGTGGGTGGCAATATAGGGGTTAAGTGTTCCTAGGGGTGTGTTACTAACTGTGGGGGGCTGGGCATTTAGTGAACACTAATCTCTGCTCCAATCACATGGAGCAGAGATCAGTGTCAATTGTTGCTAGGCAGAACGGGGAGATGCTGTTTCATAGTAAGGTTGAATAAAGACACCAGTCCATCCAGTTCAACCTGAGTGTCTACAATTGCCCCTATCCCTGTACATTGCACACTCACAGGTCCCTACCCTCAAGGAGCCCACAATCCAAGGTCCCCATACATATACTAGGGCCAATTTTGGACAAAAGCCAATTAACCTACCTGCATGTCTTTGGAGTGTGGGAGGAAACCGGAGTACCCAGAGGAAACCCACGCAGGCACAGGGAGAACATGCAAACTCCAGGCAGGTAGTGTCGTGGTTGGGATTCGAACCAACGACCCTTTTTTTTTTTTTTCTACTAGGTGAGAGTGCTAACTACTACACCACTGTGCCGCCCTGCTCCCAGTTAAGCCGCCCCGTGAGAAGAGGGCGTGCCTGCGCGTATGCCTGCGGCGAAAGGGGTCCGCGACCGGACTCACAGGGGGTCCCGACCAGCATGCGAGCGCGCCGCCACCGGTGCGCTCACGATAGCAGGACGGCATTTAAGATTGGATGTACCTGTACGCCAATATGCCTGCCCGTGCCATTCTGCCGACGTACATCGGCGTGCGCCGGTCGGGAAGTGGTTAAGCAAAGAAATTAAGGTTGGGGAAATGTTTATTGGTAAAGCCGAGCACTTAGACAAATTTACACAAAGACCTGTCAAGTCATGAAAGCTGTCAAGGGATTTAGTTAGATTGGGAAGAGAGATGAGAGGGTCAGTTATAAATAGAAGCACATCATCTGCAAAAAGACTTAATTTATATTCTCTGGATCCCTTGGAGTATCCTTTTAATGTCTGTTGTTTGATAGCGCAGGCTAGGGGTTAAGGCATAGGTTTCTTGGTATGGATCCAGGGGTTGGCACCCCAGGAAGTGTGTCAATAGGCAGGATTCCTGCATAAGGACTCTGAAATGAAGCTGGGCTTGACTTTTATCAAGAGCCAGATCCAGGCCGTGTCAATGTCTTTTCCTATGGCCTCTTGCTTCCCACTCTTGTGCTTAGCTTATTCAGGGGGTAACACGGTTTATCCCCCTATCAAGGCACCTTTAAATCCTTAGGATTTTGAATTGGTCTTTTTGGCTTGGCTGAATCAGCCGTTTGAACCTTACGAGAAATTCTCTTGGTTCTTTGACAAGAAACATAATCTTTTTTTGCTTGCCATTTCTTCTGTTAGAAGAGTATCATAACTATCGGCTCTGTCTTTTAAGAGCCATATTTCATCATGCATAAGGATGAGGTTGTTTGATGTCCTCATCCTGAATTCTTACCAAAAGTGATAAAAGGTTTTCATTAAACCAAGATATTATTCGTTCTTCTTTCACCCCAGAATCCTTAATCTGGGTAAGAGAAAGCACTACACTCTCTTGATGTAGTAAGTGCGATCAGAATCTATTTAAAGGCGACCGCTCAGGTTCGCAAAACACAGGTTTTGTTTGTACTGCCAGAGGGTCCAAGATATGGACAGGCAGTGTCAAGATCCACCATTTTCCAAATGAGTTTGTCACGTGATTGATCAAGCTTCAGCTTAAAGAAGAAATTTCTTCCTTCTCACATTAAGAGCACACTCATCCAGGGCGATTAGTGCCTCTTAGGTGGTGGATCATCAGGCCTCTATGGCTCAGATCGTTAAGACCGCAACTTGGTCTTCGGTGCAGGCGTTTATCCGATTTTTATCAAATCGATATTAAAGGTCATGAGGATATTGCCTTTGGGCACAGCATACACTGCAGGCTGCAGTATGAGTCCTCTGGCCTCCTTTTCTCCTTTTTCCAAGATTGTGTCCCCCCCCCCCCCCCTTTTCAGTTGCCATTGCTATGGGACATCCCACATAGTTATTACTATGGCTCTTTGTCCCCTGATGTAAGAAAAGAAAATGGGATTTTTAAAATACCTTGCCTGTAAAATCCTTTTCTTTGTACATCAGAGGACACAGAGGCCCCTATCTTCTCCTTCTCCTCCTCCTTCTCCTTCTCCTCCTTCTCCTTCTCCTCCTTCTCCTTCTCCTCCTTCTCCTTCTCCTCCTCCTCCTTCTCCTTCTCCTCCTTCTCCTTCTCCTCCTTCTCCTTCTCCTTCTTCTCCTTCTCCTTCTCCTCCTCCTTCTCCTTCTCCTCCTTCTCCTTCTCCTTCTCCTCCTTCTCCTTCTCCTTCTTCTCCTTCTCCTCCTTCTCCTCCTCCTTCTCCTCCTCCTTCTCCTCCTCCTTCTCCTCCTTCTCCTCTTCTCCAGTGGCATATGTCGAGCATCAAGGAGGAACGAGGAGCTCGCCCGCAGCACATGAGGTCGCTCACATCCTCCAGTGGGCAGAGTGGCACGTGTTGGCCATATACATTCCGTAGAAAACTGGTAGGCAGTCTACCTAAGTCGTCAGATGCCGGACCCAGGGGAATGGTCATTGCATCCGGGTGTATTCCGGCTCCTTTGTCTAAGATGGGGCACACCAGATGTAGATCTCTTGGCATCTCGGCTCAATTGGAAGGTGAAGAGGTTTGTGTCCAGGACAAGAGCCTCCTGGGCGGACGCATTAAACGGGTTGGTGGCTCCATGGGACATTATCAACTGATTTATGCCCCCCAACTCAAACATCTACCGCGTCTGCTGCGTAGAGTGGAGGCAGAGGGGATTCCGGTGATTCTGATGGCCCCAAATTAGCCTCTATGTCCTTGGTACGCCGACCTAGTACGACTGGTGGCAGATGTTCCTTGTCTGCTGCCGCTATGAGGAGACCTTCTATCGCAAGGTCCAATACTTAATCCTGCTTTACCTTCGCTGGTTTTAACGGCATGGCTATTGAATACCAGGTACTTGGGGACCGAGGTCTGTCTGACTCAGTAATTTCCACTATGCTGAGGGCACAGAAGTCATCTCGAAAGATTTACCTTCAGACGTGGAAAGCTTACATCTCCATGTGTGAGGAGATGGGGTGGCGTCCGTGCACATACTCAGTTTCCAGGATCCTGCTGTTTTTGCAGCGAGGAGTGGATCAGAAGCTTGCCTTAAGCACCATTAAGGGACAGATATCAGCCTTGGCTGTCTTCTTCCAATGTCCCTTGGCGACTCACTCATTGGTGAGTAGTTTTTTGTGTAAGGGGTTTGACACTTAGTCCCTCCGGTTCAACCACCGCTACCTCCATGAGATCTGTATCTGGTGCTATCGCCGCTTCAGAAACCGCCATTTGAAAATATTAGAGATTCCCTTGTTGACTTTCTCAGAAAGTAGTCTTTCTAGTGGCTATTACATCTGCCAGGAGGGTTTGAGTTGGCGGCCTTGTCATGCAAGTCTCCCTATCTGGTCATCCACAAGGATAAGGCGGTGCTACGTCCGCGACCCTCTTTCTTCCAAAGTAGGACATCATGTTACCATCCTTATTTCCTAAGCCGACACACCCGAAAGAGGTTGACTTGCATGCCCTGGACGTGGTCCGGGCTCTACTGGTGTTTGCTACGGCTCCCTTCCAGAATTCAGACTCTGTCTCAGTGGCTGGTCTGAAAAAATGTCTGCCGGTCTTGTCATTCACCATTTCTCTGTGGATCAGACAGATCGTGGTTCAGGCCTTAAAGGGGCGGGTGCCCCCTTTTCCTGTCAGGGCTCAGTCCTCCAGGTCAATTGGAACCTTCTGGGCTTTCCGACATCAAGTGTCTGTCTCCCAGGTGTGTAAGGCGGCGACTTGGTCTTCCGTTCACACTTTCACTAAATTCTACAAAGTTTATGTAAGCGCATCTTCGGATGCTTGCTTTGCCCGCAAGATTTTGCAGGCGGCTGTGTAAGGTTGCAATTTGCACTTGGTTACAAGTTTGTTGTAAATGCATCTTTTGATGCATAAGTTGGCTGCTGGTTTTGATGGCGTCCGTTTTAAGATGGTAACGCCTCTGTTGAGATCTTCCTTTTGTTGTGGGTGAAGTTATGTTTAGCTGTTTCCACCCCCCCCCCCTTTTTTTTTTTTTTCTTTTTTCCACACTGCTTAGGGACGTCCATAAGGTCAAGAATTAAAGGAACTGTGTCCGTCAATGAACGAGAGAGAAAATTGGATTTTTGTACTCGCCGTAACTTCCTTTTCTCTGAAGTTCATTGATGGACACAGCACCCACCCTTCCTATTTATGTTTGTACTGCTTTTTGACAAACTGAGCTGCAGGTTGAAGGGTTATAGCCAGAGGGACTGCCCCCTGGGCAGTGCTGTGCAGTCTTTCTGTTTTTATGTGTTAAATGCTCTGCCTAGTCCTCTCCTGAAGGTGTTGTGATAACCCTAAGGTGAAGAATTAAAGGAGCTGTGTTTGTCAATGAACTTCATAGAAAAGGATTTTACGGCGAGTACAAAAATCCCATTTTCCCGATTCTTCATAGTGACAGGACACCGATCACAGCTCCCTGTGATCGGGAGCGGTTATTAGTTTTGTCACTTGTAGCCCCCCTACAGTTAAAACACATCCCTAGGACAAACTTAACCCCTTCACTGCCACTCACATTTACACAGTAATCTGTGTTTTTAATCGCACTGATCACGTTATAAATGTTTATATGGCCCCAAAATAGCACCAAAAGTGTCTGCTATAATGTCAAACCAGTCAGACGTTTATTGTGATTTTTTTTTTTTTTTTACCAAAAATATGTAGAATAGGTATCTGCCTAAACTGAGGGAAAAAATTGTGTGTTTATAGATTTTTTATTTTTTTTTAATAATATTCATTATAGCAAAAAGTTAAAAATATTGTTTTTTTTTTTTTTTTTTCAAAATTTAAGCGCTTTTTTGTTTATAGTGCAAAAAATAAAAACCGCAGAGGTGATCAAATACCACCAAAAGAAAGCTCAATTTGTTGGAAAAAAGGGGGCATCAATTTTATTTGTAAACCACGTTGCACACCCACGCAATTGTCAGTTAAAGCAATGCATTTCTGAATCGCTAAAAACGCTCTGGTCTTTGGCCAGCCAAATGGTCGGGGGCTAAAGTGGTTAAAGGCAAAAGTTTTTCTCATCCCCAAAAAGGTTATGATATACTCATAAAAGACCACTACACCTGCCAATCCTCCTATATCATATACCGTATTTATCGGTGTATAACACGCGCCTTCATTTTAAGAGAAGTTTAAGGAAAAAAAACTTACATTTGAAATAACTTTGAAGCAAAATTGGGTTCAAAGTTCAACAATGCAGCCTCTCCAGTGCCCACCTGCAGCCACTAAATTACCCAAGAATCCACCCTGCTAAGTGCCCATCTGCAGCCTCACTTTTCCCATCATATGATAGACAGAACAGTGGCCCGATGCGGGACCACGAGGCGTGGCTGTGCGTAACGGAGCGACAGGTACACAAGAGATGGCAGCTCTATGTAATTCTGCGACACTTGCTCCCCTTCCCTCAGACAGCAGGGATGGGACATATATAACACGCACACACTATTTCCCCCTGATTTTCGGGGGGGGGGGGTCCCCAATACCTTACCTTGAGGCACGCCACTAAAAAACATAAACCATTCAGAGTATGAATCCTTAACTACTACTCTAGAAATACGGTCCTTTATCCAATTTTCTATCTATTTAACAGCATTTTCTAACTCTGTTGTCTAGCTTGCACGTTAGTCTTGTGTGAGAAACCTAACTGTTTTAGGCTACTTTCACACTGAGGCGTTTTACAGGCATTTTTTGCACAAATAGCGCCGTGGTGGTGCACTTGCAGGACAGGAAAAAAGTCCTGCAAGCAGCATCTGTGGGGCAGTGTGGGAGCTGTGAATACGCCGTACTTAACCACTTAACAACCACCCATAGCAGATTAACGGCTTCAGGGCGGTTGTTTAACCACTTGCTTACTGGGCACTTAAAGTGGTTGTAAACCCTTACAAACCACTTTGACCTACAGGTAAGCCTAGATTAAGGCTTACCTGTAGGTCCAAGCAATATCTCCTAAACCTATATGGTTTAGGAGATATTTGCCCGAAAACGGGCACCGCTGTCTACGGCGCATGCGCCGTAGACAGCGGCGCGCAGGCGCACTGAGAGCGGCATTCTCAGCGACGGAGCTGCCGCGCGCGTCGGCTCCCGTGCGCATGCGCAGGAGTGACGTCATCGCGGCTTCGCCGAATGACAGCGGCGGAGCTGCGAGACCCCACCAACAAGATGGATGCGGCGGACTACAGGGGACAGCGGCGACTTCGCTGCCTCCTGTGTCAGGTAAGTGACACATAATGGGCTACTATGGGATGCATAGTAGTCCATTATGCTTTGCCTTTGCAGGGAATGAAAGAGGAAGTAAACTCATCAGGGTTTACTTCCTCTTTAAACCCCCCTCATTCCCAGACCAATTTTCAGCTTTCAGTGCTCTCACATTTTGAATGACAATTACTCAGTCATGCAACACTGTAACCAAATTATTTTTTTGTCCTTTTCTTCATACCAATAGAGCTTTCTTTTGGTGGTATTTGATCACCTCTCGGTTTTTTTTCTGCGCTCTAAATAATAAATCGTTTGTGATAAAATTTTGCAAATTGGCAATTTTTCTTCATAAATTTTGCCCACAATTTATACTTCTACACATCTTTGGTAAAAATAACCCAAATTATTACATATATGTTCTGTGTGAAATTTCTAGAGTCTAAAAACTATGGTGCAAATCATAAGGATTTGCAAAAACGATCACATCTGATGTGCTAAGGCCTATCTCCATTCTTGAGACCCTAACAAGCCAGGAAAGTACAAATGCCCCCCAAATGACCCCTTTTTGGAAAGTAGACATTCCAATGTACTTAGTAAGAGGCATGGTGAGTTATTTTAAGTTGTCATTTTTTCCCACAATTCTTTGCAAAATTAAGATTTTTTTTTTTTCACAACATTTTCATTGTAATAGCTTATTTCTCCCACACGGAATGTGCATACCACAAATAACACCCCAAAATACATACTCCTACTCCTCCTGAGTATAACGATACCACATGTGTGAGACTTTTACACAGCCTGACCACATACAGAGGCCTAATTTTGAAGTAGCACCTTCAGGCATTCTAGGAGCATAAATTACACATTTCATTTCTTAACCACCTATTACAGTTTTGAAGGCCCCGGAACACCAGGGCAATGGAAACGTCCAGAAAATGACCCCATTTTGGAAAGCTAACACCCCAACGTATAATCTGAGGCATAATAAGTCTTTTCAATGGTTCATTTTTTTCCAGAAGTTTTTGGAAAATGTGGAAAAAAATGAAAACGCATTTATTTTTTATTTATTTACAGTTGTCCGTTTATAAGATATTTCCAACGCATAGCATTTACATAGCAAAAATAACACCCCAAAATACATTCTACTACTCCTCCTGAGTATGGCAATACCACATGTGTGAGACGTTTACACAGCCTGGCCACATACAGAGGCGCAACATGCAAGGAACACAGTCAGCGTTCCAGAGACACATAGCCTGCACATACCAAGAATTACACCCCCAAATACATTATGCTGAGCAAAGGGTAAAGAAAAGATTACCTGTGGTTTTAGAAGCGCAGTTGTCCACAGGAGGATATCACTGGTCCAGGCAGCAGGCAGGGACTTGGTCAGCAACAGCGAACACAGTTTTTCAGGCAGCAGGCAGGGATACTGTCCATATACAGTCCAGGGTCAGTGCAGAGATATTGTCAGCAGTGCCAAAAATATTGGTCCTGGTAGTAGGCAGGTCCTTGTGGTGTGGTCAGTGCGGCATGACGGCAGTAAGTCCTACAGGCAGCAGACAGAAGTAGAGCCTCGTTCAGGACAGAATGGGGATAGGGGTAGAGGCTTCTCCCTCCCAAATCTCTTTGAAGCCTCCGAGTCTCCAGACCCTAATCTAGGAATAAGAAAACAAAGAAAATAGTTTTCTTCATCCAGAAAAACTATACTGGAGCCCCTCACATATGTGAGACCCCTGTGTTGAATCCCACTAGTCCAGTTGCAGAATAAAAGATCAGTCCAAGAGGCAGGCAAATATCGTGGTCAAACAGTCCAAGGTCAGTTCCAGATCAGGCAGAGGTATGTACAGAATTGTTAGGCAGAAGCATGGTCAAATAACAGTCCAGGGTCAGTTCCAGATCAGGCAGAGGTATGTACAGAATCGGCAGGCATAAGAGTGGTCAAATAAGCCAGGGTCAGTTACAGAGCAGGCAGTGGCATAAGGGGTGTGAAGGTGTATGAAGGCAGGAACTGAGGATTGTTTACCATACTTCACTAAAAATTTATTGAAGTATGGTAACGCCGAAAACAGTCGCCTATGCAGAGGCCTGGTTGGGAAGGACATTGTGCACAATAATATGTCTCTTCTGACTCCTGCTCTGGTACACACCTTACATCTTTTTTGACGTCTTTGGCCTGTTGGTTTGGGAGGGATTTTATCGGGAAAGTGACGCTCGGAGAGTCGACTAATAACATCTGATCGGATATTTTCTGGTGGGCCGTTTGGGAAAATAAGGGCAGTGAAAACTTCCTCCTGGTAGCCAAAGAAACGTTTGGGGTTTTGGGTGGAGTTGCGGTAAATGACATAGGAATTGTAAATGGCCAATTGAAAAAAATAAATTGCTACTTTTTTGTACCAATGGCATGTCCGTCTTGTGGCAAGATATGGTTCCATCATTTGGTCGTTGAAGTCGACTCCCCCCATGAACAAATTGTGTTCATAAATGCATTTAGTTTTTTTACGGGGCTATTCCTTCTGGGGATTTCCACGAAGGTATCATTGTGGATAGAAGACAACATATACACATCCCTTCTGTCCCTCCACTTCACTGCCAGAATCTCCTTGTTTTTCAGACTTGCGGTTTCTCCTTTTTGCAGCTTCTTATTCACAAGACTTTGAGGAAAGCCCTTCCGATTCCTTTTTACGGTGCCACATGCTGGCGTCTTCTTCCGGTGAAGGTTGTGGAACAGGGGCAGAGATGTGTAGAAGTTATCTACATACAGGTGGTAGCCTTTATCCAATAGGGGGTATATGAGGTCCCAAACAACTTTTCCACTGGATCCCAAGTAGTCCGGACAATTAGGGGGCTGCAGCTGGGTGTCCTTCCCTTTGTACACTATGAATGAATATGTGTACCCTGTGGCTCGGTCGCATAATTTGTAGATCTTCACCCCATAGCGGCCCCTTTTGCTGGGCATAAATTGCTTCATTTTAAGCCTACTACTAAATTTAATAAGGGACTCATCCACACATATGTGTTGGTCCGGGGTAAACAATTTGGGGAATGTTTGTGAAAAATTAAGTATTGGACGAATTTTGTAAAGCCTGTCGTAATTTGGGTCATTTCGTGGAAGGCACTGGGAATTGTCGCTGAAATGCAAGAACCTCAGGATCATCTGATACCTGGTTCTGGGCGGAGGGGGTGGGTTGACCAATAGGTACGCAATTGATTTTTTTTGTTGAGTCCCATGTTAAATGTGAGGCCTAAAAAAAACCTTGAACTCCTCCACCGTTGGGTCTCTCCATTCGTAGGGACGGGCATAATAAGATGTAAGATTTTTCAAAATAAATTGTTGTGCATACAAGTTGCACTAGGCCACAATTGACGACAACATATCCTCCGTAAAAATTAAATTAAAAAAATCTATTGGGGTAAAATTCTCCGTGTCCACCTGGACTCCTGGCTGGGCAGTGAAAGGGGGAACATTGGCCTCTCCTGAATTAGGAGGAAGCCACAAGGGGTTCTGAAGGGCATAGAAGGCCGGCATGGCTCCTAACCCTTTGGGGCTAAGATGACACCCCACTGGTACTTGGCCTTTCTTGCCGGGGCACTGCGGTGCTGGTGGACGGCACTGCCTCACTAGAACGCCTTCGTTTGATGGGCCGGATATCTTCCTCCTCTGATTCAGTGTTTCACTGCTGAGGACTGGCTCATAATTTGTCGGCTTTAGAATCCGAATCTGAAGAGGAGAGCTCTCGTCGGCCATGAAAAGAATTTTGTACGCCTCCTCGGTGGGAAAGACTTGTTTAGACATGGTTGCTGGTTAAGCCTGCACTGATGGGCACTGATGAGGTGGCACAGGTGGGCACTGCTGGGTCGGCACAGGTGGGCACTGCTGGGTCGGCACAGGTGGGCACTGCTGGGTCGGCACAGGTGGGCACTGCTGGGTCGGCACAGGTGGGCACTGCTGGGTCGGCACAGGTGGGCACTGCTGGGTCGGCACAGGTGGGCACTGCTGGGTCGGCACAGGTGGGCACTGCTGGGTCGGCACAGGTGGGCACTGCTGGGTCGGCACAGGTGGGCACTGACGTTGCACAGATGGCACTGGTGGGGGGTACAGATGGCACCGGTGGGCACTGGTGGGGGTACAGATGGCACAAAAACACTTTTTTTTGTTAACTCACAGAATCTCTCTCCTCACACGCTGTCTGTTTGAGGAGACAGATTCGGCAATGGGAGATGATCTCATTTGTTTACATTTGAGATCATCACCCATTGGAGGCGGCGATCGCGCTGTGATTGGCCGTTCACAGCGATCTGTGATTGGCTGTGTCCAGGGGACACGGCCAACACAGATTTTCCCCGATGCGTGCTCCCGGGAGCGCGCGGGGAGCCATTAAAGGGGACTACGTCAATAGACGTAGTCCCGGCATTCAAGATCCGCATTTGACTATAGCGCGGATCTCAAGTGGTTAAGTCTAAGAGGCCGTTAATTAAGGGGCTCCCAGAATTCTGCTCTCGCGTGCCCCCTGGGGCGCGCACACGAGAGCATCCGTGACCGCCAGGCGCATCATGGCCGTTTACCACGTGATCGCTCCGTCAAATGATGTTATGACACCGGTTCCTCCCTCCCCCTCTCTGTACCGATCAATATGATCAAAGCCAGAATCTTCTTTTTATTTTTTTTTATTTCAGGCTTCCCAGCCTAGAGGTGAGATGCGGGGTGTTATTGACCCCACATCTCACTGTAAAGAGGACCTGTCATGCCATATTCCTATTACAAGGGATGTTTACATTCCTTGTAATAGGAATAAAAGTGATCAAAAATGTATTTTTGGGGAAAAAATGTCAAACTAAAATAAAGTAAAATAAACAATACATTTTTTTTTTTTAAAGCGCCCCTGTCCCCATGAGCTCGCATGCAGAAGCGAACGCATATGTAAGCCCCGCCCACATATGAAAACGGTGTTCAAACCACACATGTGAGGTATTGCCGTGAACGTTAGAGCGAAAGCAATAATTCTAGCCCTAGACCTCCTCTAACTCAAAACATGTAACCAGTAAAAAATTTTTAAAGCGTCGCCTATGGGGATTTTTAAGTAGCGATGTTTGGCGCCATTCCACGGGCATGTGCAATTTTGAAGAGTGACATGTTAGGCATCTATTTACTCAGCATAACTTCATCTTTCACTTTATACAAAAATTGGGATAACTTTACTGTTTTTAGCACAAAACAGTTTTTTCCCCAAAAAAACGCATTCGAAAAATTGCTGCGCAAATACCGTGTGAGATAAAAATTTGCAACGACCACCATTGTATTCTCTAGGATCTTTGCTAAAAAAATATATATAATAATGTTTTGGGGTTCTATGTAATTTTCTAGCAAATAAATGATGATTTTTACATGTAGGAGAGAAATGTCGGAATTGTCCTGGGTGCTCCAGAACGCCTGATGGTGCTCCCTGCATTTTGGGCCTCTGTATGTGGCCACGCTGTGTAAAAATCTCACACATGGTATCGCCGTACTCGGGAGTAATAGCAGAATGTGTTTTGGGGTGTAATTTGTGGTATGTATATGCTGTGTGTGAGAAATAAACTGATAATATGACAATTCTGTGGAAAAAAAAAATCTTGATTTTGCAAAGAATTGTGGGAAAAAATTACAACTTCAAACAACTCATCATGCCTCTTACTAAATACCTTGGAATGTCTTCTTTCCAAAAAGGGGTCATTTGGGGGGTATTTGTACTTTTCTGGCATGTTAGGGTCTCAAGAATTGAAATAGGCCGTCAGTACTTCAGGTGTGATCAATTTTCAGATATTGGCACCATAGCTTGTGGACTCTATAACTTTCACAAAGACCAAATAATATCCACCAATTTGTACTTATTTTTACCAAAGATATGTAGTGGTATAAATTTTGGCCAAAATGTATGAAGAAAAATTACTAATCTGCTAAATTTTATAACGGAAACAAAGAAAAATTCACTTTTTTCGCAGAATTTTCTGTCTTTTTTTTTTTCTTTTATAGCACAAAAAATAAAAAACCGGGAGGTGATTAAATACCACCAAAAGAAAGCTCTATTTGTGTGAAAAAAAGGACAAAAATTTCATATAGGTCCAGTGTTGCATGACTGAGTAATTGTCATTCAAAATGTGAGAGCACCAAAAGCTGAAAATTGGTCTGGTTATTAAGGGTGTTTAAGTGCCCAGTGGTCAAGTGGTTAAACCACCCCGCCATTGAAATTTATGGGCAGTGCTGGAGCACTTCCAAAGCGGCGCTTTTATTCCTTTTTTTCACCGCTAGCATGGGGTTAAAAGCATACAAAAAGTGCTGCTAAAACACCTCTAAAACTAGCAGCGCTTTACTGTCAACTTGGCCAGCGGCTCTGTGTGAAAGTGGCTTTAGTAAAAGTCCAAGGGAGACGTGTAAGCAGATCTCCGTTGGGAGAAGAGCAAGATCGCTAGCAGTCGCTATAGATATTAGCAAGAGAATCCAGCAGGCTGGTTTTACCCAAGTTTATGGATCGATCAGCTTGGTTCTTTCAGCCTGCCTTTTAATGGAACGATCTGTGTATGCCGGCCTAAGCTGTCTGGTCCATGTGCTTCATGCACCTTTTATTTTGTCTAATATGCTTTCCTTGTTATGGATTTGAGCTCCCCATTTTCATTTGTATACACAGAGCTGAAAAAGTACTTAATAATTTACCTTTGTTTTCCCCCAGTCGTTTACAAACATTGTTTACTATTAATAGTAATATCTCTAAGCCAGTTTAAAACTAATTGGTGCTTTTTTGACACTTTCATAGATACTCGCACTCTGAACTGTTATGAATAAGAAGGTATAGGCTTGTTCATGTCTAAGATTTTAGTGCATATACAGTAAATATAATGTTATGGGCATCACGTGATTATTTTATTTTTTTTACAGATAAGTAATGGAACTTCATCAGTGATTGTACCCAGAAAACGCACTTCTGATGGCAATTATGAGAAAGAAAAAGACTTGTGTATAAAATTTTTTGATCAATGGTCTGAATCAGATCAAGTTGAATTTGTTGAGCACCTTATATCTCGGATGTGTCACTACCAGCATGGTCATATTAACTCCTATTTGAAGCCCATGCTGCAGCGGGATTTCATTACAGCACTACCAGGTAGGTGAACTTGTGAACACAGACTTATAAAAAAAGCATAACTGCAATACCTAATCATCTTTTCATGCAATCAGTAATTCACCTGATTTAGTAAAATGTAAAGAGCATATTTCCCTTTTAAAGTAAAAGTTTGAAAAGTGATCCGCATTCTCTTATGCTGCATGCTAAATAAAATACAGTAGTGTAATTATCTTATTTTAATCCACTTTGATCTGGTCATGTGATCCTCCAGCTCCTTTGTATCAGTAGTGAAGGCAACAGGGGGACAATTGGAGCCCATGGTTGAAGTCAAAGCTCCATGAATTCATAAGCGTGGTTGAGCTTCCTTTTAAAGCAGAACTCCAGGTTTGAGTTAACTTTAGTTTGTTAGGAACAAGCTGGCCACTTTTTTCTTTTCTCCCCGGAAGAACCAGACGAATTTTGATCTTCCAATTAGTCTTGACTAGCAACTTTACAAAGTGTACTTAAATCAGGTGCAAGGAAACAAAAAAGTATGCTTTTTGCTCAAATAGAATCTCCTCATTTGCTAAGCAGAATTTAGAAAGAGAAAATTCTCTTAGCTTTGTCAATTAGGTGAATTTGTGCAAGATTCAATTATAGCAAAAATTGCTTTGTGTTTTTTTTTGTTTTTGCAGTTATTTGACACAATCCTTTTTTGGTATTCTCTACAATGGAAGTTTTATTCATGCCGTCACCTTATTTACTAACATGGAAATTTAGCTTGCATAGTAGCTAAACGAGAATTACTTATTTAGAAAATGTTAGAAGCTAAAACTTTTATTTTTCCCCGTTTTTTTTTTAGTTTTGCAAAACATCACACTGGTGAATAACCAGTTTCTTACTGGGCACTTTTACCCATTTCCTGCTCAGACCATGTTCGCTTTTAGTGCTGTCATTCTTAAATTTGTTTTTTCTTTATCATACATCACGGACACAGAGTTAGGCTAATATTCATTACATGCTGGGTTATGTGCCATCTCTAGGTAAATGGACACTGGTAGACAAAGTCTTAGACAGGAAGTGATCCCCTATATCAGGGGTCATCAACTTCTGTCCTCAGGGCCCACTAACAGGCCAGGTTTGCAAGATAACTAAAATACATCACAGGTGATATCATTTGCTGCTCAGTGATTGCAGTTTTCTAGTCTGCATCTCCCCAAAATACATAATATCTGGACTGTTAGTGGGCCCTGAGGACAAGGTTGATGACCAATGCCCTATATAACCCCTCCAATATAGGAAGTACTTCAGTTTTTTTTTTTTTTACCAGTGTCTGCAAGGTGGCTGGGCGCATGTTTGTTGAGCTCTCTGAGCTCCAGGTCTTCGGTCTAAAAAACGATTCTTAAATGAATTAAGGGATTGACAGATTGGATCCATTTGGAACCGGGTTTTATGTGAAGGCTAAGGAGAAGAATAAATTGCTTGGCAGTTTAAGGTGCTTAGCAGGATTGTGGCATAGGGGCGTTATGAGCCATATTGAGGGGGTCTCCCTTCAGTAAATACTAAACCCAGGTACTCCCTTTTTGTGGCTTGCCTTGTCTTAAATAAAAGCGGAGCTGGGTTAACACTACAGGAAAGGGAACACCTATGTCAGTAGCTCCGAGGAACCTAGTTGTAACCCTATTGCTGTCACCCCCCTATTATCACCAGGGATGAACTGTCCTCAGCCAGAGCCAGCTTACAGCACAGGATTAGTTTAATGGATGTGCCAGAAATTTGCTATGATGTAGGAACCCCTTTTCTGTTACTATCAAAATGTAAAGTTTGGTGGTTGAGGCTGTTGGAGTTTAACCACTTGCCTACCAGCTGCGGCCATTATATTGCGGCAGGTTGGCACGATCCCGCTAGCCGTTGAAGCTTTGTCAGGTCCTTTAAGCGGGATAGCAGGCGCCCACTGCACTGAATGAGGTGCCAATGCCAGTAACCGGCAGTCACAATGACCGGCAGCCACGAGTGATTGTGAGCACGAGAGGCGGAACAGGGACGGGTTTGTGTACACACACATTCCTGTTCTGTTCTGAGGAGACGCAGATCGTGAGTTCCTAATAGCTAGGAGCCACAATCTGTCATCTCCTATAGTCAGTCCCCTCCCCCTACAGATAGAACACAGTCAACCCCTTGATCCCTCCCCCCCATTGTTAACCCCTTCCCTGCCAGTGACATACAGTAATCAGTGGCTGTTTTTAGCTCTAACTTTTATAACCCAAATCTGTAGGAGATGAGATTACAGCACCCACCACCTCATTACCAACCCCCCTTGCACCCTGGAGTTTATTTTTTTTTTAAGGGAGCAGGAACTGTGGAAGAAGCCAGCTGTTAAGCCCCAAGGAGTCACTGCCGTCTTCCCACAGTAAATATGGTGGGTACCTGAAGACCAACGTCAAACCGGTCCTGGTGATGTCAGCGCTGGATCCATAGACATGTAAGAGTGCTTTTATTTAAAGTCAACAGCTACAGTATTTGTAGCTGCTGACAACTTTTTTTTCAGACTGAAGGACCTATTTAATATATAACTATCATGAAGCAAGATTAATATACAATAATCATAAAGCGTATATGATATTTGGAAAGGTTTGAAAAATTGCAGAAGCTGAGCACTACTCTTGATTGATGAATAGGTATCCTGTGTCAAGTCTAGGGCTCCCCTCCAGCGCCGTGGACTCCTGACGCTCCCCTGCCATCTCTGCCTCCTTATCCCTTCCCCCACCCACCCCCCCATTGCCCTGGCACCCCCTCCACTCCGTGGCCTCCTGGACCCCCCCTTCTTTATAGTGGTTTTTGATTTTGTAGGTCCAGTACTAGATTTCATTTGTTGCCTCCTTCTGCACGTCTGGTCACACCTGGATTTATCTCTGACCCCATTGATTTAGGTAAAGGGACTTGGCAGGGCTGTCCTTTATCGCCACTACTTTTTTTAATTAAAGCTATAGAACCCCTATGGCCCCTTTCACACATGCGGACATTATGTCCGTATTTCATCCATCCGTTTGCGGATGAAATACGGGCATACATGCATCCCTATGGGATAGCGGGTGTCTGCGGATGAACATCCGCAGACACCCGCTATCGTCCGCCTCCGCAATTGTCCGATTCTGCAGACTGAGGAAAATCCTATTTTTCTATCCGTCTGCAGAGCGGATCGGATGAACATGGACAGACGGTCGGTGCTCATCCGATCCCCATAGAGGAGAGCTGAGAGCTGACAGGGCGATCCCTGCACAGTGTGCAGAGACCGCCCTGTCCGCCGCCGGCTCAGCGGGGACAACGGCGCGATCCCCGCTGAGCAAGCGGATAATCATGGGGCGGATCATTACTGATCCGTCCCGTGTGAAAGGGGCCTATCTCTAGACTACTTAATACTGTTACACAAGTAAGTGGCATTGCGATTGGCAAAAATGTTCTCCGAGCCACTCTTTGTGGATGATATTGTGATCTTCTCCTGTCTGATATTGCCACCAATCAAGAAATTTCTATGGATTTACGGATGTGCTCTAGACTCCACATAGATTTAGATAAAAGCAAAATTCTTCCTCTTAACCCATCGGCTTAAAAAAACAGGGTACCTGTCTCCCCTTTTTGTGTAGCTAAACATCACTTCACATATCTGTGGATTAATATTGGCCTGAGCCTTCCTCGCTATCATTTAAATGATCTTCCTTTAACCAGTTCAAAGCTGGAATGTGAATGACTTTCCCCCATCACTCTTTAAGGGTGCATTCTCCTTAGAATGGTCTCCAGACTTTTATGTCTCAATCAAAGCTGGTTGATCTGTGCCGGACAGGAAGTAGGCTGGGAGGGAGGATAAGAGAAGTTAAGGGAGATCTCTATTGTGAGGAATATGGGTAAGGCATGAATTGCATTAAGCAGAGGGGGGCCTTTTGTTGGCACTTTGTAAAGTGGTCTGTGCGTTTTAGGGCTTGTTAACACTAGTGGTTGTGAGGCAGTAATACCTCTGAGTTGAACTACAGTTTTACCACCTCCAAATCACTCCCTCTTAAGCTGCAGAGGCTAAAATATTCTGTCGTGTTTTTTTTTTTTTTTCTTTTTTACGTGGTCTATTAACCTGTTAAATATGGACGCTCAATAAATATTATTAATAAAAAGAGGGAGGGGGGTGGAGAGATCTTTGATTTCTTAAATGTTGTCCAGGAAGATCTCCATTTCTCAAAGGGTGCCTAACCCAGCTCTATACGGTGCGTTAAATACACATGCGCTGCGTTGGGGTAGCCCTTTTCGTTTGACTAAGCAGCTCAACCCACTCTAAAGGACAAAATGATGCATGCTCCATTTTAAGCAGCGCACTAGAACACATTGTTTGGTGCCAATTGGTAAGAGTGGTACTGCAGCACACCAATGTTCGTAGCAAATTTTACTGTAGATCAGTGGTTTGAAGGGCCCCTTTTAGAACAACAGTTAGTCTGCAAATGTGTTTTGAATGTTGTGCAACAGTTTATTCCCCATATGAAGTTTGTGTACCAAATATGCTGATAATTTGTACTAGAACTTATACATCCCTAAAAATGTTTAACTTGAAGTGGTTTTGATTTTGAGTACATGTTAGAGCTGCATGCCTAAGGGTAATTAAAGTTGCACTCAAAAATAGCTATGTCCAGAAGTTTAGTCCCCCTCCTCCTCCCCCACGGATGGGCCATTCAGAAAGCACAGCACACATGCGCAGTAGTGAATCAGTTGTGAATCAGCAAGGCTTCACTGCCAGTCTCCCTTACAGGCTATGGCAGCCTACATCGCTGGATTCCAGGACCGTTAAGTGTCCTAATATTAAAAGTCACCAGCTACAGTCTGTGTCGCTGCTGACGTTTAATTTTTCCATGGGGGTGCTGCAACACCACATAAAATCCTGAAGTGACCGCTGTAAGTATTTTGTATTGAGCATGGCCGTACACACGACCTGGCCCCATCATATTGCTTCATACAATTAATACCTGCAGTGAAATATCTTCTGGGCACTGAGAACAAGCTGTTGGAATTAACTGGTATAATGTTAACACATTTGAATGTCATCTAAACACCAAGCTTGATTTCTCAATTCCTCCAAGCACAAAATGTTTTCTAGGTTAAGTGTGGGGGAGTTTTATCCATTGCTGTTAGGCCCTGCTCACACCTGTGAGTATTTGTGCGGGGGGGGGGAAGAGAAGAATCTTTTGCTTGCTGCATATTTGATGCACTTGCATGTAAACAAATATTATACAGTTTTCAATATTAACATGCCTAAAACACACTGCACAGATGTGAACCAGCTCTTATTCTGTATTGCATCATATCTCACTGCTGATTGTTCTGTGTAGTTGCATATATATTTTTGTTTTGTTTTATAGAGCAGGGCTTGGAACATATTGCAGAAAACATTCTCTCCTACCTAGATGCACGGTCGCTTTGTGCTGCAGAACTTGTGTGTAAAGAATGGCAGAGGGTGATTTCAGAAGGAATGCTATGGAAAAAACTTATAGAAAGAATGGTGCGCACAGATCCACTTTGGAAGGGCCTGTCAGAAAGAAGGGGGTGGTAAGTGATTATCTGTGTTTTTTTCTTTTTCTTACTATTATTACTTTCTTATTGTTAATAGCAATATGCATACATTTCACCACATAGTGTCAGATAAACATATATATTTCTCTAAGGGTAAACATAGTCAATCACAACTATACTTAAGAAAGGCATCACAAAAAGTATTTAATTTGAATGGTGAACACCAGGCAAACTAAATACACAGATTAGGTAAGTCAGCAATAACTTGTTTAATTTTGCTTTTGTGACTTAAGCCATTGAATTGTGATTTAACCACTTTCCGATAGCAAGATATCAGCCATAACCCAGATATTTATTTTTTTAGCCGGTGCTTGGCGTTTTCTTAATATTTTTCAGAGCGGCTCGTTAACGGCTGCAACGCTTTCGGAGGTGGTGGGACAGGATGCCACTCGCTGGTGTCTCTTGGGCTTACTGTTTCCGCTGGCTCGTCCGATAAACAATCTTACGTTGCGGCCGTGCTAAATGACCAATCACAGCAGCCATTTAGCACTCAATCTGAGTGTCCAATAAGAGATGATCTCATATGTTAACATATGACATCTTCTCTCATTGCCTGCTCTCCCTCCTCACACAGATGTGTGAGAAGGAAGAGTTGTGCTGCAGATCTGTGAGTGCCAACATTTTACAGTTTACAGTGAAAACACAAACCAGAGCCCAAATAGTGCCCATACTGTGCCACATCAGTGCCATTGGTGCCACAGTGCTCATCACGGTTAGTGCCATCTGTCAGTCTCACCTGCCACATCAGTGCAACCTCCCAGTGCCACCTGCCAGTGTCAAGTCTCAAGAGTGCCACGTATCCGTTCCATTTGTCATCACAAAGAAAGTCCCAAAGATTTTCAGCCGAGGAGGCATACAATATTCTTGCGGCCGACTAGGGCAACGGGGAGCTCTCCGCTTCGGATTCCTCATGTTCAGATTCTCAATCTGATGTGGACTACGAGCCTGTCCTAAGCAGTGGAACACTGACAGTCTTAGAGGATGAGAGTCTGCCTGTCCGAAGGTGTACTGGTGAGGCAAGGCCATGCACCAGCACTGCAGTACCATCCACCAGCACTGCTGTGGCCCCGTACCAGTGGGGTGTCAACTCCATCCCAAAGGGTTAGGTCCCATGCCAGCCTTCCCTATTCCCTTCAGAACCCCTTCCTTTTAATTCAGAAGAAGCCATCATTCCCCCTTTCACTGCCGAGCCAGGAGTCCAGGTGGACAAAGAAAAATTCTCACCAATAGATTTTTCCAACCTTATTTTTACTGAGGATATGCTTGCATCAATCGTGGACCAGTGCAACCTATATGCCCAACAATTCATTAGAAGTAACCCAACGTCCCATTATGCCTGTCCCTATGAGTGGAAATCCCTAACAGTGGAGGAGTTTAAAAAAAATGTGGGCCTCACATTCTGTATGGGACTAACCACTTTTTTTTTTTTTTTTTTTTTTTTTTTTTTTTTTTAGTTGTTTACTCCAGACCAACACATGTGTAGATGAGTCCCTTGTCGGATTTTCTGGCAGGCCGGGCATAAAACTTTTTATTCCCACCAAAAGGGCCTGCTATGGAGTGAAGCTTTATAAATTGTATGACCGAGCCACAGGGTATACATGTGCCTTCATGGTATATGTAGGGACCGACTTCCAGCTGCATCCCCCTAATTGCCCGGACTACATCAGATTAGGTGGGAAATCCTTTTGGAACTCGTAAACTCACTCCTGGAGAAAGGCTACCATTTGTACGTGGACAACTTTTATACTAGTTAGCCCCTGTTCGGCAACCTTCATAGAACCCTCCAGCATGTGGCACCGCAAGGAAGAACCGGAAGGGCTTTCCTCAAAGCCTCGTCAAAAAGAAGCTAAGAGGGGAGGCGGCGAGTTTACGGAATGAGGAAATTCTGGTTGTGAAGTGGAGGGACAGAAGGGATGTCTACGTGCTTTCATCAGCCCACAACAATACATTTGTTGAGATCACCAGGAGGGATGGCCCGATCCAAAAACCAACATGTATCCACGAATACAATATGTTCATGGGGGGTGTCGACTTCAACAACCAAATGCTTGAACCCTACCTTGCCACAAGACTAACATACCAGTGGTATAAAAAAAGTTTCAATTTGTTTCATTTGGCCATATACAACAGCTACGTTATCTATCACAAATCCACTGAAAGCCCCAAATCCTTCCTTGGTTACCAGGAGGAAATCACCACTGCTCTTTTGGAAAGATCTCCTCTCGCAATCAGTGAAGGTGGTCGGGACTGCGAGAGGGGCCGAGTAAAGCAGAGTTTACTTCGACTTTGTGTATCTCGGCTCAGCTCGCTCCACTCATAAAATTCCAGTAAGAGTATTAAATCTCTGTATTTTTGCATTTAGAAACACATACCTACCCATCGGATCAATTTCTAAACCCCGGAGCTCAAAATGTGTATTTTTTGCTATTAAAATCGACACCCCTCTGGAGTGTGTGGTGTGGACAGTGTGATTTGCCCAGCCTATCCACAGACGTTTAAGTGCCCTGTGCATGGAGGCCTCCGCGTGGGTTTCATCCATAACCACTACGTCTGCCCTCTGTTTTTTAAGCAGCGTGAATACAGCTGATCTTTTCACTGGATCTCTAACTCCCCAGACATTCCATGTGAGTAATTTTAAGTTGGCCATAAGGAGAAGTGCATATATTGGGGAGCTCCAGGATTCAGAGTTTTCATAATAGTGACGTACAGTATATCCCCCATGAAGAGGCAAGCTCCATCATTGCCATAAGATCGCTATAGCAACACAGACGTTTGATTAGCATATGATCAGATGTTGTCTCGTAACATTCTAGCACCCATAACCCCCCCTCCCCGCCCTGCACATATCCAAACTGATGTGGGCATCTATCCCTAACTGCCAACATGGCTTAAACAATGTCCAACCTGTGGGAAAAAAAATTTGGAGCAACAGTGTTAGAAAGTTGTCCACTGATGCTGCTGTGGTTAGTATCCTGGTATCAGTAAAATTCACCTTCAGTCCAGCAGTGGTTAGGTCGTTCCATGTCAGGTTACGAACTTTGGTAATTGGGGCGAAACTATGGTGTGTAACGTACCACATTACAGGACTTGGCTCACTGTGAATAGTGAGTTCTCCAAGGGAGAATCTTCCTCCGCCGGGAATAAATGAAGACCGTTCATTTTTTATGTGGAAATGTAAGTCTAGTCAACAATATATCAACAGTCTATGCCAGGGGTCTCCAAACTTTTTACTTTAAGTGCCATATTCTATATTTTACACACATTCGCGGGCCGGAAAATCATTTATAAGTAAATCCACATTAGCAGAATAGAATTTTACTTTCTGCCGACAGCAGGACTGGATGGTGCTCCTGTGTTCTTTGCTGGCACCTAAACACTGGAGCATCATGCAGCGGGGCTAAACTTCCAGCGTGCATGAGGCTTTACATATGTGTCCCCATCAGTCTCCCCATTCATTGTGTCCCCATCACTAATCAGGGTATCCCCACAAATTGGTGTCCCCATTAGAACCCCCCCCCACACATTTTTTGTGTCCCCATCATTCATCCGCGTATCCCTGCACATTTGTGTCCCCATCACAGCCCCGCCTGCATATTTGTGTCCCCATTAGAGCCATCTCCTCCACTTCCGCATATTTGTGTCCCTATTAGAGCCATCGGCCCCCTACAATTTTGTGTCCCCATCAGTCCCCCCTCTTCACATCTTAGTGTCACGATAAGAGCCACCAGCACCCTCCCACATTTGTGTCGCCATTAGACGTCCCCAAATATTTGTGTCCCCATCAGTTATCAGCCCCCCTCCTCCACATTTGTGTCCCCATCAGCCCCCCCAAATTTGTGTCCCCTATCAGCCCCCCATTTGTGTCCCCATCAGACTCATCAGCCCCCCCCCCCCATGTGTGTGTCCCTATCAGTCACATTTGTGTGCCCCATCAAGAACCAACAGACCCAGACCCCTCAGATATTTGTGTCCCCATCAGTCATCAGCCCCCCCCCCCCCCCCCCCACATTTGTGTCCCCTCAGAGCCATTCAACCCACTCCCCACACAAGTGTAACCATCTCACATCAGTCCCCCTCCTTGCATGCGTACTTTACCAGCACGTCTCAGACGTTACACTGGCTGTGCAGACCTGCTGTTAACGAGTAACTAGTGTATAATATCAGCGGGCGGGGGGAGCGTGGAGGTGGCAACAGGTCTGCACTAAAACACCTCATTGGCTGCTGGGATGCCCGTGGTCCCAGCAGCCAAAACAGTGAGACACTGGGAGGGATTGCAGGACCTGTGCTGTATATTGCCGGGGGAGAAGATGCAGCGTGGGTTCCACAACTAACAGGTGGATTAAGGACTCTAGCTGCGGGCCGGAAGAAATGGCCTGGCGGGCCGGATGTGGCCCGCGGGCCGTACTTTGGAGACCCCTGGTCTATGCCATGAGTGACTTGAGTGACTTCCCGAGGGTCAATAGCTGGTGAAAGGGGCTGCAAATGGGTATGCTGGGCATGTGTCTGCAGTGATCCAGCTGCATCAAGTCCACTGTGGCTATATAAAAAGGAAATAATCAGAATGAGACTGCTCAATAACAGGCAGTGCGCTCAGCCCATTATAGCTATGTGGCAGCAGGGACAAGAAAACTCTCAGCCAAGATGTATAGTACATCCCCCCCCCCCCACGTTTTAGGGGAACATGCTATAGAAACAGCCCGGGTAAGTTAACATGTAGAGTCGTGGGGAAAGGGTGAGGAGAGAAAAATAAACCCCAAATAACTTGTTTACTTATCTGTGGGCTTCCCTCTGCTCCAGCCATGTGATGGCCTCAGGGTCTTCAAAGAAATTGGCTCTGTCTTCTCCTTCAACGCAGAGATGAGCTGGGAAGAGCATTGCATATTTCACATGTTTAATGCGTAGGCTCCTCTTGACCTCCATAAAGTTTCTTCTGTGCTTTACCTCCGTTGAAAAGTCTGTAAAAACTGCGACCATCTTTTTTCCAAAGGGAATGTTACACCTTTCTCTGCTTAAGCGAAGTATAGCATCTCTATCTCGGAAATTGAGCAATTTTGCGATAAAGGTGCGTGGGGGTGCTCTGGCTGGTGGTGGTTTGCCCTACAAGCCATGTGCACGTTCCACCACAAATGCTTCCCTTCAGCATGTGTCGCACAGCAGCTTTTCCAGAAACGGAGTGGGGGGGGGGGGGGTCTCCCCTCTACTCCCTCAGGGAGACTAATAAATCTAAGATTGCAGCATCTGAGTTTATTTTCAGTATCGTTTTGTTGGCTCACCTGGAGTTGCAGGTTTGCTGTGGTGTTTTGGAGAGGGGGGAGGGAGTCCGCTACAGTGCCCAGTCGGGCCTCCGCCTCAGTGACTTTTTCCCGCAGCTTTTGGAAGTCTTGGCAAACTGATATGTCAACTTCTTTTATCCGGGCTGTGAGAGTAGTCTGGCATGCAGTAACAGACTCCTGGCACGTGGTAATAGCTTCCAGCACCTTTGCCATCTCCACGCCTACATGTGGCTCCTCTTCTTGCGCGGCTCCGCCATCTTGGCTTTGGGGGTCAGCTTCTTGCCTTCAATATTGTCTGAGGTTTTTTTTGGCGGTGACATGATCCCCAAGGGTTCTCGATGTAGCGGCAGTGTTTTCTGGGTGTTAGATCATAAGCTGGATTTCAGGATATGTATTGGAGGATTACTGGCCGGCGGATCTCTATTTCCTAGTGTCCTATGCCATGCCGCTCCAGGCCACCCACTTTGACTATGCCTCTTGCCTGCCTTTTGGACTGATCTTGTACCCTGCTACTGGACTAGTGGAATTCATAACACAGGGGTCTCAGATATGTGAGTGGCTCCAGAATTGATTTTCTGGATGATGGAAATAGTTTTTCTTTGTACCTCATAGGACACAGTCTCAAGTAATTACTTGGTGGGTTATAGGTCTACCTTCAGGTGTTGACACTGGTATAACCAATACAGGAAGTTGACTCCCTTATATAACCCCTCCTCCTTCCAGGAGTACCTAATTTTTTTCGCCAGTGTCTAAGGTGTTGGTCACGAGTGAAGATGTGCTGTAAGGAGATCCAGGAGGGATCCATGCCACAATCAGATCCATCCACGCCAATGAGGCCATAGGATGGTACCTGGACCTCGATGCAAGAACGAGGTGTTGCCTGTAATGCTTCTCTTTGAGAGCTGGACCCTAGGAACCAGGACACTTTTTGGTCTTGCTACATTTCCTAAAGCTGTCCTGAGGGGTACTATACAAGGCCCAAGGGAGTGGAACCCCTTTTATAAGGGCCTCAGTCTTTGAGCGTGTGTTAACGCAGCCCGCAGTGATGGTGAAGTTTGGATCTGCTGTTTCAGCAGTATCCTGCAGCGAGGATAAGGTTAAAAAAAAAAAGAGAGAAAACCTTTTATATGCCTTAAATGCCATAGAACAGCGATGTCTCAGTATATGTGCTGTCCAGCAGAGGGGGTTCTTGCTTTCCTAAGGGAATTAGCAGGCTGGTTATCAGCTGCTTAGCAGCTAAGGGGAAAAGTTCCCGTAATCATTAAAACGCTGCAGTGTTTAGCAGCATGCTGACAGAACCCTCCTTTCCATCCCCTCCTTTAGGAGTTGTTTGGCGTCCTTTTTTTTTTTTTTTTTCTTTTTTTTTATATATATTACTCAGTTATGGTATGTATCCTAGCCTGCTGTGGAGCGGCATAAACCGGCAGTTTTCAAAGCAGCATGGGTTCCCTCTCCCTTCAGGTCTGTATAATACAGATGAGCTAAGCATATTCAAACTGAATGGGGGGTTGCCGGAGGACGCAGAGTGGCGTGGCCGTAGGCCACATGACGCTAGGTATGAGACAGTTTCTATCCATACAGTGTTGATTACTGAGGTGGAAGTGCTGTGGACGCCAATCAGGTCCACCAGAGGCTTACACATTAAAGCGCTCTCTGCTGCAAGAAAACTCAGCCTTCATAGCCAGAGTTCACTAAGGAGAGGAGTCTGTTATACTAAGACATTTAGTGCGGGGCACGTAAAGGGTGTAAAGCAGGCATTTCCAGTACAGGAAAAGAACTGTTGGCATGCATTGTTTGGCTAGAATTATTTAGCAGATAATATTGTGCGTGTGCCTTTTGTACTTAACATTATGTCTTCCAGACCTACCGTAAAGGTACCTAAGGTGTCACCCTCAGGCACTGGGAACCCCAGTCATGCCTCCATTCTGTCTTCCTCTTCAGAGAGATCAGACATGGCAAGCCAGGGTGAGTCATTGGAAGCTAGCGATGGTGCAACTGCTTCACATGCATCAGCCCCTGTTTATGTGACTGAAGAAGCACTTTCCTCTGCCCTGCAGGGCTTAGAAGGAAGATTAGCAACTTTAATCTCATCATCCATCCAGGTGGATAGGAAACTTCCTAGATCCCCCTCCCCCACCTTAGACTGTTTACAGTCAGTGGAGGGTCCTAAAGAACTATGGGGACATGACGAGGTCTTTCCCGCAGATGATCGGGGAGAAAAACAAGCTGGTTATTCCACTGCAGAGGAAACAGTACTTGGAAATTCACCTTCACAAACTGAAGTACAGAGCCTTACAGAGATGGTTCGCTCTAATTTCATGTTACCCCCAACGGAGGCAGCTAAAGGTCCGGTATCCTCTTTAGGATCCTTAAAACCTTTTCAGCCTTCACATGCCTTTCCAGTACACGCTTTACTTGAAAAGCTTATTTATTCTGAATAGAATCATCCAGATAAGCATTTCTCCCCTCCTAAAAGATTCTCTAATCTGTCCTATGGAGGAAAAATTCACTAAAAGGTGGAAGATTCCAGCAGTAGACGCTGCGATTTCCAATGTGAATAAAAATTTAACTTGTCCAGTGGACAATGCACATATGCTTAAGGATCCAACAGATAAAAAGTTGAAAGGTCTGTTAAAAAACTTTTTCCTTAGCAGGGACCGTAACTCAGCCTGCGATAGCAGCCCTAGCCATCTGTCAGTCCTTAAAGGACCAGTTTACAGATGCCCTCAAAGAGCTCCCTGCACAACAAGCTCAGGAGTTGGCCGAGCTACCTAAAGCATTATGCTTTGCCATAGATTCTATAAAGGACTCTATTCACCAGGCATCACGTCTGGCGCTTGTACTTGTACACATGTGAAGGACCCTTTGGTTAAAGGGTTGATCAGCTGAAACGCCTTGTAAAAATCTTCTAACTGGGTTCCCCTTTAAGGGAGAACGCCTTTTTGGAGATAGCTTGGATAAATACATTCAGACTATTTCCAGTGAAAAAACATCCTTTGTTTAAACAGACTTTTTCTCCAGCGCCAAGGGCATCCTCCTCTAGGCAGGGGTGACGGCCTTTGCCGTCGGACCCCACGGGAAGATTTCAGGGTCAGACCCAGGCACAGAGGAGGACCTGGGGCCGCAAGTCTGCAAATCGGAATACCAAGGCCTCATCATGAAGAGGCATCCCCCCTCACCAAGGTGGGGGGAAGACTTCTGAAGTTCTCAGAAGTCTGGCAGAGGGAAATTCAGGACAGATGGACCCTGTGCACTGTATCTCTAGGATACAAGCTAGAATTTTGAGAGTTTCCACCGGCCCGTTTTCTCAGATCAAATGTTCCGAGGGATCCAGCCAAAAAGCAATCCCTGTTGCAAGGGTTGGACCGATTATTGGCTCAAGGGGTGATCGTGCAGATCCCCAAAGAAGAGCATGGTTTGGGTTTTTACTCAAACCTATTTACGGTGCCAAAGCCGAATGGAGGTCTCAGACCAATTCTAGAGCTACGGAATCTAAATCGGTTCCTGAGGATCCGCTCCTTTCGCATGGAGTCAATCAAGTCAGTCGTATCTATCCTACAAGGAGGGGAACTTCTGGCATCCATCGACATCAGAGATGCATATCTGCATGTCCCTATATTCCCTCCTCACCAGAGGTTTCTGCGTTTTCAGGTAGAAAAGAAGCATTTTAAGTTTGTAGCCCTGCCCTTTAGCCTTGCTACAGCACCTCGAGTATTCACAAAAGTACTTGCCCCACCTCTAGCCAGGTTAAGGGCACAGGGCATAACTGTCCTGGATTACTTGGACGACCTATTGTTAATAGACCGGTCAGTGGCTCACTTAAGACGGGTTGTAGCAGTTTCAAGCAGCTTCCTGGAAAGTTTGGGTTGGATTCTCAACCTAAAAAAGTCCTCCTTGAAGCCAGTAAAGAGGCTGGAATATCTAGGCATGATCATAGATATAGCCCAGAAGAGGGTGTTCTTGCCTCAGTTCAAGAAACAATCCTTCAATTCGCCTTTGTATGAGATTGTTAGGGAAGATGGTAGCTTCATTCGAAGCAGTTCCCTATGCCCAATTCCATTCAAGACTGTTTCAAAGCAGTATCCTGTCTGCATGGAACAAGACGAATCAAACTTTGGATTTGCCAATGCGGCTGTCCCCAAGAGTGTCCCAGAGCCTCAGTTGGTTACTATCCCAGAACTTGCTGAAGGGAAAAACCTTCAGACCAATTATCTGGAAGGTAGTGACAACGGATGCCAGCCTTTCAGGCTGGGGAGCAGTACTGAAGAAAACGACTGTCCAGGGACGATGGTCAGGAACCGAGCGTACCTTACCCATCAACATCCTAGAGATTCGGGCAGTATATCTGGCCCTAAAGACCTGGACCTCCAGGTTGAAGGATTTTCCTGTCAGGATCTCAGCTCAGAGAGAGGTGAACCAGATTCTAACTTGGGCGGAAGAGAATGTTCCCCTGCCTATCGGCAGTTTTCATTCCTGGAGTAGTAAATTGGCAGGTGGACTATCTAAGTCGTCAGCAGCTATTCCTGGGGGAATGGTCTCTTCGTCCTGAAGTGTTTCGAACTGTTTGCCAAAAATGGGGGACTCCGGACGTAGACCTTCTAGCGTCCAGATTCAACACAAAGCTAGTCAACTTTGTGTCCAGGACAAGGGACCCACTCGCGTACGGAGCAGATGCATTGGTGACCCCCTGGGATCAGTTCTCCCTGATCTATGCTTTTCCCCCGATCCGGTTGCTGCCTCGGCTTCTTTCCAGGGTCAAGCTGGAAAGAAAATCAGAATTAGACAGCACCAGCATGGCCAAGAAGGTCATGGTTCGCGGAGATTGTAAAGATGACTGAGGGTCCTTGGCCCCTTCCACTAAGGCCAGACAGGGGCCTATATTCCATCCTACTTTACAAATGCTAAATTTAACGGCTTGGCTATTGAGACCCACATTCTGAAGAAACGTGGACTTTCCAGGTCAGTTATCTCTACTTTGATTAATGCTAGGAAGTCAGCTTCTAGAGCTATATATCAGAGTCTGGAAAGCTTATGTTTCCTGGTGTGAATCCAAGGGTTGGCACCCTCGGAGATATGTTATGGGCAGAGTTCTTGCCTTTCTACAGTTAGGCGTAGAGATGAAGCTGGCCCTGAGTACTATTAAGGGTCAATTCTCAGCCTTATCAATTTTGATTTAAAGACCGCTTGCTACTCATTCTTTAGTCCAGGGTTTCATGCAAGAAGTGCTGCGGATAAATCTCCTTTTAAGCCCTTGGGATTTGAATCTAGTTTTCTCTGTGTTGCAAAAACAGCCATTTGAACCATTACAGCATATTCCTTTAGTCCTTTTGACAAGGAAGCTGGTATTTTTAGTTGCTATATCTTCAGCCAGGAGGGTGTCAGAATTGGCTGCTCTTTCTTGTAAAGAGTCATATTTAGTTATTCATGAGGACAGAGTGGTGTTACGCCCTTGTCCAGGCTTTTTGTCAAAGGTAGTTTCAGGCTTTCATTTGAATGAAGATATTGTCCTGCCTTCGTTTTTTCCCAGACCAGGTTCCAAGGAAGAAAAATCTCTACATTGTCTTGATGTAGTGAGAGCAGTGAAAATCTATTTGAAGAAAACTGCTCAGATTCGTAAGACTGACGTCTTATTCGTAATGCCAGAGGGTCCTAAGAAGGGACAGGCAGCGTCAAAATCCACTATCTCCAAGTGGATTCGGCAAGTTATAATTCAAACTTCTGGTTTAAAGGGAAAGATTCCCCCTTTTCAAGTTGAGGTGCACTCTACCAGAGCGGTTGGTGCTTCTTGGGCAGTGCCTCACCAGGCCTCCACGTCTCAAATCTGCAAGGCCGCAACTTGGTCTTCAGTACATACATTTGCAAAATGTCATCAAGTAGATGTAAGATGGAATGAGGATATTGCCTTCGGGCGCAGTGTGCTGCAGGCAGCAGTAAAAGTCCTCAGGTCTGGAGGTTACCCTACGGGTTGTGTCTCCCTCCCCTCAAGTAGCATTGCTATGGGACATCCCACTAAGTAAATACTTGAGGCTCTGTGTGTGCTATGATGTATGATAAATAAAATAGGATTTTTAAAACGGCTTACCTGTAAAATCCTTTTCTTGGAGTACATCATAGGACACAGAGCTCCCGCCCCTCTGTTTTATGGGGTGAGAGTATATTGCTTGGCTTAAAAAAACTGAGGTACTCCTGGAAGGAGGAGGGGTTATAGAAGGGAGTCAACTTCCTGTATTGGTTATACCAGTGTCAACACCTGAAGGTAGGCCTATAACCCACCAAGTAATTACTTGAGTCTCTGTGTCCTATGATGTACTCCAAGAAAAGGATTTTACAGGTAAGCTGTTTTAAAAATCCTATCTTTTTTGTTTTCTCATTCCTAGATTAGGGTCTGAAGACTCGGAGGCTTCAAAGAGATTTGGGTGGGAGAAGCCTCTACCCCTGTCCCCATTCTGTCCTGAACGAGGCCCTACTTCTGCCTGCTGCTTGTAGGACCTATGCCATCATGCCTTTGCCTGTCCCATGAACTGACCACACCACATGGACCACGTTCCTGCCTACTACCAGGACCAATATTTTGGCACTGCTGACAATGTCTGCCTGCACTGACCTTGGACTGTATTTGGACAGTATCCCTGCCTGCTGCCTGTACTGACTATAGACAGTATTCCTGCCTGTTGCCTAGATAATTGCATTTGCTTTTGCTGACCAAGTCCCTGCCTGCTGCCTGGACCAGTGCTAACCTCTGTGGACAACTGTGCTACTAAAACCACAGGTAATCTTTTGTTTACCCTTTGCTCAGCAGACTGTATTTTGGGGTGTAATCCTTAGTATGTGCATGCTATGTGTCCCTAGAACACCTGACTGTGTTCCTTGTATGTGGCCAGGCTGTGTAAAAGTCTCACATGTAGTATCTCCATACTCAGGAGTAGCAGAATGCTATGTACATGCTATGTGTTGGAAATATCTTATAAATTGACAACCTTTTGTAAAACAAAATGCGTTTTCATTTTTCTTTCCACATTTTGCAAAAACTTCTGGAAAAATTGATTTATACGTTTGGGGTGTTAACTTTCCAAAATGGGGTAATTTTGTGGACGATTCCATTGTCCTGGTGCTCCAGGGCCTTCAAAAGTGCCTCTCTGTGGCTAGGCTGTGAAAGTTCCACATATGTTTAGGAGTAGCAGAATGTATTTTGGGGCGTCATTTGTGGTATACACATGCCATGTGAGAAATAACCTATGACAATTTTGTGGGGGGCGAGAGAATAATTTTGCAAAGAATTGTGGGGAAAAAAATGACAACATCAGAAACCTCACCATGCATTTTACTAAATACCCTGGAATGTCTATTTTCAAAAAAGCGGTCATTTGGGCGGTATTTGTACTTTCCTGGCTTGTTTGGGTCGCAAGAAATGAGAGGCCACCAGGTGTGATCAATTTTTTTGATTTGCACCACAGCTTGTAGACGCTAACTTTCACACAGACCAAATATCCACCAAATTTGGGTTATTTTTACCAAAGACATGTAGCAGTATAAAATGTGGCTACAATTTATGAAGAAAAATTAATTAAAAAAAAAAAAGCATTTTTCTTTGTTTGTCATAAAATTTTGCTAATTGTTTTCTTCATAAATTTTGGACAAAATTTATACTGCTGCGTATCTTTGGTAAAAACCCAAATTCGTGTATATTATTTGGTCTTTGTGAAAGTTAGTCTACAAACTATGGTGCCAATCAGTGAAAATGTATCACATCTGATCAGGCCTTTAGTCCATCAGGTGTATCTCATTTCTTGAGACACTAACAAGTCAAGAAAGTACAAATACCCCCCAAATTACCCCTTTTTAGAAAGTAGACATTCCAGGGTATTAAGTAGCATGGTGAGTTTTTTTAAGTTGTCATTTTTCCCACAATTCTTTGCAAAATGAATATTTTTTTTTTTTTACACAATTGTCATGATCAGGTTGTTTCTCACACACAGCATATGCATACAACAAACTACACCCCAAAATACATTCTGCTACTCTTCCCGAGTATGGGGATACCACGTGTGAGACATTTAAACAGCCTGGCTACATACAGAGGACCAAAATTGAAGTAGCACATTCATGCTTTCTACGAGCAAAAATGGCACATCTCATTTCACAAGGACCTATTACACTTTTGAAGGCCCTGGAGCACCAGGACAATGGAATTGCTTACAAAATTACCCAGTTTTGGAAAGCAAACACCCCAACGCATAATCTGAGGCATAATGAGTCTTTTGAACGGTTCATTTTTTTCCATTCGTTTTTTGAAATTGTGGAAAAAAATAACTTTCTTTTCTTATACAAAGTTGTCCATTTTATAAGATATTGCTAACACATGGCATGTATATAGCAAAAATTACACCCCAAAACACATTCTGCTAGTCCTCCGGAGTATAGCGATACCACATGTGTGATACTTTTACACAGCCTGGCCACATAGAGAGGCCAAACATTGAAGTAGAACCTTCAGGCATTCTAGGAGCATAAATTACACATCTCATTTCATTCCTTCCTATCACACTTTTGAAGGTCGTGGAGCACCAGGACAGCGCAATTATCCACAAAATTGCCCATTTTGAAAAGCAAACACCCCAATGTATATTCTGAGGCATGGGCTGCAAATAGGTACTCTGATGGCCTGCCGACAGGTAGTCGGCTACTCTGATGGCCTGCCGACAGGTAGTCGGCTACTCTGATGGCCTGCCGACAGGTCCTCTTTGTGGGGGGGAGGGGATCAGTGTGATTGTGTACTGTAAGCGCTAACTAGATGTTACCGCAATCTCCTTCTCACACAAGATCGGTTTGTGAGGAGAACCCGGTATCACCTCGTTACCGCGGTTTGTTAGTGATCGGCTGTGAAAGGATCACAGCCAATCACGTGGGTAAACAGCTGGCCTATGGCTGTTTAGCAGCGTCGGTGATGAATGGTGTTCCTGGGAACACACAGCCACCGACGTGCTGGCGCAGAATGCTTGCATGAGCCGTGCACAGTGGGGGTGGAACCGTCTGTGATCGGCCGTGACTTCTTCACGGCCAATCACTTGGTAAACAGCCATACTCAATGGCTCTTCAGCCCCCTCGGTGGCGAGCGGTGTCACCGTGACATGCCGCCACCGAAGGAACAGGGATGCGCAAGCACGATTGCGCGCATTCCCTGCTTAAATGGGAGGATGTCATATGACGATCTCCCGCCACAAGAGCCACGCCGCCCGGCCGTCATTTGACAGCCGGCGGTCGGCAACCTGTTAAGGAGGTGTTGTGTCCGTTGAACGAAAGGTTTTTTTTTTTTTTTGTTTTTTTTTGTACTCAATGTAAAATCCAACGGACACAGCGCCCATCCCGGCGCTGGAGTTTGATACTTCTATTACTGCTTGCTACCCATGGGCGTAGCCAGGTGTTTCTTTTTTATTTTTTCTGCCTAGTCCTACTCCTGCAGAGGCTTTATAACCCAATGGTCAAGATTGAGGAGGCGCTGTCTGTCCAACTTAGAGAAATGGATTTTACGGTGAGTACAAAAATCCCATTTCTCTTATATTCACGGACCGACACAGCTCCTCTTAGCCATTGGGTTGTTATGCCCACCACTAGGAGAATACTAGGCATTACTTGTTATGTAACACTCAGAACTTTCAGTTCCACCCAGGGGGCGGTCCCTTGGGCAACAACCCTCCAGCCTGTCATGCAGTCATCAGTTTTATTTTGCCTAGTGAAGGAGAAGCTTGACTTTTTGCGCAAGATTGATCCTGTGATCTGCGGTCAACAGCCGGCTGGGTAACAGGCTGGATATTCTTATCCTTGTAATCTCTCCAGTCCGGCTGTCGAGCGTGTGCAGGCCGCAGCTATGCGCTAGGCAGGCCACGACAAAACCTCAGCTCCAGAGGTGGTCGTGAGCGTTTATGCTCCGGGCCATACATATGACCGGGTTACTGATGTCTGCGTCACAGTATGCCAGGCCAGCAGCCACCCTGTAGTGATCAGTGAGTGGGTCTGTGATGGAAAGTCTCCCAGCTCTTCAGGGCTGGTAAGTACAGCTCTCCCTGCCTTGGCGGGGCTGAGCAGCTGGGCGTTTCCCAGGAGGTCGATTTGGGGGTTACTCATCTCCCTCTCTAATCTCTCACTGTCCCTCTCCCTCCCCCCTTCCATATGGGGGATGCTGCTGAGCGGTGTGTGTGTGTGTGTGTGTCTATGCTGGTGCCCTCCGAGGGGGGGGTCTCTCACCTTGGGGGGGGGGGGTTGCGCTGGCTAGCTGTGTCCTGGGTCCTGGAAGGTGTATGTGAGGCTTTGCTGGTGTCCTGCGCAGCGCTGTGCTCACCACCATTGGTTTCTCCCTGTACCTCATGGATCTGCATTCAGCAGCCATTTTAGGTGTGGGCGAGGGCAAGCATGCTCTCCTGGGCTTCAGTGCCCATTTTCCTTTTGATTGTCCCTATACAGGGCGCCGGCGGCCATTTTCTTCAAGCCTGCACACTTTTTTTTTGTGTGTTCTCTATCAGCAGTATGCGCTCCTGTGCGTTAATGGCCATTTTCCCTGTGTTTTATGCCCTTGTGCTGGATGCTGGGCGGCCATTTTATTGAAGCCTGAGCACACTTCAGAGTGGTTTTAGCGCCATTTGCAGCTGCTTCTACCGACACAGCACTGTTTCCTCTGCACCTGGGAGCCAACAGGGACTACAGGCACTACCTGCTGGACAGCACAGAACCTGTCAGGGTGGTGAGTCCTGCAGGAAAGAGCCCCTCAGCCAGTGGCAGTAAGGAGGGTGGGACTGTCGCTGTCCTAAGTCCCCTTCGGGTGGCAGACAGGGTAAGGGTCAGCATGGCTTCAGAAACTGGTGTCCCCCCCCCCCCCCCCCCAAAAAAATCCAGGCAATTGCAACCAGGTCGCCTTTGAGCTGCGCAGTCCCCCTGGACACCCTGACGGTGGTCCTCAATTCGTTCGTTGCCAAGATGGAGGCGGCAAGTGGGCAAAAGGGTGCAAAAAAGCAGCCCCTGCCCTCCCCGTTCTCTGGGGAGAGCTCTGACGCAGACTCGGGTCCTGCTGAGGCTTGTGACCCCTGCTCTGGCTTGTCAGATGACACTGACCAGGACCGTTTGGGCAGTGAGGGTGAGTCCCTGTCCGGGCCCGTGCACGACAAAGCGCTTGTTGGCGCACTTATCACAGTTGTGCATGATGCCCTGAAGATTCAGGAGCCAGCAAATCCCGCTGCTGATGTAGCGTTCCCTTTTGGGTCCCACAAGCCAGCACGTTCACCTAAGGTGTTCCCGTATCTGACTTATTTTTAACGTTCATTTACAAGGAATGGGGTCGCCCGCAACAGACCTTTGCGGTTACCAAATCCATGGAGGTGCGTTACCCATTTTGCTTGCATCTGGCACCCCACATTGCTTTTATTCAGTACTTTTTTGTGATCACATGTCATAACTTTTGTTTATTTTTATGACTTTTTAAATAAAACCCAATGGTTACCCACTGACCTGCACCATTTGGAGCTTTCTTTTTTTCCTTTATTACATTTTTGTGGACCCTCTTCCACATTTGGGGTTGGAACCCTAAATGCGATACACCCGATCCTGATATACCGAGAGACGCTTCGAGAGACGTCCACCATGGGCTCATATGTTCCGAAGTCTCCCTAGCATCCGGTTTGACTATCTACAACCCATCATCTGGTTCTATGTTTGGATCCCAAGCGTTTTTGACTCAACTGTCGTAAGACTGATGAGTCCACCTTCTCTGGTAAGAGTATTCTACCTACCTTTTATATCACTTCAGACAAGTTGATACACTTGGTTTCATCTGATCTGTGGATTCCCTGATTTCCCTGTGAGGAATACCTACCACAACATTTGTGCACTATCCAATATATGTGGACTTTTTTTCACTGGGACTCACTTATTTAATTACTAATGGTTTTCAACATTCACAGCTTTCACATTTTTGTATACTAATATTCTGTTTTTTTTTTTCTATACAAATTTGTTATTTAATTCAGCGCTACACTATTGGTTGTTTTATATTTGTTGAACTTTGTTTGAAGTGTTGGCAGCTGTTTAAGAATCTTTTTTCTGTGTTGATTTAGCTTAGCGCGGTGTTTTCCCCCTTCGAATATTCCATTTTGAGGAGAGCCTTCTCAAGAAGTGGTTGGCTCCTTCGGTCGTGGACCCCCCAGTAGCCAGGTTAAATAATGTAACTACGATCCCCCTAGAGGGGGGACTCCTGCATTTAAGGATCCCACGGACAGGAAGGCAGAGGCAGTGGCTCATTCCTTGTTTACGGTGGTGGGGTCCGTCGTGCGACCAGTACTGGCATCCACACTTGTGTCGCAGACACCGAGTGGGCAAAACTATTGCACCACAAGTTGGGAGAGCAACAGGCTTCTCCGGTCTGCGTGGAACTAGCAGACCAACTAGTGCAAGGCCTTAAGTACGTTTGTGATGCGGCCCTGGATACTCTTCCTCTGTTATCTAGGGCTTCAGTGTCAGCAGTGGTGCTGAGGCGCTTGATTTGGTTAAAATGCTGGTCTGCTGACCACGCATCTAAGAAAGCCCTGACGGATCTTCCCTTCCTTAGCGACTGGATTTTCGGAGCCTCCTTGGATGACATTATTAAAAATGCTACCGGTGGTAAGAGTACCCTACTCCCACAGGCCAGGAAGGCTAAGGAGCCACGCCGTAGGCAAGGGACTTATTTTTCTGCTCACAAACTGCTTTTTCAGGACAACCATGGAAGGACAGAAATGTTCCTGGAACCGCAAGCCTGCGAACAAAAGTGCTACCGCATGAAGGTTTGCCCCCATCCTTGTCTCCGGTGGAGCGTTGCCTTCAGGAGTTTGCAGCCCGGTGGTCCTCTAGACTATCCGACCAATAAATCTGCGACAAGATAGTTTCTCTCTTGGCTGCCAAACAGATTCTTCCCCTCCAGCATACCCGTATCCTCGGCTCACCGGGAGGCCCTCTTGGGGGCAGTAAGGGACCTGCTGAGTCGCGGGTGGTTGTACCGGTTTCCGGACTCAGAGCGTTTCCGGGGATTCTACTCAAATCTGTTCATAGTTCCTAAGAAGGAAGGGGTACGTCCAATCTTGGACCTAAAAGCCCTCAATCACTTTGTGAAATTGCAGAGTTAGAATCAGTTAGCTCAGTAGTTGCTGCACTCCAAGGGGACTCCCTGGCGTCCTTAGACATCCAGGATGCGTAACTGCACGTACCCATATTCCTTCGGCATCAAAAGTTTCTGCAATTTGCAGTCGTGGAAGCCCACTACCAGTTTGTGGCTCTTCCTTTTGGTCTGGCATCAGCCCCCTGAGTCTTTACCAAGGTATTGGCTCCAGTTTTGGCATTGCCACAGCAACGTGGGATCGTGTTTGTGGGATACTTAGACTATCTCTTCCTGAGAGCATCTTCTGCCTCAGAGTTAGGAGGATGTGGCAATCACCATGCGGACCCTGCAAGAATTTGGGTGGCTGTTGAACCTAAAGAAGACTGATTGTACTGATCCAGCATCTGGAGTACCTGGGCTTGCTGCTGGACTCCTGGGAAGCAAGAGTTTTTCTCCCTTCAGACTAACTGTAGACTCTCAGATCTGCGGCAAAACTGCTGATGAACCGCAAGTGGTCATCGCTGCACTTCTGCATGGAAGTCCTGGGACTCATGGTAGCCTCCGTGGCAGTACCATATGCCCAGTTCCACACCAGTCCTGCTGAAGGAGATTTTGATAAAATGGGACACACATCTCAGTTGTCACTGGATCGACAGATCCAGGTGAGCCAGTCAGTCAGATTCTCTGGACTGGTGGCTGAGGTCCCCGGTGATTCAATCCAGAAAGTCGTTCCTACCTCTGAATTGGACAGTGATCACAACGGACGCCAGCCTTATCCAGCTGGGGTGGAGTGATGGGGCTTCAGTTGGCTCAGGGCCTCTGGTCGGCGGAAGAATCCAAGTTGTTGATCAATCTTCTCTAGCCAAGAGCCATCATGCTGTGCCTCTCCACATAGTCGATGAGATTACAGGGTCGTCCAGTCAGGATCCAGTCAGACAATGCCACGGCTGGGGCATATGTCAATCACCAAGGAGGAACAAGAAGCTCAGCCGCCGCACGGGAGGTCGCTCACATACTTTGGTGGGCAGAGCGACACGTACCGGCCCTGTCGGCCATTTACATCCAGGGAGTGGAGAACTGTCAGGCGGACTATCTGAGTCACCAGATGCTGGACCCAGGAGAATGGGCGTTGCATCCGGACTACTGTGCCTGAGGTGGGGCATACCGGACGTGGATCTTCTGGCCTCCCATCTCAATTTGAAGGTGCCGAGATTCGTATCCAGGACAAGGGATCCGTGGGCAGACGTGCTGGTGGCTCCGTGGGATCAGTACCAGCGCATTTACGCCTTTCCTCCACTGAAATTGTTACCATATCTGCTCCGCAGAGTGGTAGTTGAGGGGATCCCAGTGATTCTGGTCACCCCAGAATGGCCTCGGCGACCTTGGTACCCCATGGCGACTGCCGTTACGAGAAGACCTTCTGTCTCAAGGTCCCATTCTCCACCCTACTTTTCCATCGCTGGCTTTAATGGCATGGCTATTGAGAGCCCGGTGTTGAGGAACCGGGGTCTGTTGGACTCTGTGATCCGAACTATGTTGGTCACGGAAATCTTCTTCCAGGAAGATATATCATCGTACTTGGAAGGCTTACATTTCCATGTGTGAGAAGAAAGGATGGCATCCGCGCTCCTTTTCTATATCCAGGGTCCTGCTGTTTCTTCAGCAAGGAGTTAATATCAGCCTTGGCTGTCTTCTTTCAGCGAGCCCTGGCGTCTCACTCCTTAGTGAGTACCTTTTGTTCAGGGGACGCGACATGTAGTCCCTCCGGTGCGTGCACCAATACCCCCGTGGGATCTGAACCTGGTGTTATTGCCGCTTCAAAAACCTTTGTTTGAAAATATCAGGGAGATTCCCCTGTTGACTTTCCCAGAAAGTGTTCTTTCTAGTTGCCGTCACATCGGCCAGAGGGTTTCGGAACTGGCGGCCTTGTCCTGAAAGTCGCCTTATCCGGTTATTCACAAGGATAAGGTGGTTTTGCGTCTGTCTTTTCTGCCGAAAGTGGTCTAAGTGGTCTAAGCCTTTCATATCAGTGAGGACATTGTATTAGCATCTCTCGTGTCCTAAGCCGAAACACCCTAAGGAAGTGGCCCTTCACGCTCTGGACGTGGTTTGGGCTCTAAAGGTGTCTGCCACTGCTCCCTTTCGGAAGACACTCGCTGTTTCAGTGGCTGGTCCAAAGAAAGGCATGGCGGTCTCATCGGCCACCATTTCCAGGTGGATCAGACAGATTTTAGTGCAAGCCTACTCCTTGAAGGGGCAGGTGCCCCCCTTTCCAGTCACGGCCCACTCCACAAGGGCAATCGGAATGTCTTGGGTCTTCCGTCACCAAGCGTGTGTCGCTCAGGTGTGTAAAGTGGCGACCTGGTCGTCTGTCCACACGTTTACCAAATTCTACAAGGTAGACGTCAGTGCATTGGCTGCTGCCTGTTTTGGCCACAATGTTTTGCAGGCTGCCGTATAGTAACTGAATATGCAGTATATTTTCTTTTTCCTGTTTTTTTTTTTTTTTTTTTGATAACGCAGTACTGTTAAGTTAATGCGCTGTTGCATTACATTCCGCAGTTTTGGTGCGGTTGTGAGTAGTCACTCCTGTTGAGGGTACCCTGTTTTTGTGTTGGTTTTCTCCACGCACTGTTTTTTTTTCTGGGTAAAGTTTCACTAGTTCCCATTTGCCATGGTGGATTACGTTTTCCATGCTGTTTTTCCCACCCCTCATTTGGCACTGCTTGGGGATGTCCCAATGGCTAAGAGAGGAGCTGTTTCGGTCGGTGCATATAAGATAAAATAATCTCTTTTTGTACTCACCGTAAAATCCTTTTCTCTGTAATTCACCAACTGACACAACTCGCCCCTCCTTTTTCTCTTTACATTATACTGCTTGTTGATGTACTGTTGATTGCATGGCAGGCTGGAGGGTTGTTGCCCAAGGGGCTGCCCCCTGGGCGGAACTGAAAGTTCTGAGTGTTACAGAACAAGTAATGCATAGTATTCTCCTAGTGGTGGGCATAACAACCCAATGGCTAAGAGAGGAACTATGTCGGTTGTAGAATTACAGAGAAGTATTTCACGGGGAGTACAAAAAGATCCTATTTTCTTCACCAGGGGTATCCCCCCCCCCCCCCCTGAAAGCCAAAGGAGAGGTTGGGGGGGGGGGAGGGGAGTGTTTGCCCGACTTGTTCATTCTATCCCATAATGCTAATGAATTTTGGGTTAATGGAGAGATCTTATCTGAAGGACCCCCAGAAATGGCTGGTATCCATGGGGCACATGCCAAGTTTCTACCTGCCAATGTTTTCTCCGAGACCCACATTTTACTTGTAATAAGTACATAGTGCAAGATATGATGTTCTAGCTAGTATACTCATGTTAAGGGTGTTCACTCTTCCAAACCATGTAAAAAAAAATGGCCTTTCCCTCTCTGCAAGTCTCCCATTATCCCTGTTAACAAGGAGCTATAATTAAGATCATATAAAAGCTTTGGATCTGAGGTAATATGTACTTCCAGATTACTTGGGGGAGTCCATACTCCATATAAAAGTGAAGGAATGTTGCAAAGCTGTTACAATGACTGAAGGTACATGACTAGGTAAAAGTACGGACTTCTCAATGTATTTTGAAATTACATAGAATACTATTATCTATGGACCTCAGCCATCAAAGAGCCTAGAGATACCTGGGGTATATGCAAAGATTGAATAAAAAGTCATCACTATGCTGAAACTTTGTTCTACAGATCCAATACAAACCTCAGCTATCGCCATACCCCCCCCTCATTTTAAAAAGAAAAGGTTTCAAAATTCTGTAAAGGACACCCCTGCCCCGTGTCATTTTGTATGTCCATATAATCTGAAAGCATACCATTGACCTTTAACTCTAGCTCTTGGACCCGCATATAAAGCAAATACCCAGCCCATCATACTTTCACCCAGTCCCATCCCCCTCAGTACTTAAGTCGTCATGACCCCAGTTCACTCTATATCAACTGCCTTCTCAGCATCCATTGTTAAAACCATTCTTGAAATTCTATCTGGCCGATTTTGTGCCCAATGAAGAATATGCAGGGCTCTAATGGTATTATCTCTAGCTTCACAGCCATTCACAAGTCCCATCTGGTCCAGGTGGATTAACTTAACTACATGGTCTTTTAGTCGGAGTGCTAAGATCTTGACTAGGAGTTTAGTGTCAGTTGAGGGAGATGGGTCTATAATTGGCACAGTATTTCGGTCTTTCCCTGATTGCTGAAGAACTGTCACATAGGCCAGCAATGCTTCCTGTAGGTAGTGGATTAGAGGCAGTAGTTGTATCAATGTACAAAGAGGGAATGCTAGTGTAGAAATACATTTTTATAATATGCATTCATTGAGCCATCTGGTCCCAGGCTTTTTGCCATTGGCAGGGTCGCTACTACTTTACCCAACTCCTCGATAGTAATTTGGGTGTTCTATATCGTCGATAACTGGGGGGGGGGGAGAATATGGGCATTGCAGAGTCTTTATAATACACTCAGATCTCTTCAACCCATCATCCATCCCCAGTTCTCGAAGAAGCTGACTGGATATTATACAAGTCCTTATAAAATGGATGGAATTCCTTGGCTATAGACTGAGTATCTGTTGTGCACCAATAGATTATGAACATGACAGGCCCTGTTTCTTTTTTAGCTGTCTAGCCAGCAATTGGCCATGTTTGATCAAGTGTTCATAAAAATGGTGTGCAAAATATGTCTTTTGACCCTGTTATCCAAACGCAAAGTGAGACTAGACCAAACTGTCTTCAGTTGCTTAGCATCATCCAGATAAAGCTTTGTTTAATCTCCAGGTCATGAATTTTTTTCCAATAAAACCACAATCTTTCACTTTTTCCTTTTTCAACCCAGGAACCATGTGCTATCAATTCCTCTAATAACGGCTTTGTGAGCCTCCCAAACTGTTTGATCAGATATCTCCCCAGGTGTGTTAATTTCAAAATACATTGCCATTTTATAGATTAAAGCAGGGATATGCAATTAGCGCACCTCCAGCTGTTGCAAAACTACAAGTCTCATCATGCCTCTGAGTGTCATGCTTTTGGCTGTCCGAGCCTTGCTATGCCCCATGGAACTTGTAGTTCTGCAACAGCTGGATGTCCCCTAATTAAATATTCCTGGATTAAAGCATCTATCTGTCATCCAATAAGGATTCATTTAGCCTCCATATCTGTTCTCTATGACCAGCGGAAACTGTATAGTAAGTTATAGCGGAGTGGTCTGAGTTCATTATGGATTCAACCGTGGCAGAACATAGTTAAAATACAATTGATCCACCCAAATTAAGTCAAACGGGAATAGACATCATCTTAGAATAGTAACTATAATCTTTATTCTATATGTAGTACCTGCCAACTATCCACCAGATGAAGTGATCGAAACACTTGCTTGGCATGCTTAAGAGATCTAAATGATAACGTTTTACCCATCAAGGTAATCCATACTAGGATCCAGGGAAAGATAAAAATCCCCTCCCAAAATCTTAAATCCTTCACTAAATCTCCAAATATATAAGATTATGTTGCGCAAAATAGATTAAATCACTCTGAGATGCTATGGATAAAAAAAACAATGCACACAGTATATATATCCTCCTAGAGTGAAATAACGAGTGCAAATGTGTAAAATTACATCTGGATAAAAATGGAAAATAATTATATGTAATATGTCACAAAACATGTGAAATAAGTAAACAAAGATGAATATAGACGTTAATAGTCCTCCAAATGTGTATATAATATTCCTCTAGATAAATATTCTATTCAATTTTCAAAATGATGTATCCAATATATATGGTATTGTGTAGGCCTAAATATATAGCATATTGATAAATGATCCTCTTAAATGCTTCTTGATGTTTAGTCTCCCAAAACTCTCATCTTAATTAGAGTTAAATCGCATTAAAAAAAACTGTCACAGGATCTCTATCTTCTATTGGCCTCTATTTAGCCTTCTATAAGCAGTAGGTGGACTCGGGTATTTCTTAAATGAAGTTAATAATCCATTGTACTGTCAGTTTAATCCAATAGTTAAGTACCTCAGTTTCGGAGAGCGTAAACAAAACAAGGAGCCTCCAATAGTGTACTAAGTTAAAACTCAAAAAATCCTGTTTTTATTAAATACCCAGGTGGACTCTTACATTAAAAACATGCAATAGTAAGCAGAGAACGAAATCAGCGGCATTCAGTGCCGCCTTGTGTAACTTTCGGTGTGCGGTGCCAACAATCCCTACGTGCTATGTCACCTCTCGTGACTTCATCTGGGCAACTGGATTGGTTGAATAGACGATATTTATATTAGGGATGCACCGAATGGGATTTTTGGTGCCGAAACCGATACCGAAAATGAAAAATACACTAGGCCGATACCGAAACAGCACCGATACCGAAAATTACTGTTTTAAAAAAATATTTTTATACAGGAGGTGGTCAGAGACTGGCGACATGGTTCAGGAGGTGGTCAGAGACTGGCGACATGGTTCAGGAGGTGGTCAGAGACTGGCGACATGGTTCAGGAGGTGGTCAGAGACTGGCGACATGGTTCAGGAGGTGGTCAGAGACTGGCGACACGGTTCAGGAGGTGGTCAGAGACTGGCGACACGGTTCAGGAGGTGGTCAGAGACTGGCGACACGGTTCAGGAGGTGGTCAGAGACTGGCGACACGGTTCAGGAGGTGGTCAGAGACTGGCGACACGGTTCAGGAGGTGGTCAGAGACTGGCGACACGGTTCAGGAGGTGGTCAGAGACTGGCGACACGGTTCAGGAGGTGGTCAGAGACTGGCGTCATGATAAAAGAGATAAGTGTGGTGTCCCCTCGTGCAGCCAGTGTGGTGTCCTCTCGTGCAGCCAGTGATGCAGCAAAGAGAGAGGAGAGCCGCCTCTGCCGTCTGGTTCAATAGAGCGCTGGGAACATCACAGCTTTAATTTCAATAGCTGTGTGTTCCCCCGTCGCATAAAGCCCCTCCCCCTTGTCCGGTGAACTGTGATAGACAGATCCCCCGTCCAATCTGGACGGGTGATCTGTCTATCAAAGTTCCTCGAACGAGGGGGAGGGGCTGTATGCGACGGGGGAACACACAGCTATTGAAATTAAAGCTGTGATGTTCCCAGCGCTCTATTGAACCAGACGGCGCTATACACCTCCCGTGATGGGCGGCACCAGGGGCGGGGGCGGTGCTCCCAGGCCCCGCCCCATTTTCGGCTCAATTATCGGCCATTTTTTCCCTTCTGCAAATTGCTGATCGGCCGAAAATGTCCCTTTTGTTTCGGCGGCCGAAATTTCGGTGCATCCCCAATTTATATATTCTAAAACCAGAAGTAGTCGTGCGGCCATTTTCTTGAAGACTGATGGTAAACATTGCTGCCATTTTGTTGGCTGCCTAATGATCTATATGGTGGCCATTTTATTGGGGTTTGGTGTCTGCAATATATTGACACTGCGGCCATATCTACATAATGAAAGGGGTCTATATTGACTAAAACAAACTTCGTTTTATAAGCATATATCTCATATAAAGGACTGTGAAGGTGTAAAGCTAATAGATGCCAGAATATTATAAAATATAAAGGGTAAAAAGGAAAAGATCCATAGAACTAAAGATGAAATGGGGCTAATTAGTAATATGCCAATTCAGTCGCACAGTGAAAATGAAGCAACAAGTTATTTCACTCTAGGAGTAGCTATAGTTTGACTGTTTGTATTGTTTTTTTATCCATAGTGTCTCAGTGATTTTATCTATTTTGGACAAGATAATCTTATATATTTAGCATATTTTGGTGTGTTGTGATGCACTTTAGGTTTGGCTGCAATTTTTTTTTAATTTTTTTTATCACTTTACATCCGTCACTGTTTATTTTCACTAGTTACTCCAAGTAGCATGAGGGATACTTTTTTTTTTTTTTTTTTTTTTGCATTTAGATTTATTATTCCCTCCCTAAATCTCGCCAAAATCTTCAAGGTTTTGGTGAGAAAACTTACAGTATGCATTTGGGTGCGTAAATGGAGGCAAAGGTATAGCAATGACCATGCATCATGTCCTTAATAAAAAATAAAGCGACCTCCCGTGTCGACTTGCATTGACGTAGGAGACATGGGTTACGACTTCCCTAAGGCTATCGTTACTCCCCTTTCCCCTGAAATGGAAGATGTTGCATAGAACCATTGATTAAAGACAAAGGGGACATGTGAGGGGTGGACCTTGCTGTGAAGTTTATCTCCTGTAAAAAAAAAAAAAAATCACCTCCCGCAAAGTGACGCAGTTCCTGTCATAGACCTTTTTATATGTTGAACACATGCCCCTCACATAAGACACAACTTACAATAAACTAGCCATTTTATGAGACTGCTGGATGTGTAACACAATAAACCTTCTACCACAAATCTCCATTTCTTTTCGTACATCAGGGGACACAGAGCCACAGTAGTTACTATGTGGTTTAATAGGCCACCTTTTGGTGATGGACACTGGCACGCCCTAGGTCAAGAAGTGTACTACCTATAAAACCCCTCCCACTACTGGGAGCACCTCAGTTTTTTCGCCAGTGTCTAAGGTGTTGGTCGCGAGTAAAGATGTGCTGAGCTACACTGGAGCAATCCTTGCCGAACCATGCTGACCGGATCCATTCAGAGTGTCCTTTAATGGGCCTAAGGAATGATACCCAGGCCTCGTGTCTGAAGAAACCAGGTTTTGCTTGCAAATGCTTCTGTTTTTAGAGAGCTGAGCCCTGGGATTCAGTACTTTTTGGTAGTAAGGCCATAAAGTTTTTACTGGCAGGGTGCTGTTGCAGGTCCAGGATTGTGGGTAACCTTTAGGTTCCCCTGCTCCTTACATTTTCAGAGCCCCCCATGAAGGGTGAAGATTGGGTTTATCTCAAATGACCCTGCGGCGGAAAGGTAACTGGAGTTTTCTAAGAAATATCTTTGATTTTCTTTTATCTTTTAAGTATATAATGTCATGCATATGTGTCACCACTGGGGGCTGTATTGAGCACTCACCACCTTATGCTGGAAACAGCGCTGTCAGGAGCCATTACTTCCTCCTCCTCCTTCGGCCAAAGCAGCAGATCCTCCGGTAAGCAAGAGGGGGGACCGGTCTCTCCACCTGCGGCCTCCCCCCCATAGTCTGCTGCACGGGAAAACCCTTTCTTTTAAAATGCGGGTGAGGTGGGGCTAACGGCGTCAGCGTTCTCAGACGCCAGACACACATGGTGGAAGTTTTTAAAAGCACTGTGTGTTGCTACTGCTGGCTGTGGAGGGACACGAGCAGAGGTGGCTTACTTCAGGTTTGGTGACACAGGCATTCCCCCTTGACAAATTATTACGGTTTCAGGCTAGGCATTAATAGCAGCTTTGTAGTGCTGGACTATAGCCTAGCAGTGTACATTCTTTTTGGTAGTGCCTCGGCTTTGTGCTTCAGGCTGAGTGGGAGAGCTTATATTCTGACTGTGAACATCCGGATAAACAGTATTATCTTCCCAGAAAGTTTTCTACACTATATCCTATGGAGGAGGATTTCTATAATTGATGCTGCAATCGCTTCAGTGAACAAAAGTCTCACGTATTCGGTGGATAATGCGCTGATGTTAAAGGATCCAACAGATAAAAAATTGTAACTTCTTTCTAAAAACAATGTATTTGGCAAGTTCAGTAGCGCAGCCGGTTCTTGTGGCAATTGGTCTATCTCAGTCCATTAAGGAATAGTTTGTGGAGAGTTTAAGATTCTGCCTGATCAGCAGGCCCAGCAATGGGCTGGTGTATCAGACGCACAATGTTTTACAGTAGATGCTATGAAAGATTCTATCATCCAAGCCTCACGGCTTATGCTAGGATTAGTGCATTCTAGTGAGTTCTGTGGCTGAAAGTCACCCAAAGCACCATGTAAGAAGCCCTTGACCAGTTTCCCCTTTCAAGGTGAACGCCTATTTGGGGACGTTCTGGATAAATACCGTATTGGCGTATAACGAGCACCCCAAGTTTAGGAGGGAATTTTAAGAGGAAAAAAAACTTAAATTTAAATGCCCATCGTTGCAGCCTTGTCCATTGTTGCAGCCTTGTCCATTGTTGCAGCCTTGTCCATTGTTGCAGCCTTGTCCATTGTTGCAGCCTTGTCCATTGTTGCAGCCTTGTCCATTGTTGCAGCCTTGTCCATTGTTGCAGCCTTGTCCATTGTTGCAGCCTTGTCCGTTTTATTTGCAGCTTTTTTTTTTTGTAAATGGTGCCGCCGAGAGAGCCAGATGTCCTGTGTATCTCGGCGGCACTCTGTAGTTCTCGGCCGCCTTCGGCCATTCTCGTTGGCCTTTGGCCCTTCTCGCAGAGAAGGGCCGAAGGTGGCCATAAGCCACAGAGAAGGGCTGAAAGCCGCCCAGAGGCTCAAAATGGTGGAGGAACAGCGTATAACACACACCCGAGATTTTCCCCTGATTTTGGGGGGGGAGAGTGTGTGTTATACGCCAATAAATACGGTACATCCAAAGGATCTCTAATGAGAAAAGCTCTCTTTTACCAGTAAAGAAGTTTTTTTTGTAAAATTATTTATGAAAGTTTGAGATATACAAACATACAATGAAAAAAGGGAGTGGTCCTGACACATCATCAGACCCTCCATGACCAACATGGTTGACATGAACACAGCATTTCAAACTACCTAACATGGGTATCTGACTGTGTGCCCACATAAATAAAAAACTTCCCCCCACCCCCCCCCCCCCCCCCCCCCAACATCCCATAACTCAGTTCACCATATTCCTCGTATGAGGAGTTCACCATCAATCATACCAGTGGTAGAAGAGGATAGATGGTACAGGCATGTTAAAGTGGCCATCGTGTTCATATAACTCAGGATCTCTATCACTAGCAGCTTACTTTAGTGTCTATAGGACATGATTGCTGTTATTTAGGCCTCAGTCTAGCAGCGAGGTGATAGATGTCCACTTGGCCCAGGCTCCTTGGTTCCTCAGAGCGATGGGTGCACTTGTGTGCAGCTCTACTCCGCCATTGTGTCAGAGTTGAACCAAGCCTGCCAGACTTTGTTGAACTTTTTCCCACATCCCCTTCAGTGGAATGTTGCCTTTATAGTAAGGCATCATGGAATTCACTATTCCCTTCCATAATGATACACTTGAGGGCATAGAGTTCTTCCATTTAAGTAAGATTGCTTTTCTCTCGTAGAAGAATAGGATGTTCAGTAAAGTTCTAAGCTCTGGACGGGGCCACCTCCTCCACAAGGCCTAGTAGACATACCCTAATTGATACCTGTATAGGAATCTTTAATACATTTTCTGTGCATGATGCCACCCCTTCCCAGAATGTCTGTCTTGATATGCCGACATTCCCATAAAATGTGTGTGGCATTAGCCGGTGTAAAACCACATCTCCAGCATTCAGAAGAGATCGATGGGTATATTGCAGCTAGTCTGGCAGGGGTAAGATCAATTCTGTGTAGAAATTTAAACTGTATGCTTATCCCTTGCCAAGACCAAGTGTTTAAAGGGGTGTTCCCATGCATCATCCCAATCCTCTCCATCTATATCAGGGACTTCCCCTTCCCAACGCTCCCTACATTTGGTCAGTGCCACTGGGCTTTTCTTGAGCAGTTTTTTTTTTTTTTATAGGTGACTGATAGTTTGATAGATCTTCCACCATGAGCATGTCCTCCAGGGATGATGGGATGGACTCTACTGCCTGCTCCCTGAAAAAAGAGTTGGAGAGATCATGCCTAACCTTAAGTTGATTGAATGTCAGGAGTACCCCATCTCTTGTAATGTCCTTTAGGAGCTTTATCCCCTTAAACGCCCATACCATGGGGTCCTGAAACGAGTGAAAATGGGCAAATTTAGTATTCCCCCACAGTGGGGTCTGTGGGGAGAAACCCAAATAGCTTGGGCATGCTAACGCAACCGCCGCCTCCCATGCCCCAATAGTAGTCTTCATGGCTATTGTAAGTGGTAAATCTGATTTTAAACCCCTGTGAATGGCCAGACACAGGGACTCAAATGACCTTAGGTAAGCAGCCAGTAAAGAAGAATTTTAAACATTTCTCCTTTAAGCGTGCTTCCTCAGCTGTGCCAAGGTCATCAACCTCTAGGCATTCTCGACGGCCTCCACCGTTGGGTTCAAGGGGAAGACCCTAAGGGCAGAGCCAGAGTTGAGAGGTCTTGGGGCAGAAAGCCCGCAAAACCGAATGCTAAAGCCTCCTTATTAAGGGGTGCCCCCGCTCGCTTGGGTGTGGGAAGGCTTCTGCAATTTTCATAGATCTGGCAGGAACAATGTCAAGACAGATGGGTGGCTTCCTTGGTTTCTCTAGGTTACAAACTAGAGTTTCTGAGAGTTTCCATCTCCTCATTTTCTAAGATCAAATGTTCTCAGGGATCCAGAGAGTCTCTTTTTAGCTCTGGATCATCTCTTATCCCAGCTGGTGATATCAGAGGTTCACTTAGAGGAACAGGGTTTTTATTCAAACCTTATCACGGTTCCAAAACCAAACAGAGTAAAGACCCATTCTAGATCTCAAAGATCTGAACCGGCACTTAAATATCTGGTCCTTTTGCATGGAATCAATCTGATCGGTTGTTTCCATCTTGCAAGAAGGGGAGTTTTTGGCATAGATTGATATCAAGGAGGCATATCTTTATGTGCCAATATTTCCTGCTCACCAGAAATTTCTACGCATCGAGATAGAAAATCATCATTTTCAGTTTGTGGCCCTGCTATTCGGTCTAGCCACTGCACCGCGGTGTTTCTCAAAGATTCTGGCACCTCCTTTAGCCAGATTAAGGGCTCAGGGGCATAACGGTCCTAGCCTATTTAGACTATTTACTTTTACTTTACTTTTAATAGACCATCTTCCTTAAAGAGGAAGTAAACCCGGATGGGTTTACTTCCTCTTTTTTTCCCTGCAAAGGTAAAGCATAATGGACTACTATGCATCGCATAGTAGCTCATTATGTGTCACTTACCTGACACAGGAGCCAGCGAAGTCGCCGCTGATCCCTGTAGTCCGCCGCATCCATGTTGCTGGTGGCGTTTCGCAGCTCCGACGAATCACAGCGGCGAAGCCGCGATGACGTCACTCCCGCGCATGCGCACGGGAGTCGTGTCTCGCAGCTCCGCCGCTGCCACTCGGCGAAGCCGCGATGACGTCACTCCCGCGCATGCGCACGGGAGTCGACAAATTAGGCAAATCCATTCATGGATTTGCCGCATTTAGTGCGCCTGCGCGCCGCTGTCTACGGCGCATGCGCCGTAGACAGCGGTGCCCATTTTCGGGCAAATATCTCCTAAACCATATAGGTTTAGGAGATATTGCTTGGACCTACAGGTAAGCCTTAATCTAGGCTTACCTGTAGGTCCAAGTTGTTTGGAAGGGTTTACTTCCTCTTTAAAACCATCAAGAATATTGCAGTACTTGGGGCTGGTCATAGACACCGTAAAAAAAAAGGTATTCTTACCCCAGACAAGAATCCATTCCATTATAGGACTTAATTGAGCTTGTTAAAGCAAAGAAAAATCCTTTTTCGGCTGTGTGTGAGATTGTTGGGGAAAATGGTGGCCTCCTTCGAGGCCGTCCCTTTTGCGCAGTTTCGCTGAAGACTGCTACAAAACAACATCCTGTCTGTCTGGAACAAGAAGGTTCAGGCTTTGGATTTTCCGATACGCTTATCCCCCGATGTACGTCAGAGCCTTAATTGGTGGTTGATATCCAGCAACCTCCAAAAGGGGAAATCCTTTCTGCCAGTATCCCGGAAAGTCGTGACAATGGACGCCGGGCTTCTAGGCTGGGGAGCAGTCCTCGAAGATGCTTCTGTCCAGGGAAGATGGTCCAAATCAGAAAAAACTTGCCCATCAACATTTTTGGAGATTCGGGCAGTACGTCTGGCCCTAGAGTCCTGGACGCTTGGGCTACGGGATTGTCCTGGCAGGAATCTGACAATGGCACGGCTGTGGCTTACATCAATCACCAAGGGGGCACAAGAAGTAGTACAGCCCAAAAAGAGGTGAATTATGTTCTAGCTTGGGCAGAAAACATTCTTTGCCTATCGGTGATTTTCACTCCAGGAATAGAAAATTGGCAGGCGGACTACTTGCATCATCAACAGTTATTTCTGGGGGAATGGTCCCTTCACCTGACATCTTCCTAGCGATATGTCAGAGATGGGGTGTTCCAGACGTGGATCTGTTCATGTCCAGATTCAACAGTCAACAACTTTGTGTCAAGAACAAGGGATCCGATAGCATGCGGAATAGATGCATTAGCCTTCCCGTGGGATCAGTTTTCACTGTTCTATGCGTTTCCTCTAGTTCTACTTCCGTGCCTTCTCTGCAGGATCAAGCAGGAACGAAATGTGATTCTGCTGGCCCCGAAGATCTTGGTTTTGTCGAGATCATAAATATGGCGATAGGAGTGCCCTGGACTCTGCCATTATGGCCAGACCTTCTTGCGCAAGATCTGGTATTCATTCTAAAGGACCGTGGGTTATCCCCTTCAGTAGAGTCTACTTTGATTAATGCCAGGAATCCAGAATCATTTACTAGAGAGTCTGGAAGGCTTACGTTTCCTGGTGTGGATCCAGGGGTTGGCACCCTAGAAAGTATGTCATAGGTAGGATCCTTGATTTCCTGCAAATGGGATTTGAAATTAAGCTGGCCTTGAGTACTATCAAAGGCCAGATCTCGGCCTTGTCAGTGTTTTTTCAATGGCCTCTTACTTTTCACTCTGTTGCGTAGTTTTTTCCAGGGGTTAACACGGATCAAGCCCCCTATCAAGGCACCTCTAAATCCTTAGGATTTTAGTTTAGTTTTATCGGCTTGACAGAATCAGCCTTTTGGGCCTTTATGGGAAATTCCCTTGGCTCTTTTGACAAGGAAAACAATCTTAATGTTTTCCATTTGTTCTGCTAGAAGAGTATCGGTTCTAACGGCTCTGTCTTGTAAAGAGCCATATTTGATCATGCATAAGGATGAGGTTGTTTGCGTCCTCATCCTAAATTCTTACCAAAGGTGGTGACAGGTTTTCATTTAAACCAGGATATTATTCTACCTTCTTACTTCACAGAGCCTCAATCTAGGGAAGAGAAGGCACTACATTCCCTTAATGTATTAAGAGTGATCAGAGTCTTATTAAAGGCAACTGCTCAGATTTGCAAAACGGATGTCTTTGTACTGCCAAAAGGTCCAAAAAGGGGACAGGCAGCATCAAAATCTACTTTTTCCAAATGAATTTGTCAAGTGATTGCTCAAGCTTATGGTTAAAGGAAGAAAATTCCTCCTTTTCATGTTAAAGCACACTCTACCAGGGCGGTTAGTGCCTCTTGGGAGGTGCATCATCAGGCCTCTATGGCTCAGATCTGTAAGGCCGCAACTTGGTCTTCATTTCATACATTTACCAGATTTTATCAAATCTATGTTTAAGGTCCTGAAGATATTGCCTTTGGGCATAGTGGGCTGCAGTATGAGTCTTCTAGCCTCTTTTGCCCTACTTTTTTTGTCGTCTCCCTCCCTTCAGTTGTCATTGCTATGGAGACATCCCACATAGTAACTCTGTGTCCCCTGATGTACATCAAAGAAAAGTATTTTACAGGTAAGCTGTTTTCAAAATCCTATTTTTGTCTTCAAGTTCACCTGTAAAAAAAATTATATATACATATACCCCCCCCCCCCAAAAAAATACAAATAAACCCCCACTGAAACACAATATTCCACACTGTAGAATATACCCACTATGGGGAAGACTGGTGCGGGAAGGAACTTTCTACAACTTTCTCCAATTTTCCGACTGCATCTCTGGAGCTCAGCCACAGTTATCTTTGGGTTCTGATTTACCTCTCTCTCACCAAGGCTCTTCTCCCCCAATAGCTCAGTTTGGCCAGACGGCCAGCTCTAGGAAGGGTTCTAGTCGTCCCAAACGTCTTCCATTTAAGGATTATGGAGGCCACTGTGCTCTTAGCAACCTTAAGTGCAGCAGAATTTTTTTGTAACCTTGGCCAGATCTGTGCCTTGCCACAAATCTATCTCTGAGCTCTTCAGCCAGTTCCTTTGACCTCATGATTCTCATTTGCTCTGACATGCACTGTGAGCTGTAAGGTCTTGTATAGACAGGTGTGTGGCTTTCCTAATCGAGTCCAATCAGTATAATCAAACACAGGTAGACTCAAATGAAGGTGTTGAACCATCTCAAGGGTGATCAGAAGAAATGGACAGCACCTGAGTTAAATATGAGTGTCACAGCAAAGGGTCCCATTTGATATTTCAGTTTTTCAGTTTTTCAGTTTTAATAAATCTGCAAAAATGTCAATGATTCTGTGCTTTTCTGTTAATATGGGCTGCTGTGTGTACATTAATGAGGAAAAAAATGAATTTAAACGATTTTAGCAAATGGCTGCAATATAACAGTAAAAAATTTAAGGTGGTCTGAATACTTTCTGTCCCCACTGTGTGTGTGTGTGTATGTGTGTGTGTGTATGTGTGTGTGTGTGTATGTATATGTGTATGTATATGTGTATATATATATATATATGTGTGTGTGTATGTGTATATATATATATATATATATATATATATATATATATATATATATATATATATATATATATATATATATATATATATATATATATATATATATACATTTTTAACCACTGAAACATCAATTCCTTATTTATACACCATATAAATCAACTTCACTACAATATACCATTTTCTAGTGAGTAATGAACAGGTCTGGTTAACCATCGGACCAAACAATATTCAAACCCGTATGAATATAATGTGATTATTCAGACCTCCACACCTCCATAATTCTAAACAAGAGGGTTTTATTGCACCTCAGCCATATTCAACATTAAATGGGTCCCAGTGGAGTCGGACTTTGTCCACCTCTGACTGAAAGATTCCTGCGTTGTGCTTTAAAAGGGACTTGATGCCAACGCTAGGGATGCTGTGAAAGATCTGGAATTAGTCGATCTCCAGTCTTAAGTCAATTGGTGGGAGATCCAATATCTCCAGAAACCTTTGTAAATTGTCCTTTAGTTCCGAGAACCTACATTTTGGCACTCTGTGAGGCCATTTAATGAAATGGAAAACCCCAATGGTAGTTGACATCCACACTTTTGTGAGATACTCTAAGTGGAAAATTGCCACATTAAGCCAAAAAGATCCAAAATAGACATATACAGAACATTAAATGGCAGCAGTCTAGGCAAGGCCATAGAAAATCATTTATTATAAGTCACAGATAAATGAAAAATCAAGGGCTACCACTTCCAACACTAAGAACTTGATCGCCAAAGGATTGATTCTATGGTAAAGACCGATGTGCCGTCCAATGGTGATGAGTCTACCATTGGTGGAACAATACAGATGATCCCATATCTGCTTTCCCAGTAACCTGATGGTCTTCCGTACATAAAAGGCCTTGTAATTGCAAAGCATTAGTTTAATGACCCCAGTTGTGCTACAATTAGCTGGGGTGCCAGGGGGTAAACAATTCCTCTTTGGACAATCTGTAGGTGGTACCTACAAGGATCCATGGACAGCATGGACGTTGTCTACATTGGGAGGTGCCTCGCTGGCCTGGTGAGCAATTGGTAGATTGATAATCATTGCTGGTTAGGCGATCTTTAAGGACATAGCTCTCCGAAACGCCATTTCTGGAGTGCTTTGAACATGCTTCTTGGGAATGTGATGATCTGTGAGTAGATACCAATGTTTGGCTAGCACACTGCATAGCTGACCCTGGTGAGCTTAACATTTTAGCAGGAATCTTATCCGTATGTGAGCAACTAGAGCATTGAGGATCATACAGTAATGATTCTCCGGTACGGGCAAATGTCTTGTTTAAGGCCCTTCTCAAGTTGGTTCGAGATTAGCCTCTAAGTAACAGGTGTTCGCGCAGCAGAGCAGCCTGAATATAAAAATCTTAATCTCTGGTGCAGTTCCTGCATAGCCGCAGGTACTGTGTGTAGTGGATACTGCGAATGAGGGGTCTAGGATGTGGTCCCATCAGGGTTTTTGGTGATCAACATATCCAGAAAGAGTATCTGTGTATCGTCAGTATTGTATGTGAAATGCAATTTCATATAATGTTGAGTGCTTCAATTAACTCCTTCAGTAAAGCTGGTGACCCTGTCCAGAAACAGATAATCTACGGATCTATACCAGCAAAGAATAGGCTGCAAATAGACTGTGTACTGGTCATTGAAAAAGATAACTTGCTCCCAAATAAAGATTGGCTTATGACCGTGCACATTGTGTGCCCATGGCTATGCCTGGGGTTTGCAAGAAATGTTGTTCTTCAAAGACAAATTCATTCCGGGTTAGAATGAAGGATAGAAGTTGTAAAATTAATTGAACAGCCAGGTTGTACTGTCGTGTTCAATTAAGGATTTGGCCGTCAGGATTTCCTGCTCGTGGGGGATGCTCGAATTCAAGGCTTCAACATTAATGGCCATGAGCTGGAAGTCCCAAGGGACCTGAATCCCCTTGATGTGCTTAATTAAATCTGTAGTATTCTGGATGTATGAGGGTGACCTCGATACATGGGGCAACAGGAAGCTGTCTACAAACTTGCTGGCATTGTCGGTCAAAGACCCAATGCCAGACACAATGGGTCTGTCTGAAAGTCGATCAAGATTTTTGTGTGTTTTGGGAAGGCTATAAAAGGTAAGGGTCCAAAGGTACTCGGGGACCAAAACATGTAAAGTGTCTGTTAATTTGAGAGGAGTGGGACTTTGAACGTGTCTCAGTGGGGTATAAATAATTTATAACAGTTTTTCTTTTTAAAAGAATGTATATAATCTTTATTTGCCATCTGTGGATTGCTACTTTAAAACCTATTGCAATCTGGGATAGAGGTACGGTTTACTGTTTCTTTGGTCCAGGGTGTGCAGGTCCTGGTATAAGATGTCAAGGATGTGGCCTACGCGTATTGCAGGAAACCCTGCTTTGTCAGGGCCTTTAAAGCAACACATAAGACATCTACCGTATTGGCGTATAACACGCACTTTTTTCCTCCTAAAATCTGGGTTAAATTGGGGGTGCATGTTATACATCGATCCCCCGCTGTTTCTAACCCTTTCTGTCCTCTGCAGCTTCCGGGTTTTTTCGGCCATTCTCGGCTATCTTCGGCTATTTTTGGCCTCACTCGGCCATTTCCTCGCAGGTTTCGGGAAGCCGAAAGCCGCCAAGAACGGCTGAGTGTGGTTGAAAATAGCAGAGGGTGGCCAAGAGCTACCGAGCGCCTCCAAAATGCACAGGACATCCGCTCTGTATCTTGGCGGCACCATTTTTAAATGGCAAAGACAGACAAGACTGCAAATGACTGACAAGGCTAAATGCAAGACTGCAAATGACTGACAAGGCTAAATGCAAGGCTGCAAATGACTGACAAGGCTAAATGCAAGGCTGCATTGATGGGCATTTAAATTCCCTCCTAAAAGTTTTTTTTCTTTTCAATTCCCTCCTAAACTTGGGGTGCGTGTTATACGCCGATAAATACGGTAAATATTAGAAATGTCTTACAAATACAGAGTTAGATACTTTATGAAATAAAGTTGGGAAAAACATTGACATTACATATGCAACATGTGGATAAACTTTTACACGACCCCTATATCGTTGTGGGGCATTTATGATTAAAAATTAGCAGAATCCAAATACATCAAAGTAGAACTTTGACAAAAAAATTGCAGTTGCATATCATCATACATTTTCATGTGCAGTGGTCTCTCACAAATGCAAGATTGGTCCAAAAAGGAAAAGGCGAAGGAGGGAAGTCTAGTTGTATATCTAGATGTTAAATCTATTTGTAATAGATATTTAATTTATAGTTTACCTTCAGACTGTGCAGGTAGTGTATCGGTCCAGGAGTAACAATGAGCCTGGAGAGCCCATGGGAATATTCTATTGGGTCTTGCCAGAGAGACCAGGGCGGACCCCTGTGTGTAGATAGTAATTCTGTTAATATTTAAGCATATGCTAATAAAAATACTAATGTGATATAGCAGTGTCTGGGAAGGGGGAGCTGGGGCAAGGGGGAACGTTTAGTATGATGTGTTTAATGGCTAGGTATGGGATCTTGCCTAAATTGCAGGACAAAGATGTGTATGCAGTTGCATTATTTAGGCTCAAATTGCCAATGCTGTCAGAGTGGTATTCAAAGGCAGGTAAAGTATACCACACCGCTGTATATTGGGGTTCAAACTAGACACAGCGGGGCAAAGCATGCATGGGCTTTAATAAAGTTTTATTAAAGCCCATGCATGCTTTGCCCCGCACAAAGAACTTTCAGTTGCAACAAACACAAGAAAAACTGAAACAAGGCAATCTGATCAATGTCATACCATTTATTATACAGCCACACTAACAGCTTTGAAGCCTAAGCCCTTGTACACACGGTCGGAGATTCCGACGGAATGTGTCCTATCGAACCGTTTTGTCGGATATTCCGACTGTGTGTGGTCTCCATCGGACTGTTTCCGTCGGAGTATCCAACGGACCAAGTTTTCCAACTTGTCCGTAAAATTTTCCGACCATACATAATCCGATCATGTGTAGCCTACTCCGACGGACAAAGTGCCACGCATGCTCAGATCAAATTCCTAGACCAAAGCTATTGGCTACTAGCCTGAATGTAGTCCCGTCATAACGAAATAACGTCACCACGTTATGTACAAGCGGATTTTCCAACAACTTTGTCCGACCATGTGTATGGAACAGTTTCGGACAAAATCCGTTGGACAAAATCCAACGGATTTGGTTGTCGGAATGTCCGGCCATGTGTACAAGGGCTAAAAGAGGCCTGGCGTAGGGAAATACATTTTTTATATATTGGAGGGGAGGGAAAATTTATTACTATTATAAAGTATATTTCTATCTAAGAAGAAATACATTTCATACTTGCAGCTGTTTTAAGGATTTGGTTATGTATTTAAACAAAGCCAAAACGTGTTGATGATTTATTTTTGTGCCTATCCTAATGTATCTATTTTTTTTTCCACTAGGGATCAGTATTTATTTAAAAACAGACCGACTGATGGCCCGCCAAATTCATTTTATCGGTCCTTATATCCCAAAATAATTGAAGACATTGAGGTATTTATACACACACTTCTTCTTTTATTTTATTTTTTATGAATAGAACATTTTAATGAGCTTTAATTATAAATTCTTCCACAGCCAAATCTTTTCTTGTGTTCATGGATTCCACAACAGTGTTAAAATGTGTAAAGTAACAGAGTAAGGCCTCTTTCACATGGACGAACCGTTAAGCTCCGCCTGTAAGTTTTTTTTTTTTTTTTTTTTGGCGGACCTGAACGGACGCTCCATAGACGTCTATGGAGTCAGTGTTGACATCCGATCCGAAAGTGTGACGGAGGAAAACCCTATTTTTCCATCTGTCATCGGATGAAAATGGACAGGCGGTCCGTAATCATCTGATCCCCCTATAGGGGAGCGCGGTTTCTCTGACATGTCTGTCCCTGCACAGAGTGCAGCGATGGACTTGCCATCTGCTGGCTCAGCGGTTATCAACGGAGCGATCCCAGCTGAGCAAGCGGAGAACTAAAAACAGACCCCGTGTGAAAGGGGCCTAAATGAGCTACTTCAGTTTCAGACTTTTAATTATTATTATACAGGATTTATATAGCGCTGACAGTTTATGCAGCGCTTTACAACATTAGGGCAGACAGTACAATTGCAATACAATACAGGGGGCAATCGGAAGTCCCTGCCCGTTAGAGCTTACAATCTAGGAGGGAGGGTCAAGTTATACAAAAGTGTAATAGCTGTGGGGGATGAGCTAATGAAGAAAATAGTGCAGTTGTTAGATGGAGGCAGAATAGGCTTCTCTGAAGAGGAAAGTTTTCAGGGATCGCCTAAAAGTGGATACATTTGGAGACAGTCTGATAGATTGGGGTAGCAAATTCCAGAGGATGGGCAAGGTTCGGGAGAAGTCCTGGAGGCGGTTATGGTAGAAGGTAATGAGGGAGCTAGAGAGCAGGAGGTCTTGGGAGGAACGAAGAGGGAGATTAGATTGGTATTTTGAGACCAGGCTAGTGATGTAGCCTGGGGCTGAGTTGTGGATGGCTTTGTAACTTAATGTTAGTATTTTGAATTTAATCCGTTGGGTAAGTGGCATCCAATGGAGGGATTGCCAGAGAGTGGTAGCAAACACGGAGCGGTTTGTAAGGTGGATGAGTCTGGCAGCAGCATTCATGATTGACTGAAGTGGGGATAGTCTAAAGGTAAGCCAATGAGGAGGGAGTTGCAGTAGGCAAGGTGAGAGATAACCAGGGAGTGAATCAGCTTTGTGGTTGCCTTGGTTAGAAAGGGACATAGCTTGGGGATGTTGAGGCGGCAAGCTTTGGAAAGTGATTGGCTGTGGGGCCGAAAGGAGAGTTCAGAGTCCAGGATAACACCTAGCACGCTGACGTGGGGATGGGTAAATGGTTGTGCCATTGTTCTTGACAGAAGTCAGGGGAAGAGGCAAATGGGGGAGGAAATATTACCTTATTCATCAATGTACTGCTGCCTACCTCAGGACTGGACACCAGCAAACAAACAAAAAGTAGGCTAGCCTTGCACCAGCCTGTCTTTTGACACTAGGAAAAAAAAGAAAAAAAAAAGTATAACCCGGTTTACTAGGCAAAATTTTTTTTTGCTGTCGCCCCTTTAGTAGAACTGTGCCTGCCCATTGGTCTTTTCAGGATCAAGCAATTATTTCCTAATCATTCTCAAAGTACCACAATGTATGTGTTCAGGCCTCATCTGATTCCAGCTTTGGGTGTGAAGTCCTTCAGGTGGCTTGAAGCTGCAACCAGGCCTTATTTTTTTCCCCTCTTGTTTTCATGGAACGGTTTGTGCTTGTTTCATATGTTAATTGGATACCCCCTCCCCTCATTTGGACTGCCCTGAATGACGCCCTAAATAGGGATGCTCTGATAAGTTTTTTAAGTATGGGTACTGATACCTATTTTGTAGCGATAAAGAGATATAGATTTTTGTAGGGGCATCCTTATAATTGTTTTCAGCTCTGTCAAGTAAGGCAGAGATCTCGAATATCCACAAGGACACTTTTATCTACTTTGGATTTTGTCAGTTTGTGTACAATTACATAAGCAGTCTACTTAGAGGCCCATAATCTTACAGAGACACAATAGCCATAATCGGCAGTCACTAACCTTGCTGGGCCTCCATCTCTAAATTTGCATAAGGTCAATATTACCATCTCTGAATCAGTCCTCTTTAAATTTCACATTCACTGGTAGGGCTAATCTTACCCCGGCTGTTAGGCTGTGGCTGAGTCCTTTAGTCATATTGCCTACTCTCTAAGGCAGGGATCTCAAACTGGTGGCCCTCCAGCTGTTGTGAAACTACAAGTCCCATGAGGCTTTGCAAGGCTGACAGTTTTAAGCATGACTCCCACACTCAGAGGCATGATGGGATTTGTAGTTTTGCAACAGCTGGAGGGCCGCCAGTTTGAGACCCCTGCTCTAAGGTATCCTAAGTTGGAATTTACTCTTAGATAATATTCTCAATTACACAATGATCTTTACTTGACTCCTATACTCAACTTATGATTTAACTGAGGTTACATCTGTATTTTATTGGAATATAGCTAGTTACTTTGCACGCTTGTATACTCAACTGGCAGATATTTTATGTATATTGTTTTTTAGTGACAGTGGATCTTTTTTTGTTCTGCTTAATAATAAACTTTATTTCTGATAGAAAAAAATGTCACGTTCATTTTTTTTCTTTTTCATTTAATACAGCTAGAGAAACAATGTCCATATACAAATATTGTTCTAAGTCATTACAGCATTAAATGTTCATTTTTTATTTTGCCAGTTTAGCCATCACATTAGTGCGCAAGCGTTCTATCAGATACCCGTTACCTATCAGAAAGGCACTACTGCGCATACGCAATGCGCAGCCGAAGTGATGTTGCCTCGCTGCCATCTTGGTACACCCGCACTCTTCCCTAGTAAGCTTGGATTTAGAAGTTGGCAAGCAGACATTCTTATACACCCACTGTCTTGCTTTTCAGTTATTTTTAAAAGTAAACTCGGCTAATATAGTTAAATTCAGTATTTAGAAGTCCGTAACACTGTTCTGATGATTTTTGAAACCAGCGGTGTTTGGTCACATCAGCAAACCTGTGAGATCAGCAGGCTTGCCGCTGTTTTAAAATTCAACCTCTAAACAGTGTTGGACTTCTAAATAATGCATTTCACTATATAAGCGGCGTTTACTGTTAAAAATAACTGTGAAAAGCAAGACTCCAGTGGGTGTATAAAGATGTCCGCTTGCCTACTTCTGACTCAAGGCTTACTGCGGATGAGTCGGGTGTATTAAGATGGCAGTGAGGCAACGTCACTTCGGCTGTGCATCACGCCTGCCACTAGGCTGGGTAGCTGCTATCTGATAGAACACAGGCATGATTGTAGTTTAGCTCCTCAGTTTAGATGCTCAGGGGTCCCCTTAAAACCTTTTTCAGCTATCTCGCCTCACCCGTCTGCTATTACTACACCCCCTTGTGCATCTTCCCAGCTTTTTGATTACCTACACCCTGGGACTTCTGTCTAAAAGATTGAACACTAACCCCTCCCCACAGGGAATTTTTTCCTCTGGCTGGTCACCTTGCGTTGTTTTAGTCACCTCAGCTCTAGGGGCATAAAGGACCTTTTGACCTGCAAGATCGACAGGGGTCAGTCCCTACTGCTCCTTTCCATAGTAAGCACCTGACTCTACAGTGTCCTACAGCAGTTTCAGGCCTTGCTCAAAGTGCTGGCTCTTCCCCATTGCGATGTGCTCAGCAGACTTAACCTGAAGAAAATCAGTTTCCTGGCTTCTTGTAGTTCATGTAAAGCAGGGGTCTCAAACTGGTGGCCCTCCAGCTGTTGTCAAACTACAAGTCCCATCATGCCTCTGCCTGTGAGAGTCATGCTTGTAATGGTCAGCCTTGCAATGCCTCATGGGACTTGTAGTTTTGCAACAGCTGGAGGGCTGCAAGTTTGAGACCCCTGATGTAAAGGATTCTGTTATCTGTAAATCTGGTCTAGTTACCAATTTCCAGCTACATAGCACTGAGACTCTTGGGTCACCTTCAAGTGGACCTGCCTGGCTCAAGTCTTTGATAACTAAGTTCACTTACTGTGAACCTTTTTTTTTTTCTATTCTGCATCAGATTCCCCCCCCTCATTTACCTCAGGGTTTATGGATTTGGCCTCTCAATGAGTGAGTTAGGGAGTCTGGAATAGGGACAAGCTGGTTTCTTGACAGAAGTTCTTGACACCTATTTAATGGACTCTAGCAAAGAAGGGGGTGCCTCGCCCCCCAATCTAAGGAGTACTGTGGACTGGCTCCCAACAGACTTTTTCTTGCCTGTCTTTTTCAGCTTTTTTCGCTTGGACAGACATTTGCCAAGTCATCAGAATCATCCCTCAGTTAGGCACTCTTCTTACCTGGCCTGTGCTGGAGATGATCTTGACGGCTCATGCAAATTCCCGCTAGAAGGGAAATGTCTCTGTGGGCTGTAATCCCTGGATGACTGTCTCTGTTGTTGACCTGTGGTCTTCTGTGTAGGGGGTCTGCTTAGGTTGCTTTCTCTGTCCTACTGCCTATCAAGTAAATACTCCTAGTGCTGGGATTCCTACCCTTCACTCCTTTGCAAAGGATTCTACCCTTATTACAGCGTGGGTTGGGTGATTCCTAGAATCCTATATATATATATATATATATATATATATATATATATATATATATATATATATATATATATATATATATATATATATATATATATATATATTTTCCGGCACCTATGGGTGTTTGATGTAAAGACTCCTACTCCTCTTTCTGGTACAGAAATTTGTGTGCACAAGTTGAGGTTATGGTATATTTTCCATCCTGCCTACCTTTTTATACAAGTGTTGATCATTCCTTCAGGGATACAATTTAATATTTTTCCAATTTAAGGATTTCAACCACCTCCATCTAATTTTTATTCTGTAATGGCCTTTACATCCATGGCCCCCTGTTTACTGAAATGACTCCCTCCGTCAGGGACCTCCCTTTTTTCCAGAAGTTAAAGCAGAACTAAACCCACCTATCCTTTACCATCTTGGCTTCGGGCTGATCTGCAGGTTGCCATGGTGCTGCACATGTGATCAATTATGAAACCAGCTATTTAATAACCCAACAGTTTAGAAAAAGCAACAGTGATCGTTATCATTCATGGCAGTTCACGAATGTTCATATTTTGTGAAAGCAGAGCTTCATACACATAAAAAAAAGTTTCCCATTCCCCTCCACAATCTGAAAAGGCTGACGTTTTATGTATTTGTTGGTCTGATCTAGTTTTATGCAGTTCCAGTATTTTTGTTTCACCTGTTTTTTGGTGGATAGTTGATTAGTCCTCCATTTTAGCTGACTGAGACTAATTGCTTCAGGTTGCATCTAGCATTTGCTCAAGCACAAATTCCTTCAGACATCAACCTGACAACCTATTAGTTTTGATACTTTTTACAGCAAACAAATGGGGTTATAATGATCGTTATTGTTTAACTTGTGCAGTGTTTATACCCATGGTCGATCAAGTCCAATGCATTTCAATAACTTTATCTTCCTCAAGGCTGAGGGAATTTCTACAATAAAATTGATAGGAATTATAGTATCAAAAGCATAAAGAGGCCCATATTACAGACTTCGTCTTATATTGCACATACAGGAAAAGAGGAAAGAGGGCGCACCAGCCTTGTGCATTATCCTTTGATGCATTTATTAATAAAAAACATTATTTGAAACTACTCACAAAGGTAGAAAGAAAATCCCGCTTCTAACAGAGCCTCTGAGGAAGAAGGTAAAACCTTTGAAACACATCAGCCAGCAATGGTTCACACGTCCTCTTCAGAACCTGGAGACTATAAGTGGACGGACTGTCGCAAGTCAAAGACTGTTATAAGCGTGATTTTCTTTCTACCTTTGTGAGTCGTTTTTATTGTTTTTTTCTTAAATGTATCAAAGGATAATGTACAAGACTTGTGCGCCCTCTCTTTTCTGTTTTCCTGTTTGATTGCTAGGATATCCCTATCCTGGAAGGCAGCAAGGCCGAAAGCTGTTGTCCATTCTGATCTTTGGACTGCCTGGCTAAAACATTTGTGCACAAGAGTATTTGTTTTACCTTATTTTATATTGCACATACTTGGGGTTGACCAATAATTATAAGCATCTCCGCACGGGTCTCCAGATCGGCTTTGTTCGCATCTAGGATCTAGTAACCCAGAAGCAATGTCATGACATCACTTCCAGAATGCTGGCATCCTAAAGGCGCCAGTTTAAAAATGCTGATCCTTGCATTTTGAATACTTTCAAGTGCAGAGGAGGGGTTTTGGAGTCCCATATACCTCCATAAACAGTACCTGTCACTGCCTATTAAAGTACTGTGTAAAAAAAAAAGCCTAAATCTACAGAATTTTGGCACATGAAATCAGCCATCGGCCTGAAAGGCATTTGGAATAACGATATCGGTCGACCCCTGGTATATGCAAACTGTTATGTTTTCTTAAAATGCCATGTGTCTCATCTCCAGTCCATTGTGAATGTGACCACCAGAGACCTCACATACACATAAAAGGATCCCACGTCCAACTGCCTCTGTGAATAGTACAAATCCAAATTTTACTCTGGAGCCACATTCTATTGAGACCCAGTTTCTGCTTGCCTTGGGAAGCAGTTGGTTTCAAAAGAATGTAGACAACTGTGTCTACGCATATAAGAGGGGGAAATTACTGTAATTCCTGTTTAGTTCATAATAACCACAACACAGGAAAATAAACAAGCACCCCTTAGACTACAAAAGCTCAAGGGAATATATATATATATATATATATATATATATATATATATATATATATATAGATAGATAGATAGATAGATAGATAGATAGATAGATAGATAGATAGATAGATAGATAGATAGATAGATAGATAGATAGATAGATAGATAGATAGATAGATAGATATCTCCAATATAGCAAAGCCAATTACAACATTAGACACACGTAATATCTATTCCCAATGTCTACAGTACGGGAAACAATCTTTTGATATAAAAATTTGTTGAATTTTTATTATGGAGTGGGATTCCCTGACCACCCCTATGGAAATGCGTTGGATTTACCCAGCCGTGGGTACAAGCACTGCAAAAATGATACAACCATTATAACCTTCACCGTGTTTAAAATTTGGATTTGCTGTAAAAAGTATTAAAAATGTAAGAAAGCCCAGCCGCTTCACACCTCACCCAACCCAGGTGGATAGCAGGTAAAACCTGCCTCTGCGATTGATCCAGGCCACGTCCCCAACATGCTTTGCCCCACCTCTCCATAGTTAAGCCCTGGGGTGGGGCAAAACATGTTGGACGTGGCCTGGATAAATTGAGCTAAGGGCTGCTTATACCTGCTAACTGCTAATACCTGCTAACTGCTAACTACTCGAGCTGTGAGAGGTGTACGGTGGCGGGGCTGTCTCTTCTGTTTTTGCTGTGTTCTTTGGGTCTGGACAGACCTCCCCTCAGCCTGCACCCTCAACAGTCAGCGGCATCCTACTCACCTGACCTTGATGGCCTGGGCAAGGATCCTTAGGCATTTCTCATTGGATTAAAAATATGATGTTTGAGGTGCATTTTTTGAACCACAATGTATTTTCATTAAGTTTATGATGTATAAATATAACACATTGGTTTCCCTCAAAATTCCATTGGAGACCTATAGAAATGTAATTGCAACTTTGAAGAGATGGGGGATCACTATCGGTCTTTTTTTTGACCGTTAAAGAATTCCTGTGCCCCTAAATGGAAGATATATATATCTGTGTGTGTGTGTGTGTGTGTGTGTGTGTGTGGATGCATTTATATACACATACAGTGCTTTCATAACCTTTTCAAACCCTCATCACTTTTTTCAATTTTATGTTGCAGCCTGATACTACAGTTTAAAATGTTGTTCTCAATCTACACTCGGTACCCCATCATGACAGAGTGAAAACAGAATTTTAGAAACGTCTGTTAATTTATATATAAAAAAATGAAATATTACTTTAGCATAAGTATTCAGACCCTTTGCAACAATAGAAATGTATCTTGGGTGCCTCCCATTTCTCTTGATTGTGTCTGAGATGCTTCTGCCTTGACTGGTGTCCACCTGTGGTAATTTACTTTTATTGGTCATGATTTAGAAAGGCACACACCTCTATAAACACTTCAGCCCTGGAAGGATTTACCCCCCTTAATGCCCAGGCCATTTGTGATACAGCACTGCCTCGCTTTAACTGACAGTTGTGCGGTCATTCAACATTGTACTCAAAATGTATGTCCTTTTTTCCCCACAAATAGAGCTTTCTTTTGGTGGTATTTAACTCATCTGTGCAGTTTTTATTTTTTGCGCCATAAGCAACAAAAGACTGACCGTTTTGAAAAAAAATAAAATATATCACATTCTGCTATAATACATACCCCAAAAAAGAGTATTCATCAGTTTAGGCCAATATGTATTCTGCTACATATTTTTGTTAAAAAAAAAGTCGCAATAAGTTATTGATTTGTGCAAAAGTTGGTGTCTACAAAATAGGGGATACATTTATGTACAGTTATGTATTTTTTAAAGGATTTTACTGGTAATGGCGGCGATCTGTGTTTTTTAGCGTGATTGAGGCAGACATCGGACCCCAAGTTACACTTGAGGACCAGTGGCATTGTTGGTGATCAGTGCTAAAAAAAAAAAAAATAAATAAATGCACTGATCAATGTATGACACTGGCAGGGAAGGGGTTAACACTAGCGGGCGATCAAGGGATTAACTCTGCTCCCTGGGTGTGTTCTGTGGGGGGTGCTGGGCTCACTGGGACAACAGAGATTGCTGTTCTTGATCACCAAGAACAGCAGATCTCCACGTTCCCTGTCGGAACGGGGTTTTTGCCGTGTTTACATAGGCAGATCCCCCTTCTGCCTCATCTTCTGCAGCGATCACGGGTGGCAGGCGGACTTCAAGTCCACCACACCCACGCACACTGCCCAATGTATCTATTGCATGAAATAATATACAGGTACGTTGTTTCACGCAATAGAGCCGCCCTGCCACAATATATGTGGAGTGGGCAGTCTTAAATTGGTTAAAAGGCCTCACAGCTGTCTATGCAAACCTGTATCGCAGCAAAAGCCATCAGGTTAAAAGGAACTTCCTGCACAGCTCATAGACCGATCTGGGGAAGGCTACAAACTTTTTTTTTTTTTTTTTTTTTTTTTTTTTTTTGTTCCAAAGAGCACACTGGCATCCATAATTCTCAAATTTTAGATGTTTTGCACACCCAGAACTCCTTCACTAGCTGGTCACTAGTAGGAGAGGTGATCAAGAAGCCTCTCCTCGGTGAAAAAACACATGAAGCCAGCTGAGGGTCCGTTGGGTGCCTTTTTGCAAACTCCAAGTGGGCTTTCACGTGTTTGGCAAGGAGGAGTGGCTCCCATCTTGCCACTCAGGGCACGTGTGTGTGTAGGGGTTTGTCTGTCCATTTTTTGGATCCTTACATTTTAGGAGACATTCTGAATCTCTGGTCAGGGATGCCATCTCCAAGGGGGTGCAGGCTGCAGTTTTTCTTTCTCAGTCATCCCTGTTTCATGCCTTCATATCTCCATGTTGCTTTTCAGCAGCTGCTCACCTTGCTAAGAATTGTCCCTGTGGCTACAGGGGAGAGGTTTCTGGGTTTTTACTCCCACTTGTTCGTTCTTCAGATTCAGACGTTTTGTATGGAATCAGCCAGGTCAGCCATTGCATCCCTGCAACAGAAGGATCTTAGTTACATAGTCAGGTTGAAAAAAGACACAAGTCCATCCAGTTCAACCACAAAAAAAAAAAAAAAAATCATACAATCCCATATACCCAGAATTGATCCAGAGGAAGGCAAAAAACCCCAGAAGAGCATGATCCAATTTGCTAAAGCAGGGGGAAAAAAAATCCTTCTGATCCCCTGAGAGGCAATCAGATGATCCCCGGATCAACTTTACCTATAAATGTCAGTACCCAGTTATATTATGTACCCTTAGGAAATAATCCAGGCCCTTCTTAAAGCAATCCACTGAGCTGGCCAGAACCACCTCTGCAGGGAGTCTATTCCACATTTTCACAGCTCTTTCTGTGAAGAAACCTTTCCGTATTTGGAGATGAAATCTCTTTTCCTCTAGACGTAAAGAGTGCCCCCTTGTCCTCTTTGTTGACTGTAAAGTGAATAACTCGACACCAAGTTCACTATATGGACCCCTTATATATTTGTACATGTTGATCATATCCCCCCTTAATCTCCTCTTATCAAGAAAATACAGAAAGTGGGTTGTGGGACTTTAAATGAGGCACTTTCTGTATTTTCTTTTATTAATTACAGGGATGGAGGCATGCTTATGTTTTGTTGGGGCCCAAGCAGGTCACGTGTTTTTTTACTCCTCTTATCAAGAGTGAATAAATTCATTTCCTATAATCTTTCCTCATAGCTGAGCTCCTCCATGCCTCTTATTAGTTTGGTTGCCCTTCTCTGCACTTTCTCTATTTCCCCTCCCGATATCCTTTTTGAGAACTGGTGCCCAAAACTGAGCTGTATATTCCAGATGAGGTCTTACTAATGATTTGAACAGGGGAAAAATGCTATCTCTCTCTGGAGTCCATACCTCTCTTAATAGTTAATCTGCTGCGGTAAAAGACGGCCATTTGCAGATTCTCATGTGCACCAGGTTTTTTTTTTTTTTTACATTTTGTGGTAGTAGCCTGTCATTTTCAGATGGTGGCCCTTCCGCTTGACCTAGCCACTGCTTTTCAGGTTGCCACAAAAGTTGGCTTCTCTTCACTCTCAGGGTGCCCACATTGTGGGCTTCCTGGTTGACCTGCTATTGAAGGATTGTTCCCTCCAGACTTTGAATGCCAAGAGACTGTACTGAATTTGCAGACTTTGAAGTGGATTTTCATTCCCCAGAAGTCTGTGCTAGATTTAATGCTACATTTAATATAGTCTAGAATACTTGTGACTCATCCTGGACACATCCCAGGCCTGGATTTTCCTTCCCTCTGAAAAGATCTTGGCACTACCCCCTAAAGCTTGGTGTCTCCTATTCAGGTTTTGCCCTTCAGTACTTTGATGGTAGCCACATTCAAAGCAGTACCATAAGGCCAATCCCACTCCAGGCTGCTGCAATTCAACATCTTGTCTCTGCATAGGACAACACCTCCCCAATTAGGCATTGTCCCATGCAATTAGCTGCTGGTTTGCTTTTAAAAGGAGCCAGATACTGCCGCCCTCCAGTGCCCTTCTGTGCTCTCCCCTCCCAGCAGTGAGCCCAGCATCTGATCCAGCACCTTACAATAGAGGTGATCGGAGACCGGATTGTCCTTGGTCACCTCTGAGACCAGAAATTGCAAGCATTTTCATCACTCCTGGTTTTCCCTGGATGTAAATGGTGAAAGCATCTGATAACACTGATCTTGGTCTGATCAGATGCTTTTAAGGGCAGAGGAGACATCTGGAGTCTAATGGACCCCCGATGGCTCCATAAAGAGTACCTGTCGCTATCTATTGCTGTCACAAGGGATGTTTACATTCCTTGTGACAGCAAAGAAGTGATCAAAAAAAAGGAGTAAAAAAAAATAAAGGGCTCTTGTCAGAAGCAAAGGCGAACACATACGTAAACGCCGATCGCACCACACGTGAGGTATTGATGCAAACGGCACAGCACCAGATCACCTGTGAAACTATAAATTGTTAACCTGTAAAGGCTTTTTTTTATCAATATTTTTTATTGGGTTTTACAAATAACATACAACATTCCAACAAGCTGGAGTATGCAGACTCCTTTCTCTGTGTCTCATTATTAAGTTCAATGTTCCATCATCATTTAACTCCCACATTACAAAAAAGGAAAATAAACATGTGTACGTACAGCTTACAAGAATCGTCAAACTTTATTTGAACTGTTGTTTATAGTTACTAATAACCCTTAAAACGTCCTTATGTAGCTTCCTAATGAATGAATGAAATACTTGTATAGCGCACAATGCGAACTGAATCGTCTCTAGGCGCTTATCTCACAATCCCTTTGTTATGGTCATTTAGAGCCATCATATACTCTTCCCTTTTCCTAGCCTGTGCTGTGCCTCTTGTAAACTCAGGCCCACATCTCCTAATGTTTTGTGAATCCCTGTAGAGACCCTTTTGATTGCCATGTATCTCTCGTATGTGTAAGAGTCATCCACCAAGTGGAGCACTTCCCTTATTGATGGAGTGCTATTGGATTTCCATCTGCGTGCTATAGCTAGGCCGGCTGCATATAGGATATGCAGTACTATGGTACGACATGAAGGAGGATAAAGGTCCATGTCTAAGCTTAATAGGGCCTGTTAAGCTTTAAGCTTATTCAGTATACCGGTTGTCCTTGCTATCAATCTTGCTATTGCTGCCCAGAAGCTACGAAGAGAGGGGCAGAACCAGAGCATGTGGGCTAGGTTACCCACCTATCCACATTCTCTCCAGCATAGGTTGGAGTTATTTCCCATGTACTATGCTAATGTATATGGTGTTTTATACCATCTCTGTTGTATCTTCTGGGCCGCTTCTCTGAAATTTGAGCATTTGGTGTGGTTATAAGTACTTTTAATTGCTCGTTTCCATTGGGATTGTGAAACGGTCAATTTTAAATCGGTTTCCCATTTAGTGAGCTTTTTAGAGTGTTGAAAGTGTAGTTTGTTGAGGTTGTTATACATTTCTGTTATACCTTTCTTGTGTTTGGATATAGATTGCCACATTTCCCATAATGAGTCTGGCAGGGAAGCATAAGGTGTTTTAGTGGTGGCTAAGATACTGGCTAGTCTGGCATAAGTCATGCATTCTGTGTCAGGTATTGAGTATGCGTTTAATCCGTTCTTGGTCCATTATCTCATGCACAAATCTAAGGCTCCATGCACACTGGAGCTGATAAACTGCAGTTTATTGGAGTTTGGGCGTTTTTTTGTAAAAGCCCATAAACTCCACTCTGTTAGCCTATGTCCATGCACACATGGACGTTTTTCAGCTTTAATGAGCAGTGGAGTTTATGGGCTTTTTTCTGAACGCCAGAAATTCGCGTTCAAAGTGCCGTTTTTTACCGCCGACAAACGCTGATAAACGCGCGTTAATTAGTGTTTGGCATTCTATTTTTTCAATGCATTGTGGGAGTATGGAATGTCCTCTGTATTTTTATTGAAAATGCCCATAAACGCTAATGCTAATAAACGCTCATAAACGCTAGTACAAAACGCTGTTAAAAGCAAGTTTTTCAACCAGCGTTTTCTGCCAGCAATCTGGCGTCCAGAAAAAGCTTTTTTGAGCTTCTGTGTGCATGGAGCCTAATGCCGTAAATTTCCCAGCGTTTCAGCTTCAAGTCTGGGGTAAGCAATGACAGTGCTGTTATCGGAATGGGCAATTGTTTGTTTACTGGATGTGTTTTTGTGTCAGAGAAAGTACTTCCAAGCTTGTAGAGTAGCTTCAGTTGTCGGGTGTTTGTACGGTTTTGAGTCCGCTATAGTTTGGGGCATTAATAGGTCTTTTAAGTCACTGTTCCACATGGTTCTGTTCTATTTCACGCCAGTGTTTCAATTCCGGGGGGGAGTGGAACCAGTATTTAAGCTGGTTCACGATTGCCGCTATATGGTCTCTAATATCTGGAACCCCCCTGCCCCCTGCTACCTTATGCTTAATAAGGATGTTGTGTGTACATCTTGCTCTTTCCCTCCCAGATAAACTTAGATAAGTAGCATTGCATATTGTTGTAAAAGGATATTGGGAGGGCTCTGAAGAGATACAGGAGCTTTGGTAGCAGAAACCTTTTATATGCGGCCAATCTGTCTGACCACGAGAGATGGTATTCTTTAAGCCTGCTCATTTCTTTTTCAAAGCTCAGTACTAGCGGTTCAAAGTTGTACTTGCAGAGCTGTGAGGCAGGAATTGTCATCACCGCTCCCAAATACTGGATTGAACTTTCTGCCCACATGTATGGGAGTGTTGTTTGTATCCTATCTTTCAGATCAGGGTCTATCGCTATCCCCAGTATGCTGGAATTTGAGGCGTTTACCTTGTAATATGAGACTGCATTGAACATTTCCATTACTTTATGGACCTCCACCAAGGACTCAGGCGGATCAGCTAGTGATAGTATGACATCATCCGCTAATGTTAGTGTGCCTTTCTCTACCCACTTGAATCCCTTTAATGCGGGGGTAAGTTCTGATCTTCTCAGCCAGTGGCTCCATCATTAGGGCAAAGATCAGGGGTGACAGTGGGCACCCCTGCCTTGTCCCATTTGTGATGGTGTATTTTTTGGAAAATAGGCCCTCAGCAAACATGTGCTGACAGTTCGGAATACAGGGCTGATATGACAGAGAAGATCCGACACTCAAAGCCGAATTTCGAAAGAATACTTGAGAGATAACCCCAATGAATTCTATCAAAGGCTTGTTCGGCGTCCAGAGACAGAAGGAGCGAAGGGCGTCTGCCCCCGGACGCAGAGTGAATTAAAATCTGTATTCTCCTTGTGCATCCGTAGCCTGCCTACCTGCCACAAATACCACTTGGTCCGGTTTTACCAATGTTGCCAATAATTGTGCTATTCTGTTCGCTATGAGTTTGCCATATATGCCTTTATGTCCACGTTTAGTAACGAGATTGGTCTTGTGACAGACTTAGGCGGGACAGAGGCTGTTGGAGGGGACTGAATGCAAGCCTCTTGCCTTGCGATTATGGGCCCTGGTATTTGGGGGAACGGTGCTCTTTGTGAGCTGTATGCCTGGGGACCCCTGAAGTGGTTTTACTTGGATTCAGGTCCATGCTGCCCTCAAGACACACAGACTCAGGATATGTAAATGCCATGTTAGCATTCGACTGAATCATACTGTTGGGACACAAACTCTTGGATGCTGATGTCATCAACTCCAGCCACCTGTCTGTTGTCTTGTATAATGTAAATGAGTCTAGTCTGGCTTGACACAGATTCTTAAGTGTAGCTCATGCTAATTAGGTTAGGTTTTGTCATCCTACTGTATATATTTGTGGAACATCTCAAATAAAAGATTATTCCTGATGTACTCAAAGACTGGTGTTTAGTCCTTCGGGGTTCCTATAACCAGAGCCATTGGACTCGTGTTCTAGGACTTAGAAAGCCGTATTACTGACAAAAACACTTAAGCGGAGTGTGGGGGACGTTCCATCACAGGTCTTAAATTTTGTACTTTATCCGGCTCCTTCCCCAGTTTGGGCAACATGATTACTTTTGCTTCTAGCATTTCGGCAGGAAAGGAGGACGAGGAGGCAGCAGCATGGAATACCCTTTGCAGAATTGGAGTTAAAATATCTGTGTAAATTTGATAGTACTCCGAAGAGTAGCCATCAGGGCCCGGTGATTTATTTTTTGGCAAGCTGGCTGTTTTTTTCTATTGCTGAAGTTGTGAATGGAGCATTGAAGGGATTGTAAAGTGATTTTTTTTTTTTTTTTAAATAACAAACATGCTTACCTCCACTGTGTAGCTCATTTTTCACAGAGTGGCCCCGAACCTGCTCTTCTGGGGTCCCTCGTCGGCTCTCTCGGCTTCCTCCCGCAGGTGCTTCTCACGTTCATGTGAGCTCCCTCGCATGGTGAGAAGCACCTGTGGGCGCGCTCCCATGATACAGCCAGCGGCTATAGCCGCTTGCTGTATCACACGGCCCTGGCACTCCACATCAGTGGATGTGATTGACAGCAGCGCGAGCCAATGGCTGCACTGCTTTCCATCCATCCACTCCAGCCAATCAGTGGCCAGGCTGAACGGTGGAAAGGATGTCGGACGAGCGCGGGACTTTCAAGGGGTCAGGTAAGTAAAACGGGGGGGGGGGGGGGCTGGGGGCGCTGGCACTGTCAGATGTTTTTTCACCTTAATGCATAGAATGCATTAAGGTGAAAAAACGTTTACCTTTACAACCCCTTTAAGCATCTCCTTATCTATTGAGTTTATGGTAGGCAGTGAGATGTCGTGCAAGAATTGCTCTATCAGTTCTGGTGTTGGTTGTGGAGAACTCTGGTCTTTCCCCAATTTTATATAGGCTGGCATAATAACTACTAAATGCGTCGGCTATTTCTTTGGGGTTTAATTTGGAGCCAGTTATTGGATGGTATAAGTGTGGAATTTTTTGCTTGATTGTCTTGTTTAATTGGCTAGGCAGAAGTTTCCCTGCCTTGTTGCCGTGTGTGTAAAAGTTAGCTTTTAATTTGCATGAGTGTTGTGCAAGAAGTGTACGCCGAGTGTTTCTTGCTTCTGCTAAATTGTTGTTGTGGGTGTTTTTTGTTCAGCGATTCTAAATTGGCAACTTCTATTAGAACGGCGTACTTCTATTAGAACGGCCTCCATGCGCTGCCTCCTACTAACCATCAATTCTCCATCTGTTTGCTTGGGTCGAAAATTTATTGTTATAGATATTGGAGTATGATCCGTCAAAGTAATGCTTCCTCCAAGTAATGCTCCTTATGTCTGATTTAGAGGTGTGTTGTAGTAAGAATTTGTCCAGTAAGAACATGTCTATCCTTGAGTATGAAAGATGTCGTCCCTCTCCGTGGGGTGGTGGCATCTCCATACAGGCAGATTGTATAAAGTTATGTCAGGTCTGCATCCTTTTTGATTTGTGTTAGATACGTCCATTTGTTAGGTATGGCGTTCAATTTTCCACATATGGTATGTCCAGACTTACGCTGTATCACCTTTTTCCATAGTTAAAAAAAAAAAAATGTATCTGCCTAGTGTTGGGGGCATATGTGTTGACTATGGTATATTACCATGTTACTGATCTCAAAAGTTAGTATGATATATCTGCCACTTTTATCACAGTAGCTTGATGTGTGCTTAAATGCCACGGTGTGCTTGATTAGGATAGCAACCCCCCCCCCCCCCCCTTTTTATTTTATTTTTAATTTTTTTGTAGCGTTGGCAAAATAGGCATGAGGAAATTGTTTATGGGATAGTCTCAGCTGACTGCCTTCTTTGAAGTGGGTCTCCTGAATACAAAAGACATCACAACCTAGGGCAGTGATGGCGAACCTTGGCACCCCAGATGTTTTGGAACTACATTTCACATGATGCTCAGGCACTCTGTAGTGTGGTGGAGCATCATGGGAAATGTAGTTCCAAAACATCTGGGGTGCCAAGGTTCGCCATCACTGACCTAGGGTATGGGCTTCTTTCCACAGCATATGTCTTTTTTTTTTTTTTTTTTTTTTTGGTGGGCTGTTTAGGCCATTGACATTTTAGGGAAGATATCTTGAAAGACGACGACGTGCAGTGTAGTTATGACCCTTCTCTGAGCATTGTAATGTGTTGGATTCAAGTGAATATAAAGTTTTCTTACCCTTTTGCTGTACTTATGGTGAAAGTCTGTTCCTATGACCTTGCAGGGTCTTGCTTCTCAGACTTGATTGTTGGAGTATTGTTGCTTGATAGCGAAAATCGTTAAGTATGGTAGTGTAATTCCACACTTGTTGGTGCTGTAAGATCAACTTGTTAATAGTCTGAAAAACCAATTCCAATATTTAACAAAATTAACAATAAAAATTTAATAAAAAGGACTGGCCCAAAGTTAAGCGCTTTCTAAAAGTGTGCGATTTTCTTAGAAATCTGAGCAGGGATATATATCCTGCTATATTTTGGGGGTTGTCGATCAATATGGATGCCGGGAGGGCCTTCCAGACCTCAACTTATGATCATTATGGTAGGGCATAAGTCTGTGTGTCTACATCAGGTGTCAAGAGATAGAGGTGGCTCTTGCATATTTGTGGCTTCTTCCTCCTGATCCTGGGATATGATTTCCCATTTCCCCAGCAACTGTAAACCTTCCTCCATCGTGGTGACACAAAATTCTTTCTCCCCTTTTATCACCAGGGTGGCAGGCTAGTTCCAATGATATGAGATATTATGGTTTCTGAGTGGTTTTGTGATTGTCACAAGATTCCGTCGCCTCTGCATAGTGTGGGCAGAGTGGTCGGTGAAGAAAGATAGCCCTTGCGCACTGTCAAGGAGCTGCTCAGTGCGTCTTGAGGCATGCATCAATTTTTCTTTCACCCTGTAATAATGGATCCTAGCGATAGTATCCCTAAGGAGCTTTGCTGAGATGTGTTGTGGCTTTGGGAGTCTATGTATGCGGTCTATGTCCAGTTCCTCCAGAGGCAGGTCAGGAAGGACATCTTTCATAATGTTAGAGGAGTTTCCCTTAGAGGAAGTAAACCCTGATGGGTTTACTTCCTCTTTCATTCCCTGCAAAGGTAAAGCATAATGGACTACTATGCATCGCATAGTAGTCCATTATGTGTCACTTACCTGACACAGGAGCCAGCGAAGTCACCGCTGTCCTCTGTAGTTCCGAGCGTCCATCTTGGTGGGTCTCGCTGCTCCGGCGCTGTGATTTGCCGGAGCAGCAATGACGTCACTCCCGTGCATGCGCACGGGAGCCGACACTCGCGGCATATAGCCGCAATCTGCGGCTTACCCAGTGCGCCTGCGTGCCGCTGTCTATAGTGCATGCGCCGTAGACAGCGGTGGCTATCTTTAGGTAAATATCTCCTAAACCGTATATTTCTTGGACCTACAGGTAAGTTTTAATCTAGGCTTACCTGTAGGTCAAAGTGGTTTGTAAGCTACAAATCTGCTGACTGTTAATAATCGGACATTTACCTGTGCCAGGGTCCAGCGATGCGGGGGAACGAAGCTCCGCTCATCCCCCCCCCCCCCCCCCCTGCGGTGCCGGCATTGCAACTGTAGGCACTCGACTGTGGCTTCCGTGATTGCAAATGAATAGATGAACAAATGCATTTGTGCAAATCTAATGTAATTAGCATGGACATGGCTTTTGGATGTGCATAACCATGGTGCTTGCAGCTGGAGTTGGCCCTCCAACACAGTGGCTGTTGTATGTGTGTTTTATTAGTAAGACCATTTTGCATTATGAAGGTGTTTTTTTTTTTTTTTTTCTGCTTCCTTTCTGATGCCAATGAGTTGTTGGCTTCAATAATGACAACATGGCCGTGCGGTGCTGTATTACCTCCTGATGATCGGAGAGATCTCTGCCTGTAAGCGAGTTTGGCTGGTATGGGCCCCCAAGTTTGTTTGGTGATTGTTTAGTACACATGGTGGCGTTGAACACTGGTTGGTGGTCAATTTGATTAAGGGGAATTTTTTGTTAATCCTAATCACTACACAAAATATTTTAGCAATGATTTCTTGATTAACATTGTGTGTTGTGTACATATTGACTGTTTCTCTGTTTGAATATGGATGAAATGTAAAGAGCACGTCATTTTATGCACATGTCACATTTTGATTTTTGTTGTATGTTGTACACTATATTGTATGAATTCATTTTTATTAAATATCATTTGTCTTTTTACAATAACTTTGTGTGTATATAGAGATAGAGAGATCTAGATGTAGAGAGATCTAGATGTAGAGAGATCTAGATGTAGAGAGATCTAGATGTAGAGAGATCTAGATGTAGAGAGATCTAGATGTAGAGAGATCTAGATGTAGAGAGATCTAGATGTAGAGAGATCTAGATGTAGAGAGATCTAGATGTAGAGAGATCTAGATGTAGAGAGATCTAGATGTAGAGAGATCTAGATGTAGAGAGATCTAGATGTAGAGAGATCTAGATGTAGAGAGATCTAGATGTAGAGAGATCTAGATGTAGAGAGATCTAGATGTAGAGAGATCTAGATGTAGAGAGATCTAGATGTAGAGAGATCTAGATGTAGAGAGATCTAGATGTAGAGAGATCTAGATGTAGAGAGATCTAGATGTAGAGAGATCTAGATGTAGAGAGATCTAGATGTAGAGAGATCTAGATGTAGAGAGATCTAGATGTAGAGAGATCTAGATGTAGAGAGATCTAGATGTAGAGAGATCTAGATGTAGAGAGATCTAGATGTAGAGAGATCTAGATGTAGAGAGATCTAGATGTAGAGAGATCTAGATGTAGAGAGATCTAGATGTAGAGAGATCTAGATGTAGAGAGATCTAGATGTAGAGAGATCTAGATGTAGAGAGATCTAGATGTAGAGAGATCTAGATGTAGAGAGATCTAGATGTAGAGAGATCTAGATGTAGAGAGATCTAGATGTAGAGAGATCTAGATGTAGAGAGATCTAGATGTAGAGAGATCTAGATGTAGAGAGATCTAGATGTAGAGAGATCTAGATGTAGAGAGATCTAGATGTAGAGAATTTTCTAACCTATACTCCCACAAAGGCTTTTGGTTCAAGAACACTAGAAAAACTGATAAACGCTCAATAGCTGTTGTTTTCAGGATTTTGAAGCTTTTATTAGAGTTGGAAAGTTTTTACAGCTGAAAAACTGTTTGTTAAAACCCACTACAGTAGTGTTGGGTTTTTTTCCCAGCCAGAAAACGCCCCCTGCCAAACAATTCTGATAACATGTGTGCATGGACACATAGGATAACATGCTAGGGACATGGCTGCAGAAGAAAATGCCTAAAGCCAAAAATGTCAGCTGTAATAACGTCCAGTGTGCGTGAGGCCTTAGTTTGATTTCTACTATCACTATCACTGCAATCAATTATTTTAGACCCCCTTTAACATTGAGGTGCTTTTCAGGTTTTAGTGCTAAAAATAGCACCTGTAAAGTGACTGAAAAGAGCTTCTCAAGCCATCCCAGTGTGAAAGCTGGACTGCCTTCACACTGGAGCGGTGCATTTGCAGGACACTAAAAAGTCCTGCAAGCAGCATCTTTTGGGGCATTGTATACACCGCTTCTCCACTGCCCCTGCCCACTGAATAGCTCCTGCAAAGCGTTTTGACAGCGTCGCAACACGGGCGCTATTAACCCTTACCTAGGTGCCTAAGAGCCCTTCTAGTGGCCAAATAGCGCTGCTAAAACTTGCGCTTTACTGCTAACACCCGCACCGCCTCAGTGTGAAAGGGGTTGTAGTGAAGGAGTTTTTTTTTTTTTCTCCAGAATCAGCTGCTGTACTGGTTGTTTAGTTTTGTGGCGCAGTTCACGATTTAGATTGCCTCTCTGAGACAAGTGGATGATTTGCCACCTGTGGACATCCAATGTATCCATTTCATCTGTGTTTCCTGTACTTTGTAGTGGAAGATACTCATTTCAAGTTTGTTGTACTGCCTTTTGGCTTAGCCTCTATTCCAAGATTATTCAAAAAGGTTCTAGCAACTCTTCTTGCCCTTCTAAGAACTTGAGGCATCTAGGCCAAAGGTTATCTGGGACCACCTTCTGAAGGACTCTTCTCCTTTCCAGTTGTCTGCAGATAGCCACTGGACAAGTCAAATGCCCCAGGCTTTCCGTTGGGTGGACAATTTCCAAACGTCTTTTAAGAGCAGTCCGCACAAAATTAAAACCATTGGTAGTTTGGCAGAAGTGCCACATGTGGTCATTTTTTGGAGACCCTCATTGCTACATCCATTATATTGTATATAGATTATTTTATGCTATCTCTGATGGGATGTTTTAGAAACTTCCCTACTGCTACATTTATGTTATGTATATGTCAATCTTATGCTTTCTCTGATACATTTGATACAGTGTATCCGGAAAGTGTTCACATCGCTTCACTTTTTCCACATTTATGTTAGTCTTATTCCAATATGGATTAAATTCATTATTTTCCTCAAAATTCTACATACAATACCCCATAATGACAACGTGAAAGAAGTTTGTTTGAAATCTTTGCAAATTTAAATAAAAAACAAAAAAATCTCATGTACACAAGTATTCACAGCCTTTGCCATGACACTCAAAATAGAGTTTAGGCACATTTTTTCCACTGATCATGTTTCTACAACTTGATTGGAGTCTACCTGTGGTAAATTTAGGTGATTGGACATGATTTGGAAAGGCACACACTTGGATATAGAAGGTTCCACAGTTAGCAGTGCATGTCAGAGCACAAACCAAGCCATGAAGTCCAAGGAGTTGTCTGTAGACCTCAGACAGGATTGTATTGAGACACAGATCTGAGGAAGGGTACTGATTCATTCCTGCAGCATTGAAGGTCCCAATGAGCACAGTGGCCTCCATCTGTAAATAGAAGAAGTTTGGAACCCCCGGGACTCTTCCTATAGCTGGCTGCCCTGCCAAACTGAGTGATTGGGGGAGAAGGGTGAAAGGTGAGTAAGAACCCGATGGTCACTCTGATAGAGCTCCAGTGTTACTCTGTGGAGAGAGGAGAACCTTCCAGAAAAAAGTGGCAGACGTGTCCCCCCTGCTTAAGCCTGTACATGTCTGGGCCCATCTGAGGTTTGCTAGAGAGCATTTGGATGATCCAGAAGAGGATTGGGAGAATGTCATATGGTTAGATGAAACCAAAGTAGAACTGTTTGGTAGAAACATAACTTGTTGTTTTTGGAGGAGAGAGAATGCGGAGTTGCAACCAAAGAACACCGTACCTACTGTGAAGCCTGGTTGTGGCAACATCATGCTTTGGGTCTGTTTTTCTGCAAAGGGAACAGGACAACTGATCTGTGTACATGAAAGAATGTATGGGGCCACGTATCCTGAGATTTTAAGTGCAAACCTCCTCCCATCAGCAAGGGCATTGAAGATGAAACATGTGGCTGGGTCTTTCAGCATGAATGATCCCAAACGCCCCACACGGGCAACGAAGGAGTGACTTTGTAAGAAGCATTTCAAAGTTCTGGACTGGCCTAGCTCCAGATCTCAACCCCATAGAAAACATTTGGAGGGAGTTGAAAGTCCGTGTTGCCCAGCGACAGCCCCAAAACATCACTGCTCTAGAGGAGATCTGCATGGAGGAATGGGCCAACATACCAGCAACCGTGTGTGGCAACCTTGTGAAGACTTACAGAAAACGTCTGACCTCTATCATTGCCAACAAAGGATTTATAACGGGTGCCCAAGCAGTGGCCCACGGAGCCCTCTGATGTGGCCCACGACCTCTTGTCCTGGGATGGCTGGTTGGCAAGCCCAGATTGCAGGTTGCTGACCCACCATCCCAGAGCATTAGGGTTGTGAATGAAGCTGACGGTAGCGGAAACCAGCACCTGCAGAGCAGAGCCGCATAAGCCAAGCTTCCTTTATAGCGCCGGCTCGTGTCATAGGTGGAGTGATACCAAATGCGCTCTGCCTGGGACAGTAGCAGCTGGCAATAATTGAATGGAACTCGCTAAACAGTGTATGTGAACATATATCTGGGCTGCTTTCAAACTGATCTACAGGTGCACCTGCACTGAGCCATAGACTTCTGGTTTTACCTGTGGGTTGGAGCACTTTGAGAAAGTGCACTAAATCCACAGGATATAATAGAATTTTATGGCAAAGTGCAGCTAACCCACAGGAAAACCACAGGTGAACTGTGCTGCACCTGCGGCGTGGGTAGACCACAAACCATCAGTGTAAAAGCTGCCTTAGGCCCCTTTTACACGATTGGTCCAACCCAATCTGACGCTCTATTCACCTATATGGAGCGGCATATGAAAAAAGACTTGTCCGTTTACACCTGCCTACCTCAGATCCAATCTGCTAAAAAAAAAAAAAAAAAAAACACTGAAGTGCATCCGTCCCCTTCCACCTGATCAGACCAGAGGGCCCATAGAGTGGGCTGCGTCTGTGTCCACTCTGCATGGACATGGACCTGTCATCCGCCTGGTCTGCTCATTGTGGCCCGCGACTGGTTACTACGTCGCTTAAGTGGCCCTCGCTCTACAAAAGGTTGGGCACCCCTGAAATATAACAAAATATTGAGATGTACTTTTGATATTGGCAAAATACTTATTTTCCACCATAATTTGCAAATAAATGCTTTCCAAATCAGACAATGTGATTGTCTGGTTTTGTTTCCAGTTTGTCTCTCATAGTTGTATACCTATGATGACAATTACAGGCCTCTCATCTTTTTAAGTGGGAGAACCGGCACAATTGGTGGCTGATTAAATACTTTTTTGCCCCACTGTATGTCAGTATTACATTGTATATCCCTGTATGTTTTGATCGTTCAGGTGCTTATCTAATATTTTCTTGAAATTATCACTGCTTCCCACTGATACCACCGCCTGTGGAAGGGAATGCCACATACTTGCCACTCTAATATTAAAGAACCCTCTTCGTAATTTAAGGTTAAACCTCTTTTCTTCAAATTTTAATGAGTGGCCACGAGTCCCTATCCCTATTCCTATTGTGGGGTCACCAGTACAGTATTTGTAATTTGAAATCATATCCCCTCTCAAGCGTTTCTTCTCCAGAGAATAAGTTGTGCTCACAAACTTTCCTCATAACCAATATCCTCCAGACCCTTTATTAGCTTTGTTGCCATTCTTTATACTCGCTCCATTTTCAGTACATCCTTCCTGAGGACTGGTGCCCAGAACTGGGCAGCATACGCTAGGTGTGGCCGGACCAGAGTCTTGTAGAGTGGGAGAATTAACGTTTTATCTCTGCCATTAATCCCTTTTTTAAAGTGGTTGTAAACCCTTACAAACCACTTTGACCTACAGGGAAGCCTAGATTAAGGCTTACCTGCAGGTCCAAGAAATATCTCTTAAACCTACACGGTTTAGGAGATATTTACCAAAAGACAGTCACTGCGCCGTAGACAGCGGCGCGCAGGCACACTACTGCCGTTAGCAGCATGCCGCTGTTAACGGTGGTATACAGCTAGTGGCGGCTCCCGTGTGCATGCGAGGGAGTGATGTCATAGCTGCGTCGGTGCTCTGAGTGGCCGGAGCAGTGATACCCGGAAGAAGATGGACGCTCCGTAGTACAGGGGACAGCGGTGACATCGCTGGCTCCTGTGTCAGGTAAGTGACACATGATGTCACTTTGCAGGCAGACAAAGAAGTAAACCCATTAGGGTTTACTTCCTCTTTAATGCATGCCAACATTCTGTTTTCTTGGCAGCAGCTTGGCTTGCATGCCATTGCTGAGCCTATCATCTATTAGGACCCCCGGGTCCTTTTCCATCCTGGATTCCCCCAGAGGGTCTCCCCCCAGTGTATAGATTGCATTAATTTTTTTCATATTTTTGCCACCCAAATGCATTATTTTACTTTTCTTATCCTCTTTTGTGCTGCCCTAAAATATGATTAGGGAAAAAAAGGTATTTACCTGTTAACTTCTTTTCCCGGTATCTTCCCAGACATTAACCAGTTCCCGACCGGCGCTTGACGATGTGCGTCAGCAGAATGGCAGGGGCAGGCATAATGGCGTACAGATACATCCGTTTCTATATGCCACCCTGCCATCGCGTGCGAGCCAGCGTGCTCGCGTGCCGGTCGCGGGTCCTGTGGACTCTATCGCCGCGGGGATACCCGTGATCGTGTCACAGGGAGGTGCCATTGTAAACGGCATCTCCCCGTTCTGCCTAGCAACAAGTAATGCTGATCTCTGCTCCATGTGATTGGCGCAGAGATCAGTGTTCACTAACACAAAGCCCATCCTCCCCACAGTTAGTAACACGCCCCTAGGAACACTTAACCCCTACACTGCCAGTGTCATTTACACAGGAATCCGTGCATTTGAATAGCACTGATTGCTGTATAAATGACAACGGTCCCAAAAATGTCCGATGTGTCCGCCATAATGTCAGTCACAATAAAAATATAAAAGATCGCCGCCATTACTACTAAAAAAATTTTTTTATAAAAATGCCATAAAACTATCCCCTATTTTGTAAACGCTATAACTTTTGCGCAAACCAATTGCTTATTGCGTTTTTTTTTTTTTTAACCAAAAATATGTAGAACACGTATCTGCCTAAACTGAGGGAAAAAAATGTTTTTTTATGTATTTTTGGGGGATATTTATTATAACAAAAAGTATTAAAAAAATGCATTTTTTTCAAAATTGTCGCTCTATTTGTGTCTATAGCGCAAAAAATAAAGATATATTGCTCACACATGCCATAGTTATATGTAGAATTGCACCCCAAAATATATTCTGCTGCTTCTCCTGAGTACGGGGATACCACATATGTGGGACTTTTTGGGAGTCTAGCTGCGCACGGCACCCCGAAAACCAATCACTGCCTTCAGGATTTCTAAGGGTGCAAATTTTTGATTTCACTCCTCGCTACCTATCACAGTTTCGAAGGCCATAAAATGCCAAAATGGCACAAAACCCCCCCAAATGACCCCATTTTGGAAAGTAGACACCCCAAGCTATTTACTGAGAGGCATGTTAAGTCCATGAAATATTTAGTATTTTGCTACAAGTTGCTGGAATATTACATTTTTTTTTTGCACAAAGTTGTCACTAAATGATATATTGCTCACACATGCTATGGGCATAAGTGAAATTACACCCCAAAATAAATTCTGATGCTTCTCCCGAGTACGGGGATACCACATGTGGGGGACTTTTTGGGAGCCTAGCCGCGTACAAGACCCCGAAAACCAAGCACTGCCTTCAGGATTTAAATATAAAACGCTACCAAAAAAAACTGTTAGCGATCGCAGGGATCAGGCCTGACTCTGCGAACGCTGCAGTTATGTGTTTAGTGGTTTGTAAGTGGCAGTGATCGATCGATACTGCACTTGGGTGGGCTGGGCAAAGGGGCAAAACGCAGGTGCTAGCAGGTATCTGGGCTGATCCCGCTAACAATGCGTTTTTTTGGAACCCTAAACTGCTGGGGATGCTAGTATAGATCTGATCAGATTGGATATTGATCTGTTCAGATTCTATACCACTACAGGAGGTGTATGCTTTGCGCGTGGGTTTTAGCGGTACTGGCACTAACCTAGCGCTGCCTGGGGCGATGCAGACCCTGACCCTAAAACCTAATTGATATCACCCGCCGGGTGATCAGGGGGTTAAACCTTTATTGGGTAATAAGTGGTGGGTGCCCTGATGCTATAAAAAGCAAACTAACCAGAGTCACCCGTAACACTTATACAGGGATCACTGGTGAAAGGGTTAACTAGGGGCAATCAGGGGGTTAAAATCTTTATTAGGTAGTATATGGGGGTCCCTGACACTATATAAAAACCTGACGGGGAACCTAAATAACGAATTAACTGGCTAACCAGCGTCACCAGTGACACTTATACGGTGATCGCTGGTGAAAGGGTTAACTCTAGGGGCAATCGGGGTTAAAACCTTTATTGGGTTGTATATGGGGGGTACCTAATGCTATAAAAACCTGGTGGTGAACCTAAAAAATAACTAGCTACCTAGCAGCACTAGTGACACTAATGCAGTGATCAGAAAAACGATCGCTTAGTGACACTGACACAGCCTATCAGTGCACATCAGTGAAGGTGAAAAATTACTTATAAAATTTACTGATAGAAAAAAAATAAAAAAATACAGCAATGATTACATACCATCAAAATAAAGCTCTATTTCTGTGAAGAAAATGATAAAAAATGTGCTTGGTTACAGTGTAGTATGACTCGCAATTGTCATTCAAAGTGCGACAGTGCTGAAAGCTGAAAAACTGCTTGGGCAGGTAGGGGGTGTTCGTGCCTGTTGGACATGTGGTTAAAGGGGAAAAAAAAAAAGTTAAACTGTTTTGCAGATTTTGAAACAGATTTGTAATACGGTATATTATATGCTGGCCATACAAAAACAATGTCTTCCTTCAAAAAAATAATTAATTTTAAGAACATTCGTTTGATTTTCTAATCGTTAGTGGGGTCAAATCAATGTTTGTTTTTCAACCACGGTGACAGGAAAATTTAGTAATCGAAAACTTCTTTCTCAAAGGAATTTTTAGACCGTGTATGTGGTTCTCGTTCAGAAATATTCATTTTAAAACAGAATGTTAAAAGCAAGTGACATTTTCAAACAAGTCTTTAATTCAGCAAATGTAAAAATTGTTTTCGTATGACCATTCTAATCTGAAAACGAATGCGTGTGGCCAGCATAAGGCACGGTACACATCTATGCAGTTTGCTTTTGATCTGTTTCTGCTGTGTTTTTTGCTATTTTTTTTATTTATTATTTTTGTGCACATGATTTTTGCTGCGATTCGTGTTTTTTTGCATTTTTTTTTTTGGCCAATTTGTTTAGCATATTAAAAAACACAAATTGCTGAATAAACACATTACATTCTTTTCTTCAGCTGCTCCATTTGAAGTCTATTGAACCAAAAACGCACCGTTTGTGCTAAAACAAGTCCTTGACCCTTTCCGAATACTCAGCAGCTGAAAAAAAGCATAGATGTTAGTGTCCCAAAGGAATAGGAAATGTTATATAAACTGTAGTGGGTTTCTGCAAAAAGTACCAAAAAAACATAGGTGTGATCCAGGCCTAAGATGTTTAGAAACATAATTAAAAGTGCAAGAGCGCTGAAAGCTGAAAATTGGTCTGGGAAGAAAAGGGGCGAAAGTGCCCAATATTGTAGTGGTTAAAAAAATATATATATATTTCTCTATAATTTATACACACAGTGCCTTGAAATATTACTTGAAATTTTCAACATTTTCTCATGTTACAACCAAAAACTTAATTTAACCACATAAGGACTGAGGCTTTTTTTGAGATGTGGTGTTTACAAGTTAAAAAGTTTTTTTTTGTTAGAAAAAATTTGTCTAACACCCTAGAGAATAAAATGGCGGTCATTGCAATATTTTGTCTCACTGTATTTGCACAGTGGTCTTACAAGCGCACTTTTTTTTGGAGAAAATAATTTTTTTTTAATTAAAAAATATGACTACAGTAAAGTTAGCCCAATTTTTTTTTTATATTGTGAAAGATACACGCCGTGTAAATTGATACCCAACATGTCACGCTTCAAAATTGCGCAGAATGACAACAAACTTTTACCCTTAAAAATCTCTCTAGGCTGTTTTAAAAAAAATCTACAGGTTGCATGTTTTAAGTTAGAGGAGGTCTAGGGCTAGAATTATTGCTCTTGCTCCATCGATCACAGCGATACCTGATGTGTTTGAAAACCATTTTCATATGCGTGCGATACTCACGTATGCGATTGCTTCTGCGCGCGAGCTCCGCGGAACAGGGTGAGTTTAAAAAAAAAAAAAAATCTTATTTATGTTACCTTTTATTTTTACACTGTTTAAAAAAAAAAAAAAATTATTTTTATTCCTATTACAAGGAATGTTAACATCCCTTGTAATAGAAAAAAAGCATGACCGGACCTCTTAAATATGAGATCTGGGGTCAAAAAGACGCAGATAAGTGATCTCATGGCGAATCCACCACAGAGACCACTCTTATCAGAATCCGGACCACCGGCCGAACAAAAGGATACCTGCTAGCTGTTGCCATAACGATATCCCCCTTCAAATTAAAGACGTATATTGGCGTGCGGCGGTCCCGAAGTGGTTCATTTTATTGGGGTTTTATGTGATAGTCCAACACAAAGTGCCACATAATTGTTAGTAGGTGAGGTTGAAAAAAATAGGATTTTTATGTCATACTTACCTGTAAAATCCTATTTGTAGTACATCATGGGACACAGTGTCAGGCTAAGAGTCATTACCTGCTGGTTATACTCCATCATCATTAGGTGAATGGAGACTGGACGCTTTTTTCCCCCTGCTATAGCAAATTGGAGTATGCTTTCCTGGGGGTTTTCGCCTTCCTTTGTATAAGCTGTGGGTTAAGGATTGTGTATATGGGATTGTATTTTCCTATTTTTTTTTTTTTTTTAAATAGATCGACTAACTGCAGCTGTCTTCAGTTGTTGTTTGTGGGTCTTTCTGCCTTTAGTTTTGCCTTCAGCAAGTGAAATGCATGGTCAATTGGGTTAAGATCGGGTGATTGACCCGGTTATTGCAGAATATACTTTTTTTCTCTTCAAAAGCTCCTGAGTTGCTTTTACAGTGTGTTTTGGGATCTTTGTCCATCTGTACTGTTAAGCGCCATCAAATCAATTTTGCTACATCTGGCTGAATCTGGGCTAACAGTATATCTCTAAATACTTCAGAATTCATCTGGCTGCTTCTGTCGCATCAATAAAGATCATTGACTCGGTGCCACTGGAAGCCATGCATGCCCATGTCATCACACTGCCTCCACCATGCTTTCCAGATTTTCTAGAACTGGTCTGGCTTTTTTAGATGGGTTTTTTTTTTGGGCAAAGTCTAATCTGGCTTTTCTAGTCTTCAGGCTTGTGAATGGTTTGCACCTTGTGGTGAACCCCCTCTGTATTTGCTCTTGTGAAGTCTTCTTTTGATTGTGGACTTTGATACGCCCACCTCCTGGAGAGTGTCCTTCACTTGTCTGGATGTTAATCGGTTTTTCTTTACCATAGAGAGGATCCTGCGATCATACCTTTCTTCCGTGGGCGTTCAGGCCTTTTAACCGCTAAAGCCCCGGAAGGATTTACTCCCTTCCTGACCAGAGCACTTTTTGCGATACGGCACTAACTGACAATTGCGCGGTTATGCGACGTTGAACCCAAACAAAATGTATGTCCTTTTTCTCTCACAAATTGAGGTTTTTTTTTGATACTTGATCACCGCTGAGGTTTTTATTTTTGTGCTATAAACAAAACGCAAATTTTGAAAAACAATATTTTTTTATTTTTTGCTGTAATAAATATCCCCCAAAAATTTATAAAAAGCTATTTTTTTTTCTTTCTAGGCCGATATATTTTCTTCTACATATTTTTGGTAAAAAAAATAGCTATAAGCTTATGTTGATTGGTTTGCACAAAAGTTATAGGTTATAGAATAGGGGATATGTTTATAGCAGTTGAATTTTTTTATTAGTAATGGCTTCAGTCTGTGATTTTTATAGTGACTGCGACATTATGGTGGACACGTCGGACACATTTTACACCATTTTAAGACCATTGTCATTTATACAGCAATCAGTGCTATAAAAATACACTATTTACTGTGTAAATGACACTGGCAGGGAAGGGGTTAACTCTAGGGGGCGATCAAGGGGTTTAATGTGTACTTGGGAGGTGTTCTAATGGGGGGGGGGGGCGCCTTCCACTGACATAACAGCAATCACTGCTCCCAATGACAGGGAGCAGTAGATCCCTGTCTTGTCACTAGCCAAAACAGGGAAATGGCTTGTTTGCAATGGCATCTCCCCATTATTCCGCTCTGTGACACGATTGCGGGCCCCCGGCAGACATCAAGCCCGTAGTCACGGTCACTGAGCACGCGGCAGGTGCCCGCAATGCTGTGATTTAAAGGGGACGTGCCTGTACGCCCATTTGCCCAGCTGTGCCATTGTCCCGACATACATTGTCGTGCACTGGTCGGCTAGTGGTTAATGTTGCTGAGCTCACCAGTGCATAGTTCTTTCTTCAAAATGTTGATTTGGCCACTCCTAATGTTGCTGCTATATCTGTGATGGATTTGTTTTGTTTTTGAAGCCTTACATATGGGCTGTTTGATTTGCATGGACAACTCCTTTGAACACATGATGTAGGTTCACAGCAATAGATTCTAAATACCACACTTAAGCTGGCCATACACCATACAAATTTCTTATTCAATTTCCTTTAGATTTGCCTTCAACTGTGTAGTATAAGGGCCTGTCTGATTGCACACAAATGGAGTGTTTAGATTTGACCTCATATTATATGGTTTTGGGAAATCTATAAAATTGTATAATGTATGGCCAGCATTAGTCACTTAGAATCAACTCCTGATCTTTTTACCTGCTCAGTTGATGAAGAAATAACAAATGAGCATCCCACACCTGGCCATGAAACAGACTTTGATTCAATTGTCCAATTACTTTAGGTCCCTTGAAAAAGAAGCATGGTTGTTCTTAAAGCGGAGGTCCACCCTAAAATGGACCTCCGCTCATCGGAATCCCCCCCCCTCCGGCGCCACAATTGGCACCTTTCAGGGGGGAGGGGGGTGCAGTTACCTGGATAATCCAGGTAACTGCACCCACTTCCGGGATAGCTGTCTGCAGAAAGGGGCGTAGATTACGCCCCTTTGCGCAAGTGCCCCGCTGCCTGCTGGGAAACACACAGTTCCCAGAGGCAGCGGGGACCGTCCGGATTGCGCCACGCGGCTCGCGCATGCGCAGTAGGGAACCGGGAAATGAAGCCGAAAGGCTCCATTTCCTGATTCCCATACCCAAGATGGCGGCGGCAGCACCCGAGTGTCGATCTAGAGATCGGCTTCGGGTGCCGACATCGCGGGCACGCTGGACAGGTAAGTGTCACCATTTTAAAAGTCAGCAGCTGCAGTATTTGTAGCTGCTGACTTAAAAAAAAAAAAAACGCGGAGTCCCGGCGGACTCCCGCTTTAAGAGCTGTAATTCCTAAACCCTTCCTCCGATTTGAATGTACATACCTTCAAATTCAACCTGAGTGTGTGCACTTTCTGCCCATTATAGAACTATAGCTTGAATATGCTTTGGTTAATACCTGAAAAAATAAAATTGTGCTTGTGTCCAAATATATATGGACCTGTGTTTTTTTTTTTTTTTTTTTTTTTCATAAATAAAAAGTTTTTTGAATTAAAAACAAAAAAATGTAGTGTTAGCCCAATATTTTTGTATAACGTGAAAGATAATGTTACGCCGAGTAAATGGATACCTTGCATGTCATGCTTTAAAATTGCGCACACATGAAATGGCGATTAAAAAAAAAAATATATATCTCCATAGGGAAAGCTTTAAAAAATGTAAAAGATTTTTTTACAGGTTATCGGTTTAGAATTAGAGGAAGTCTTGCACTAGAATTATTGCTCTCACTCGAACGATAACTGCGATTCTGCTTGTGTGGTTTGTACACAGTTTACATATGCATGCGCAGCTTGCGTATGCTACTGAGTGCTCGGAGGAATGGGGTGCTTCAAATTCAAAGACACCATCAATCTTTTTAACTATCTGTGAAGGGGGAATTCTTCTAAAGGACTGCAAGTGCAAAGCCCCAAACATGGGCCCATGTGTATGTTGGTCTGTCCGACAGAGGCCGGTCTGACGTGAATGCTGGAAAACAGGCGTCTGACCGATTAACGATCAATACTCTCGGCCAACAGCAGAGTGCGCTGGTCAGTGTGGGGGAGGGGGGCGCGGGTCATCATCCCACTGTCAAAACACAACAGCTCAGCCAGTGAAGTAGCTGAACTAACCTTGAATGGTGAGTATAGTGGCTCCGACTGGAGCTAATCGTTTTTACTGTTGGTATGTACCCGACTTGAGGAGCATTCTTCGCACGGACCATCACACTAATGTCTCATGAGTTGTAGATATAGTAATTTTTAGCAGGGGTTCCCTGAGACCAGAACATTATTTCAAGCTTTCCTGTGTTGAGAGAGGCTGTATTAGATGACATGTTAAGGCTATGCAAGAAAAATTAGCCAAATACAGTATAAAGAAATGCAATTCTTTGAGTCGCTTGATAACTTGAAGTCATCTTTGGATCTTTTGGTTTAGATTATCTTTTACCAGTTTTTCTCAAATAGATTATGAACAAAAAGTGTGTACTTGGCAGATAGTGCCCAGACAATAGAGTTTAAAGGAAGAGTTTGTGGAGATGGCGCTGGATCAATATTAAAAGGAACTCCACAACCACATCTAGTGTGGAACTTCTGTTTTTTTTTTTTTTACGCTGAGAGGGAATAATCTGTGCTCTCTGATACTTTAAGAAGCCTCAGGTTGGATCCTATTGAAGGAAGGAAGGTGAGAGTAATGTTTCCAGATTATACAAGGAATAAAATGACAGCGGTTACAAAAAACATTTCAAATGAAACACAGGAGATACAAATAAAAATCAAGAAAATAAGGAGAATGTGCACTAAAGATAAGCATGTATTGTAATAGGGAAAACCAATCCAAAATTACCGCATGCCGCACATGATATACATATACATATTTGTAGCGCTGATAGTGCTAACTTGGTTTGTAAGTTTTCCAAATTGTCTTACGCAGGAAGAGGAGAAATTGTAATTGTAGTGATTTAATTGTACGCCTCACTATCTTTGATTTATTTGAAACATTAGTAGATGTAGGCAAATTTTTAAGAAAACTGACTTGTACATTGGGGCAGCGGATTTTAACATGGTAAATATTGGTTCAAAACTAATGGTTTTAAATTCTCTGGAACTTGAATAGGGTCAGCTGTTACTTGATGGTAATTGGTCACAGGGTGCACAGTCATTTGAGTCTTTGATTTTGAGTTCATAAGTAAAGGTTGCCTTTGGGTATTTTGTTGCACTTCAAGATGAAGCAGGCATAAATGATAGGTCTGATACTATGAATTTGAGTTTTCTGTCTTCAACAATGGTTGATGGTGGAAGACCACTTTTTACCCTGTTAATGAGAGAGGGAAGGCTTTAGATGGTGACCTTGTTAATAGCTTGTAGAAGAGCGAATTTAACGATGGGCTCATCACAGCAGCCTGTCGACATACTAGGAATATGAAATTTCTATTGAAGGATCGAAATTATGATTAAAAACGACAAATCTGATAAGATTATTTTTTTCTACTAGATGTAGTATGAAATTAGTAAAGTAAGGTCTATTAAACTATATATTCCTATTTTGTTTAGTTAACCCCAACTATAGAGTAGTATTTGGCAGAATGTGTTAAGTTTGTCTCTCAGTAGGCCTTACTAAAGTAATATAGAGTACCGTCACCTAGTCTGTCAGATCCAGTATGAGCAGGAATAATTGTTTAAGAACCCAGGGGCTACTGTGATGTGTAATGACCAGGTGCTCTTATGCCGTGTACTCACGAGCAGAATGTCCAACAGAAAAAGTCAGACGGGAGCATTTCGTCATATATTTCCGATCGTGTGTATGCCCCATCAGACTTTTTACATCAAATTTTATTACGAAATATATATGTTATCACATTTGAAGAATGTATATACTATATCGGTAGTACGACTAGGAGATTGTGGGACAGATTGCAAGATCACCTACAGAATAGGTAATATGGAGCTGGTTCACATATATGCCATGCGGCAGCAGTGCGAATTTAAAGAGTCCTGTGCACTTTCTGTGCACTGTGATGTAATTCAGATGCATTCCCATAGAAGACTGTAAGCCTGGAATTTGCATCTGAATTGCACTGCAGTGCTCAGAAAATAAACCTAACTCTTATGAGTATTGAAATGCATTGGGGTTGTCATGGCATCAGCTGAACAGTCTGTGCATAGTTTGGCTTTAATAAATTAGAAGTTGGCTTGTATGGTGAGTGGTTTTCCCTTGCTTCGCTTATGATCATTCCACAGTTAGATTTACAGTGGTTTGATTGTGGATAACCAGCCTCTGCAGCCAGGAGACCAGAATCAAGTACAGCCTGGAGTGCAGCATGGTTTGCTTTATAGTACATTGAAAGTAAAATTGTTTCACATATAACATACTGTCAAACCTTTGTGTACCTGATACTTTACTTTTGTATGCTGTTTTAGACAATAGAAGCAAACTGGAGGTGTGGCAGGCATAATCTGCAGAGAATACAGTGTCGTTCTGAAAACAGTAAAGGAGTGTATTGTCTTCAGTATGACGATGAGAAGATTATTAGTGGCCTTCGAGATAACTCTATTAAGGTAAGTGCTTGTTACCAATGGTATACATATTTTGTGCATCAGTACTAACACTGTCCAAAAGACAAGCTTTTATAAAGGTAAACATGCCTGAAGGCCATAGAGTTAAGCCTGGTACACACTATCCATTTTTTAGGTTGAGCGGAAAAAAATAACACCACTGCGTTTGAAGCCACTGTACTAACCAATCTAACATTAGTACAGAGATCACGCCCCTTGAGCTGTTGTGTTCTGACAGGGGGACAGCCCCCCACCAGAACACTCCGATCAGCATTGTCTGCCATTCTCTGAGAGTGCTGATCAGGAGTCAGTCACTACTGGTTTTTTAGCATGCTCGTCTGAGAGAAGACAACCAAATGGTTGACTTCTGTCTGTCAGATGGACATACACACAGGCCAAATGTTGGCAGTTTTTTTTTTTTTTAATCGCCAAATGTCTCCAGACATTCGGCCCCTGTGTACCCAGCTTAAGTGTTTTCAAAAGCTTGCCCCTCAGACTTTTTCTTGAGCCACAAAATGGTCATTTCCTGCATTTTTACATTCCTATTACTATTAATGGCTTGCATAGTACAACACTCTGCTAAAGATTTTTAAAGAGAATGTTTAATTTATTTTCATACATCAAGGGACACAGAGCCATAGTACTTACTATGTGGGTTATAAGACCATTGATAGGTGATGGACACTGGCACGCCCTAAGGCAAGAATTGTACTCCCTATATAACCCCTTCCACTACTGTTTTTTGGCAGTGTCTAAGGTGTTGGTCACGAGTAAAGATGTGCTGAGCTCCACTGGAAGCAATCCTTGCTGGGGCTAGCCATGCTGACTAGATCCATTCAGAGTGTCCTTTCGTGGGTTAAAGGAATGGTACCGGACCTCGTGTCTGAACAAACGAGGTTTTGCTTGTGAATGCTTCTCTTTTTAGAGAGCTGGACCCTGGAATCAAGTACTTTTTTGTAGTAAGGCTATAAAGTTTTACTGGCGGAGACGGACGGATGTGCCTTGGCTGAGCTCCGCAGAGACCTCTCAGCATCTACACCCATCCGTGCCCGCCGGGCGTTTTTTCGCCCCTCCAATCCATCCATCCCGGGGACCATCCGAGCTCCGGACGGAGCCGCTATTTTCGGCCGTTCCATCGCCGAAACGGACCCCGGGGCTTGCTAGCGGCGAGACAGGCCGGTCTCCGCCGCCATCTTGCGGCCTACTCCGTGCCTCGAGACCTCTGGACGGCGGTTCTCGGGGCGCATCCCGAGTCGGATCCCACGGCGCAACTCCCTACTGGACCCACCGGACCCCCTCGCCTGAGACAGGAGGCGGATGAGCGCCCGCCGGAGGCCCGGAGAGGATCCAGCGCTGCACCCTGAGAGGTGAGACCCAGTGGCCATCTTGGTACACCCGAGGCCTAAAGCAGTCCTCCTGCAAACCCCTTCTGGCAGCTGCTTCGCAGATTCTTACAGGGAGAACATCGTCCCCACTCTCAGTTCAGCCTGTCCCCCACTGGATGGCTGCCCACTCGGTTCTAATGCCTCTCTGAGCCCTGCACACACGCCCTAGGCCCCACCAGCGGCCATCTTGGTGCACCCAGTTCCTCCACCCACCCTCCTGAGGCCTACATCTCTCTCAGCTGCACCCTGGAAACCAAATTTGATGATTTATTGCAATATGTACACGTCTTGGAAGAGGACAATGCCGGTTTGAAGCAGTCTGTCTCACAGCTCCAGTCCCAACAGGAGGACTTGGAGAACAGGGAACGCCGCCAAAACCTACGCATCAGAGGAGTCCCCGAGACCGTTGGTGAGGGGGAGATTAAACCATACCTACTCAGCCTCTTCAATGTTGTCGCCCCTAAAATCCCGGACATAGATTGGAGATTGGATAGGGCCCACAGGTCTTTAGCCCCAAAGCCCCCAGCTGGGGCCAACCCTAGAGACATCATTGTACGCTTCCACTACTACGACAGCAAAGAAGCTCTGACTGTGGCCACCCGTAACAAGTCTCGTCTGGAATTTAAAGGGGCCAAGATACAAATTTTCAGTGACCTATCCCCCATTACCTTGGCTAAACGTTGCAGCTTCCGCCCTGTGACTGCCCATCTGCAGAATCACCAGTTCCCGTATCGCTGGGGTTTCCCCTTTCGCCTTTCGGCCACTAAAGATGGGATTCAATACTCCATGAGGGACCTTCAGGAAAGTGAAGCTTTCATACGCAGTCTGGGTTTGCCACCGCTGCCTGACGAAGACCCTGTCCCGCTTCCAACGACACCCAGACCCACGGCCATCCCAACACGGATTTGGACCCCAGCTCGTCAGAGATCGCAGAAATCCTTCTCTACTCCCCAGCGTAACTTGCATACCAGACTACCTCCTTGAAGAGAACATTTAAGTGCTGTGTTTGGTTGATCTTGGCTTCGGCCCCTGTTTCACCATGTTTTTTTTTTCCCCCCTTGACAGGGGGTGTTCGCACCCCTAGTTACGGGTTGTGACTTTTCTTTTTGTATTTGTTTTTGTTGATTGGGACTATGGTATATTGTTCACACTGCCTATAGCTTTTTTCTGGAAGGTGGCAGGGTCCCTCTAGATGAGCAGGTACCCCTGATGTGCCTCCTTTTGTTCCGTGGCTGCGGCTGCGGACTCCTGGGTGGTTTTTACCCCCCAGGCCTTTTTTCTATTACTTAGAGTTTACTTTTTTACTTTTTAGGCCTTTTTTTGGCCTTTTTTTCATTTCTTGCCCATTTTGGCTGTTCTGTTTTTCATTCTCTAGATGCATTGTTGTTGTTATATGTTTTCACCCGCTTTTCATTCCTAGGATACACCACGGCTCCCAGTATTTCCTTGGTTTACTCAGGTATATTTGTTTATTGTATGTTGGTTATGGGTACTTTAAGCTTCAACTACTTGGTGCACAATGGCTTTAAGGGTACTTACATACAATGTTAAAGGCTTGAACTCTATTCATAAGCGATGGTTGGCTCTGAAGGAGTTCAAGTCCTCCAACGCAGACGTGGTCCTAGTCCAGGAGACTCACTTCCGCCCAGGAATTTGCTGCTAAACATTTTCCGGTTTCTTTTATGGCTTCCGATCCCTCTGGTAAAGCAGGGGTCGCGATACTGATTAAAAAAACCTGCCCGTTACGGGTGAAGCCCTCATTCCTTGACCCACAGGGTAGATGCATTCTCCTGGACTGCGACTACTTATCCCGCTCACTTACTATAGTTAATATTTACGCCCCAAATTCGGGCCAGGTTCAGTTCCTCTCTGGGGTCTTGGATGTACTGGGCTCATATGCCCAGCCATTCATGATCATCGGCGGGGACTTTAATATGACCATGTCCGCTAAGAGGGACAGACAAACCCTTTTCCCAGGTAACCCCTCTTCTAACACTGAACGTCAAACCACTGCGTTTCGCAAACTTATTAGATCCCATCACCTGCTAGATATTTGGAGGATTAAACACCCCACACACCGCCAATTTTCTTTTTATTCCCCCCCACATAAAATGTACTCTAGATTGGATTATATTTTTGTAACGGCACTTCTACTGACGTCGGCAGTAGCCTCAGAGTTGAATCCCATGACGTGGTCGGATCATGCCTCGGTCCAGCTCGACCTTACCCTCTCCTCCTCTACACCCAGGACCTGTCATTGGAGACTTAATGACTTCCTTCTCCGGGATCCGGTCACTAAGGCTCATTTATCTCAAAGTTTAACTGACTTTTTCCAATTTAACGTGGGATCTGTGCGGGACGTATCCACCCTTTGGGAGGTGCACAAGGCCTTTTCAGAGGAGAATGTATCTCAGCCGGCTCCCGCCTTAAGCGGGACTCGGCTGCGCAGAGACTAGATATTCTTTCTCAGTTGCAAAAAGCTGAAGCTCTGCTCTTGTCCTCCCCTTCGGTGTCTCGTCTCCGCACAGTGACCTCCTTACGCGAACGGTTAAAATCATTAGATTTGCATAAATGCTCCAAAGCCCTACTCTGGGCAAAACAGACATTTTATGAGTTCGCTAACAAGCCTCATAGGATGTTGGTGAATAAGCTCAAACCCCGCCCATTCCACTCCTATCCCGATCTTCTTATTCAGTCAGATGGCACACCAACCTACTGCCCCTTAACAATGTCTAAAGTTTTTAGTGCTTTTTATAAGAAACTATATAACTGCCTAACCTCCGATCCCAACCACGCTTTCTCCCAAGATAGCTTTAATGACTTCTGCACCTCTTTGAAACTGCCAGTGTTATCCTCTTCCCAGGTGGATACCCTGAACGCTGCCGTCACGCCAGAGGAATTGGCTGCGGTAGTGAAAGCACTCCCATCCCATAAATCCCCAGGCCCAGACGGACTTCCTTATATCTATTATAAATCTTTCCTTCCGACTCTGAGCCCTCATTTGCTAATTCTTTTTTCCTCTTTACAGAAAGGTATAGTGCCTCATTCCCAGTTCCTACATGTGCACATAACGGTTATCCCGAAGCCGGGTAAATCCCCTACCCTACCGGACAATTACAGACCCATAGCTTTACTTAACTCCGATTATAAGATCTTCACCAAAATTTTAGCTAATAGACTTTCCTCGATGATTCCCGCCCTGGTCCATAATGACCAGGTAGGATTTGTCCTCGGTAGACGAGCCGGTGATAACACTAGACGCACCATCGATCTCATAGACCTGCTAGACAAAACATCCCGCCCTGCCATTATTTTGAGTTTAGACGCACAAAAAGCCTTTGATAGGCTGGGATGGTCATACATGTTTGCCACGCTCCAGCGTTTTGGTTTTTCTGGTTCTTTCCTGTCAGCCCTGCAGGCCTTGTACTCACTTCCCACGTCCCAGGTCCAACTGGCATCTTATAGATCCCCACTCTTTACGCATAGTAACGGCACTAGACAGGGATGTCCCCTATCCTCCCTGTTGTTTATATTATGCCTTGAGCCCTTGGCCGCAGCTATAAGGGAAGACTCGGATATAATCGGGATTTCTCTCAGACTGAAGGAATGTAAGTTGTCCCTTTTTGCAGATGACATTCTCCTCACCTTGACGAAACCTCAAATTTCCCTCCCCAAACTTCATACACTCCTGGATACATTCAGTAAACTCTCGGGGTATAGGGTTAACACGACTAAAACTGAAGCGCTCCCCATTCATATTCCTCCTCCACTTCTGGCTTCTTTAAAGAATGACTTCCCCTACCATTGGTGCCCGGTCTCCCTTAAATACCTTGGCATTAACTTGACCGCTACATATAATTCCTTATACGAAGCTAACTTTGTCTCTCTGATAGCGGAAACACATAGTCTGCTCAGAAGCTGGTCAACTTGCCCTCTGTCCCTCCTGGGTAGGATTAATGTATTAAAAATGGCCATACTCCCTAAATTTTTGTATCTCTTTGAAACGTTACCAATTGCTATTTCCATGCCTTAGCTTCGGAATATTCAACGGGCCTTCACTAAATTTATATGGGGAAATAAAATGCACAGAATCGCCCAGACCGTGGTCTTTGCTCCGCGGTCTCATGGGGGGTTAGGAGCTCCTGATATAGTGAAGTACTTTTATGCGACTCACCTTCTGCCAGCTATCTCCTGGTCGTCCTATTTCGCTACCAGTAGATGGTCGGAACTTGAAATGAGTGTCATTAGTCCTGTTCACCCTTGCTCCATGCTGTGGTCAGATCTGCCCTCCTCTATGGCTCAGCTTAGACACATACTCCTTGGGCCAATGTTATTTACTCTATCCATATGGAAAAAATGTCATGGGAGGTACTCTCTCTTCTCCATGCTCACCCTTGTTAAATGTCGTTTTCAACCCAGACTTACCTGATAGTCTCTCCTTGAAGAATATGTACCCTTGGTTCAGTTCGGGTATCTTCCAACTTCGCCACCTAGTACACCCGATATCTCGTAAATTCCTATCCTTTTTAGAGCTTCAGAATAAGTATGATATCCCGAACCAACTCCTCTTTTACCTCCAATTTAAACACTATTTTCATTCCAGATCCCCTGACCTGGCTCTGGTCAATCCTACCACCTTTGAAACTTTATGCTCCCAGGGTCCTTGCCAGAAGGGCCTCATATCCGCCATATACAGCATACTTCATAATTCTACTGTCCCCACCGCGGAGGCTCACCTCTATATGAGGAGATGGGCCACTATTTTACAGACTCCCTTAACCCTCTCTATGGCAAGACGTCTGGTTGTCTACCTCCAAGGTTTCTAGGTGTGTGGAGCAGAGAGAGACAGCCTACAAGATACTGATGTTTTGGTACAAAACTCCTGAAATGCTACACAAATATGACCCCTCTATATCTAAGATGTGCTGGAGGTGCTTACGACATGAGGGCACTCATTATCAAATTTTTTGGAGTTGCCCTTTGATTGTACCTTTTTGGTCTATGGTCCAATCCCTGCTCCATACCGTGTTGGGGATCGCCATCCCTTTAGACCCGAGGCATTACTTACTGGGCCTGCCTGTTGCGACGCTATCAAAATGCGCTAAGAAGCTGACAGCATATGTCCTCCTAGCTGCCAAGAGAGTGATTCCTGCTCTTTGGTTGTCCTCCTCCCCCCCAACCCACTCAGTTGATTTCCGCTATTGCAAACATACGTAGGATGGAACATATGACTGCTTTGGTACAAGACTCTCTACCTAAATTTTCTAAAATATGGGACAGATGGGACAACTCTATATCTAATCCTGAGGCAACACCCCGATGTATAGACATGATCTTCCAGGAAATTTTTCCCATGGCTCTCTCCCGAGATCCTACCCCTACGTTACCTATATAAAATACGGCACTTGGTTTAACTATGCATCTTTATATGCGAATCCGTGGTGTATCCTGTTTTTTCCCCCTTAATGTGATATATTAAGATACCGACATTTGATATCCCGCCTGCGGCGGTACTTGCTGTTACAGTTGCAATGTTAATTTTGATTGTATGTATCGGAAGCATATATACTTTGTTCTGTGAAAAATCTTTTTCTCAATAAATATACATTTATAAAAAAAAAAGTTTTACTGGCAGGGTGCTGTTGCAGGTCCATGATTGTGGGTAGCCTCTAGGTTCCCTTGTTCCTGAAGGTTTCGGAGCCCACTGGAAGGGTTAAGATCAGGTTTATCTCCGATAACCCTGCAGCAAGGAAAGATAAGTAGAGATTTTCTTAAGAATTTCTCCTTTTGCGTTATAATGTTGTCATGCCTATGAGTCACCACTGGGGGCTGTATTGAGCACTCACTGCCTGATGCTGGAAAGAGCACTGTCAGAAGCCTTCATTTCTCCTCTCCTCAGGCCACAGGCAGATCCTCCGGTAAGAAAGGAGGGACTTTTTCTCCTCCTGCGCCCCCAATGTTGGAATCTTCCCCTTCAGGGGACTTGTATGGCAAAAGCATTTCTTTTTTGAAAAAAAAAGACAAACTGCGTGGCCGCTCATCGGTAGTTTTTACCCCCACCGCCATATCAGCTTTTTGCAAGGCGCCTGAAGTCTGCTGCTCGTGTGGGAAGACATTTCTTTTGAAAGACGTAGGGGGACGGGGGGGTCAGACGCCGGCCACACGTGGAGGAAATTTTTTAAAGCACTGTGTGTGTGTGTGTGTGTGTGTGTGTGTGTGTGTGTGTGTGTGTGTAGCTGCTGCTGGCTGTGGAGGGACACATAAGCAGGAGGTTTGCTTGCTTCTGGTTTGGTGACATAGGCATTCCATTTGACACATTATTACTTTACCAGGCTTGGTATTAATAGTGGCTTGTACTTCTGGACTATAAACTAGCAGTGTACATTCTTTTGCTTGTAGAGCCTGTGCTTTGTGCTTCAGGCTATGAGTGGTAAAGGGACCAGGAACTCCTCTAAGGGTTCTAAAGGCTCAATGGTTTCACAACAAAGTAAATACATTTCCAAAAGAATCTCATCCTCCTCTGAGAGTGATACAGCCGTCAGGGGACACTGTTGTTGCAGCTGCACTAGACACTTCAGTCCCTGTATATATTGCACAAGAGGTTTTTTGTTCTATTTGTTATTTGGAAAACATTAATGCTATGATATTTCTCCTTAGTGGGGCTAAACGTAGCAGATCCCCCATCTAAAGCTCAGGACCCTCTTATTGAGGTGCAGGGCATCAGGTAGATCTTTCCAAAGATTTGGAAGATGCTTATATATCCTCTTCCGAGGATCCTGATATAGAAGGAGTAGCATCACAAGACAGTTTGCTTGTGCACTCTCTTACTAAATTGGTTTGTTCAACCTTTTTGCTGCCTGCAGAGAAGGCTCTTGAGGAACACACCTTGAATTTGCGATCATTAAAACCTCCCCCATCTGGGGATGCTTTTCCTATTCATACATGGCAAAAAAAGCTTATGTATTCTGAATGGGAACATCTGGATAGGTGCTGCCTCACCTGTGCCAGGGGCATCAGCCTCTAGGCAGTCTCGACGGCCTCCGTCAGGTTCAAGGGGGAGACCCCAAGGGCAGCACCATGGTCAGAAGAGATGCTAAAGCCTACTTATGGAGGGGCTTCCCCGCTCGCTCGGGTGGGGCAAAGACTCCTGCAATTCTCATAGATCTGGCAGGAACAATGTCAAGACAGATGGGTGGCTTCTTCAGTTTCTCTAGTTTACAAACTAGAGTTTCTAGCATTTCCGTCTCCTTGTTTTCAAAGGTCAAATGTTCCCAAGGATCCAGAGAAAAAAGTATTTTCTATCTCTGGATCATCTATTATCCCAGTTGGTGATATCAGAGGTTCCCTTAGTGGACTAGGGCACAGGTTTTTATTCAAACCTTTTCATGGTTCCAAAACCAAACGGAGAGGTAAGACCCATTCTAGATCTCAAAGATCTGACTCTGCACTTAAATATCTGATCCTGAGCAAGGAGGGGAGTTTTTGGCTTCAATCGATATCAAAGATGCATATCTCCATGTGCCAATATGTCCCGCTCAACAGAAATTTCTGCGCTTTGAAATAGAAAATCATAATTTTCAGTTTGTGGCCCTGCCATTCGGTCTAGCCACAGCACCACAGGTGTTCTCAAAGATGCTGGCACCTCCCTTAGCCAGATTAAGGGCTCAAGGCATAACAGTCCTAGCCTATTTAGAAAATCTACTTTTAATAGATCATTCAGTCTCAGGTCTAAACCAGAGTCTGGTCACAGCTGTAAACTACCTGGAATCTCTAGGATACGCAACCTAGAGAAATCCTCCCTAAAGCCATCAAGGAAATTACAGCACCATACCATACAGTAGAGTCTTGAACGGCCAGACTACTGGATTGTCCAGTCATGATTCAGTTCGACCATGCCACGGCTGTGGCTTACATCAATCGCCAGGGGGGGCACGAGAGGTCGTGCAGCCCAAAAAGAGGTGAATCATGTTCTAGCTTGGGCAGAACACAACATTCCTTGCCTATCGGCAATATTCATTTCAGGAATAGAGAATTGGCAGGCGGACTACTTGAGTCGCCAACAATTATTTCCGGAGGAATGGTCTTTTCACCCCATCTTCCTAGCGATATGTCAGAAATGGGGTATACCGGACATGGACCTGTTCGCATCCAGATTCAACAACCAAGTCGACAACTTGGTGTCGAACGAGGGATCCGCTAGCCTGCAGAACAGATAATTAGTCTTCCCATGGGATCAGTTTTCACTGATCTATGCGTTTCCTCCTCTTCTGCTACTTCCGTATCTTCTCCGCAGAATCAAGCAGGAATCAAAGGAGGTAATTCTGGTGGCCCAGAAGATCTTGGTTTACCAAGATCGTAAAGATTATGGCCAGACCTTCACGCACAAGGTCCGGTATTCCATCCTACCTTACAGGTTCTAAATTTAATGGTTTGGCTATTGGGACCCACATTCTAAAGGATTGTGGGTTGTCTCCTTCGGTAGTGTCTACCTTGATTAATGCCAGGAAGCCGGCCTCCAGAATCATTTACTAGAGAGTCTGGAAGGCATATGTTTCTTGTTGTGGATCCAGGGGTTGGCACCCCAGGAAATATGTCATAGGTAGGATCCTTGATTTCCTGCTTGTCTGTATTTTTTCAACAGCCTCTTGCTTCCCACTCTCTGGTGCGTAGCTTTATTCAGGGCGTAACACGGATTAATCCCCCTATCAAGGCATCTCTAAATCCCTGGGATTTAAATTTTGGTTTTATCGGTTTTGCAGAATCAGCCGTTTGAATCTTTCTGGTTGCCATTTCTTCTGCTAGAAGAGTATCCGAACTAGCGGCTATGTCTTATAAAGGGCCATATTTGATCATGCACCTACCAAAACATTTCTACCAAAGGCAACATCAAAATTTATTTCCAAATGGATTTGTCAGGTCATTTTTCAAGCTTACGGCTTAAAGAAAAAAATTCCCCCTTTTCATATTAAAGCACACTCAACCAAGACGATTAGTCCCTCTTGGGCAGTGCATCATCAGGCCTCTATGGCTCAGATCTGTAAGGCTGCAACTTGGTCTTCAGTTCATAAGTTTACCAGATGTTATCAAATCGATGTTAAAGGTCATGAGGATATTGTCTGTGGGCGCAGTGTTCTGGAGGCTGCAGTATGAGTCCTCTGGCCTCCTTTTCCTCCCACCCACATAGTACTATGGCTCTGTGTCCCCTGGTGTATGAAAAGGAAGCAGGATTTTTAAAAAGGCTTACCTGTAAAATCCTTTTTTTTGATGTACATCCGGGGACACAGAGGCCCCTCTGTTCTTGGTATACACTTGTATTGCTTGGCTACAAAACTGAGGACTCCCAGTAGTGGGAGGGGTTATATGGGGAGTACACTTCTTGCCTGAGGGTGTGCCAGTGTCCATCACCTATCAGTGGCCCTATAACCCACATAGTAAGTACTATGGCTCTTTGTCCCCTGATGTACATCAGAGAACATGATTTTACAGATAAGCCGTTTTAAAAATCCTGTTTTACCATTTAGTTTTCTATCCTACTGTTCACGGTCAGAAGTACTAAAAGGTTGCGGTACACAAACAACTTTACGCGCTCATGGCTTCTGCAGCAACATCTCTCCCACCATACACTGTAGTGTTAACTTGTCTCATGTTTCTTTCTCTTTTTTAAGTTTATTACCCTGTGCTGCTACTCACATCTGTACATACAGTTATTCGCAATAAAGAATTCAACCCCTTTCACTGCAGGAAAAAAAGTGCTCTCTGATCCTACTTTACACTCCTTTAGGCCTATGTCTAAAGTTGGCCATATATGAAACATTTTTCTCATAAAAATAAAAACTGGTTCCCCCATTCAAACATTTAAAGTTGAACTCCAACTTTTCATACACTTTACATAGTTGGTTTGGGCCAAGCTGGCCCTCACTGTTATGGGCTCAAGCTATGACTTCCAGTCTCATACCCGGCGCACAATAGAGCCTTTCATAGAGGCGCTCAGCCATTCAGAGACAGTGTTGTATTCTAGCGGTGAATACAAAGCTTGCTCTGATTGCGAGGTTGTACCATCAGCCCACCTCTCTGACTCAGCCAATCAGAGGAAGCTTTGTATTCATTGCTAGAATACATTACTTGAAAAGAACGGGAAGTGAGGGCAGGCGAGGCATTGGGACTTTATATGAAACCTAACACTAGGGCAGAATAAGTCATTCATTATATGTATAATTCATAATTATTTGATATCCAATAGGGGCACAATGCAATAAATGATACACATATTATAACAGTAGATATGGTACAAAATATGATTGGTCTAATACATCATAGTACAATTAATAGCATAGTAGACACTATAACACATGATTAATAATAGTAACATCAGCAGTACACCCAAAATAGATATAACCGAAGTTATATTAAATAAATTTGACTCAAACAATCAGAACCCATGGTATGCACATGATAGCTGTGACATGACATAAAGTATGAATGCTTGACGCGTTTCGTGGAAGCTTGTCCACTCGTCAGGAGCTGCTAAGCAGGGAATACCTATAAGAAATTATAATGTGGTTATTACAATATGAAGAGAGGGAGCAGACGCTCAAGTCCAAACACTCTTACCTATGAGTAGCAGAGGAGTAAGGGGTAACTGTAATGCATAATAATAATAATATATAATAGTAAATAAGTAGGTAGTATATTGGGATCTACAGAGTAGAGGATGAAATAGTGTGAGGCAAGAGTGAAAGGGCATGTGCAAATAACCTAGTGTAAAAGGTATAAGAATACATTACTTTCTCCGAATGGCTGAGCGTCTGTGATACTAACCTGTGTTCCTGGTATGAGACTGGAAGTCTTGGCCTGAGCCCGTAACAGTGTGGTATGCTTTATGTAGCCTTGGCTACATAGTTTATACCGCACATCCAGCGGCCTTACATGGTAGTGAGGCACATGGTTTGGGCCAGCTTGGCACAAACTATTTTAAATGTATGAAAAGCTGGAGTTCAGCTTTAAAAAGTTACTCCTCTTTTGTTGTAAGGATTGTAACAAACTGTTGCAGATTCCTACCTTTTTGTTCTGGAGCAATAGTGATGTCCATGTGAGTGAATCTTTATAGGAATGGTTTTGTAATCCCTAGTCAGCTGCTGCACTTGTAGGTCTCTGATTAAAATTTCAGGGTTAGCATACCTTGAGACGAGATTTCCTTTGGGAATTTCTCACCAAAAATTACATTTTTGTTGCAGGGGATGCACAAAATGTAATTTGTCTTTGTGCAGACTTTTGGAAAAATCGGGAAGCCAATCGCACAAGTAGGAATTTACATACCTGGGGGTGTTCTGTACACCATAATTTTTTTCTCATGAAAGTGTAGTTACCCTTTTAAAGTGGATGAAACAATCCTCCCTGCAGCACTATTGTATTTTGACAGCAGAACACCTCCACTGTTAAAATACACTGATTTGCACAGCAGTCAATTGGCAGCATGCATTGATCGAACACAATTTTTTTTCAAGAGGAGTTGATCACCCAGTTGACTGCTCTTGAAAGACCAGTCCCTGCTGAACCATCTGAATTTTGATTAAACTTTGGCCAGCTTTACACAGCTAGTATGTTCATTGCGTTTGCTCTCATAACCACCATACCACTGCTTCTTCCAAACATTGTCTACTGTCAGTTTCACACTCCGGTCCTGAACATACTATCATCTTTTTTTTTTTTTTTATATATATACCATCCACACTCCTTTTCACATACAGTATCCTTCACACTCTTCTGCACAAAATGTCCATCATACCACCTCGGCACCCTGTGCTGCTCCCTTGCACTTGCTGCTCTGCATTTTCCCATGCATCCATCCATTCTACCCTTCCATTATATCCTCTGCACTTACTCCTTTCTGTAAGCTGTACTGCTTTCCATCATATCCCCACGGGAGAGAATCTTTACCTTCCCTGCACTTAACTGTACACTGTTCACTCATACCCTCTGCAGTTCTCCTTGGCACCTAATATCCTCTTTCAAACCCTGTGCCTTTCTCTCTTGCACATACTGTCACATCCTATCCCAGAATTCAAGATTCAATTTATAATCTTCTGGACTGATACCCCAGTCATTAGACTTTCCAGTCCTGTTTAAGTTTCCTGAAATGTTGCTGGATGAAACCAGGAAACATCTTATCCTAATCGTAAAGTACAGGACACAGGAATCACATCCATACACCGTGAGTGGGCACTGGCAAGCTTTTGATGACCGGCCCTGCTGGGGTACCTCCCTTTATAAACTTAACCCACTCAATGAATTCTCAGGTTTGTGCTAATGTCTAAAGGTGATTGACCTCTGCTTCTTTGTGGAGAAATCAGCTTTGCTAGCTTATTTTCTTTGAATTCTTCAACCTCTCAAGGTCTTCTTCTGATGCCTACACAGAAGAATGGACTATGGATCTGCGCAGAAAAACCTTGTACCTGGACCCCACTCTGTGGGCACAGCCTTAAATGTTTCCTGCTGAATCCTTCGTGGGTGCTTAACTGGGCACTTTGTGCAACATGCCTTTAGCCTGATGACGCTATACAGGGCCATTGCTATAGAACCCAGTCCCTGAAAATGGCTTTTGGAGGTATCCCCACCATTATGGGATGGCATGAGCTTTATACACAGTCCAGTGCTATAGACCGGTTAGACCATTTATCTCAGACCATTACTGTAAAACCTGGGCTATGTTTGTAACGTTTTCACTTTAAAGCTCAAACTTTTCAAACTTGGTGCTAAAATGTGAGCTACTCATTATAGTTTAAGGTGGATAACCAGGTTTACATAGCACTACTTTATAAGGTATTCAGGCACTTTCTCCCCCGCTTTTGCCACAAGGGGTACTGTGTACTACTATTTTCTGACACGCATACCCCATTAACCAAAAACTATTCCTTAAATCCCCCCCCATTAATTGTAGCTATGGTAAAGACTAGATAAAAGGGACAAAATTCAAAATCGCAGGAGAACATTTGCTCTGCAAAGGCCCACGAAACGCTAAACCCCAGTGATGATGCATCCCTTGCTCCAGATCAGGACCCAGTTCTAACACCGATGTCTGTCTGCATCTGATTGTGGCTTTATTTCAGGCACACAACATGGAGCCTACCTAACGAAAGCATAATTTTCTGCATCTGTGCCTCAAAGCAACCATCCTTGTTCAGGGCTTGGAAATGCCACAACTCCTCTACCACTGTTTGTCAATCATAGATAATGATATGCCAGTCCTAGAGGATTCAGAGACAGAAGGGAATAGAGAGGGTTTTGAGACCGTATGGGAGGAAGTTGAAGTTTTCACTTCCCAAAACTGCTATTGAACAGAGTGCTTCATACAACATGCTTGCCAATGTTGAAAAGCTTATTGCCTCTGCCTTTGGCATTGTGCAATCTGACTCTCCTCAGTCTTACCTGTCCCCTTTGGGGACAGAGAGACCTGCAAAGTCCTGAAAAAACATTCCCAGTTCATAAACAGAGAATGTGCAATCTGACCATCGCTTTACTCCTGACAGTTTTCACTTCCTCTAAAATCATTGCTGAACTCTATCCAGTGGAAAAAGAATTTTCCAAGAAATGGGCTATAATATAGTCGATCCTGCCGTGTCTGTCTTAATATTAGCGTATAACGCACACCCTAATTTTAAGATGCACGTTTCAGGAAAAAACATTTTTTTTTTTTAATAACAACTTTGAAACAAATTAAGGGTCAGTGTTCATCAATGTCCATCTGCAGCCTGATCAATACCATTTTATTTGGTCTAATTTGCAGCCTCACCATCTCTCATCAAAGTAGCCTGAACATCAGGAAATCAACAAGCCATCATTGCCTCTCCACTCGGCTCACCTAACACACACGCACAGTCCCGCTTCTACCATAGACATTGGACCAGCTCCTGTGATTGACAGAACGCTGGTCCAATGCCGGTGGCAGAGGCTTGACTGTGTATGTGTGACGTGAGAGCCGACTGGAGAGGAGATGACTGCTCGGTGAATTCTGGCGGTGCTCGTTCCCCTCCGAGGTACGCGGTCGGTGTATAACACGCACCCCTGATTTGCCCCTTATTTCAGGGGAAAAAAGTGCATGTTATATGCCGATAAATACGGTAATCACATCTATGTACCTCTTAAAGGTGTTCTTTAACCACTTGACCACTGGGCACTTAAACACCATTAAAAACCATACCAATTTTCAGCTTTTGGTGCTCACATTTTGAATGACAATTACTCAGTCATGCAACACTGGACCTATATGACATTTTTGTCCTTTTTTTCACACAAATAGAGCTTTCTTTTGGTGGTATTTAATCACCTCTCAGTTTTTTATTTTTTGTGCTATAAAAGAAAAAAGACCGAAAATTCTGCGAAAAAATGAATTTTTCTTCGTTTCTGTTATAAAATTTAGCAGATTAGTAATTTTTTCTTCATAAATTTTGGCCAAAATTTATACTACTACATATCTTTGGTAAAAATAAGTACAAATTGGTGGATATTATTTGGTCTTTGTGAAAGTTATAGAGTCCACAAGCTATGGTGCCAATATCTGAAAATTGATCACACCTGAAGGACTGACAACCTATTTCAATTCTTGAGACCCTAACATGCCAGAAAAGTACAAATACCCCCCAAATGACCCCTTTTTGGAAAGAAGACATTCCAATGTATTTAGTAAGAGGCATGGTGAGTTTTTTGAAGTTGTCATTATTTCCCATAATTCTTTGCAACATCAAGATTTTTTTTTTCCTTTTTTTTTTCTTTTCCACAAAATTGTCATATTATCAGGTTATTTCTCACACACAGCATATGCATACCACAAATTACACGCCAAAACACATTCTGCTATTACTCCCGAGTATGGCGATACCACATGTGTGAGACTTTTACACAGTGTGGCCACATACAGAGGCCCAACATGCAGGGAGCGCCATCAGGCGTTCTGGAGCACACAGGACAATTCTGACATTTCTCTCCTACATGTAAAAATCATCATTTATTTGCTAGAAAATTACAGAGAACCCCAAAACATTATATATTTTTTTTTTTTTTTAGCAAAGACCCTGGAGAATACAATGGTGGTCGTTGCAAATTTTTATCTCACACGGTATTTGCGCAGCAATTTTTCGAACGCGTTTTTTTGGGGGAAAAAAACTGTTTTGTGCTTAAAAAAAACAAAAAAAACAGTAAAGTTAGCCCAATTTTTGCATAAAGTGAAAGATGAAGTTATGCTGAGTAAATGGATATCGAACATGTCACGCTTAAAATTTTTTTTTACTGGTTACATGTTTTGAGTTGCAGAGGAGGTCTAGGGCTAGAATTATTGCTCTCGTTCTAACGTTCGCGGCGATACCTCACATGTGTGGTTTGAACACCGTTTTCATATGCATACGTAAGCGGGGCTTACGTATGCATTCGCTTCTGCATATGAGCACATGGGGACAGGGGCACTTTAAATTTTTTATTTTTTTTATTTTTCATTTTACTTTATTTTAGTTTGACATTTTTTTTTTCCCCAAAAATACATTTTTGATCACTTTTATTCCTATTACAAGGAATGTAAACATCCCTTGTAATAGGAATATGGGGTGACAGGTCCTCTTTACAGTGAAATCTGGGGGTCAATATGACCCCACATCTCACCTCTAGGCTGGGAAGCCTGAAATAAAATAAAAAAAGATTCTGGCTTTGATCGTACTGGCGAGTTGGTAGAAGCACCGGAGGGCGGTGAGGGGTGGGGGGGGGGGCGTCTATGGCTGGGTATCACTGGGTATCACCGAGTATGGCTGGGTATGGCAATTTATGGCGGGGTATTGGCAGGGTACTGCAGAGTATTGGCAGGGTACTGCGTGGTTAAATTCGGTGAGCAGCGATTTGGGCACTGCAGATGCAGCCCACATCGCTGCTGACACCGATCTTTCTCCTCCGCTGTACCGATCGGTACAGAGAGGGGGAGGGAGGAACCGGCGTCATAACATGACACAGTTTTGTTTACAAGTGATCACTCCGTCATTTGACGGAGCGATCACGTGGTAAACGGCCGCGACGAGCAGCCGTTTACCGTGATCCGTGATGACCCGGCGGTCATGGATGATCTTGTGTGCGCGCTCCAGGGGGCGCGCGAGAGCAGAATTCTGGGAGGCCATTAAATAACTGCCTCTCAGAGTTAAACAACCGCCCTGAAGCCGTTAATCGGCAATGGGCGGTTGTTAAGTGGTTAAAGGATTCTACAAATAGAAAACTTGAGTGAAAACTCCTAAAAGCACTTTAATCTTGCAGGCCCTGCAACCAGCTTTCGCTGCGATTTAAGTATGTCATACTTCGGTTAACTAAACAAGGACAATGCACAAGCCGACATGACCTGTATTTCAGTATTGTGCAGTTACAGAACGATTACAGCAATTGTCTCCTGCCCTGCTTTTTGTGTAGGTGCACTGGAACATGTCACAAGACACATTTTCAGACTGGCCCTAACATCCATTCATATGCCCAGAATCTTATGACCTAAAGCATGGGTCCTCAAACTATGGCCCTCCAGTTGTTCAGGAACTACAATTCCCATCATGCCTAGTCATGTCTATGAATGTCAGAGTTATACAATGCCTCGTGGGGTGTGTAATTTGGCAAAAGCTGGAGGGCCATAGTTTGAGGATCCCTGACCTGAAGCTTGGGTAGCTGAAGCTGCCTGCAAAAGGTGCCTCACACGTATGCCCTTCCAAGGCCAATGCCTGTTTGAGACGCTTGACAATTTTTTCAGAGAGGACTCTAGAGGAACAGTTTTATTTCACAAGGTAAGATTCCCAAAAAAACTCTTCCTCAGGAGCCCAGTTCCTCAGTGTGTAGCACCTGTCTTCTCTACCCATGATTCAGTTTGTTGAATTATCCTTAGGCCTACCATCTGCTAATAGCGTGTTCACAAAGGTCTTGTCACCTCTGCTGGTCCTGCTTAAAACCCAGGACATTCAAGTCATGGACTATCTAGATCTTCTAAAGAACTCCTCTCCCGGTCTGTTACAAAATGTCCACAGGACAATTCGCTTGGGCAGTCCATTTAACTCTGCTCTCCAACCTTCTTTTCGCCTAGAATACTTTGGTCTGCTCCTGGACAACATACCAAGCAAAAGATTCTGCATGAGAGTTCTAGGCCTAAAAGTTGCTTCTTTTGAGACCGTGCCTTTTGCCCAAGTCCATTAATTTCTCCCAAATAAGCACTTTACCAGCACGGAAAAAGCAGGCTCTTTCACTAAACTTATCCATGCTCCTAAATTAACCACTTCAGCCCCGGACCAATAAACACCTTAAGGACCAGAGGTCTTTTTCCAATTTCACACTGCGCTGCTTTAACTGGTAATTGCGCGGTCATGCAATATTGCACCCAAACGAAATTTGCGTCCTTTTCTTCCCACAAATAGAGCTTTCTTTTGATGGTATTTGATTGCCTCTGCGATTTTATTTTTTTTGCGATATAAATGGAAAAAGAGCGAAAATTTTGAAAAAAAAAGATATTTTCTTGTTTTTGTTATAAGAAAAATCGAATAAACTAAATTTTAGTCATACATTGAGGGCAAAATTTATTCAGCCACATATCTTTAGTAAAAAAAATGTCAATAAGCGTATATTTTTTGGTTTGCGCAAAAGTTATAGCGTCTACAAACTAGAGTACATTTTCTGGAATTTACACAGCTTTTAATTTGACTGCCGATCTCATTTCTTGAGGTGCTAAAATGGCAGGGCAGTACAAATCCCCCCCAAATGACCCCATTTTGGAAAGTAGACACCCCAAGGAAATTGCTGATGGTTATGTTGAGCCCATTGAATATTTATTTTTTTTGTCCTAAGGGATTGAATAATGACAAAAAAAAAAAAAAAAATTGATATATTGCTCACACATGCCATAGTTATATGTGGAATTGCACCCCTAAAATATATTCCGCTACTTCTCCCGAGTATGGGGATACCACATGTGTGGGACTTTTTGGGAGTCTAGTCGCGCACGGCACCCCGAAAACCAATCACCACCTTCAGGATTTCTAAGGGTGCAAATTTTTGATTTAACTCCTCACTACCTATCACAGTTTCGAAGGCCATAAAATGCCAAAATAGCACAAAACCCCCCAAAATGACCCCATTTTGGAAAGTAGACACCCCAAGCTATTTACTGAGAGGCATGTTGAGTCCATGGAATATTTTATATTTTGCCACAAGTTGCGGGAATATTACAAACTTTTTTTTTTTTTGCACAAAGTTGTCACTAAATGATATATTGCTCACACATGCTATGAGCATATGTGAAATGACACCCCAAAATACATTCTGCTGCTTCTCCTGAGTACGGGGATACCACATGTGTGGGACTTTTTGGGAGTCTAGTCGCGCACGGCACCCCGAAAACCAATCACACATTCAGGATTTCTAAGGGTGCAAATTTTTGATTTAACTCCTCACTACCTATCACAGTTTCGAAGGCCATAAAATGCCAAAATAGCACAAAACCCCCCCAAATGACCCCATTTTGGAAAGTAGACACCCCAAGCTATTTACTGAGAGGCATGTTGAGTCCATGGAATATTTTATATTTTGCCAAAAGTTGCGGGAAGATTACAAACTTTTTTTTTTTTTGCACAAAGTTGTCACTAAATGATATATTGCTCACACATGCTATGGGCAGAAGTCAAATTACACCCCAAAATAAATTCTGCTGCTTCTCCCGAGTACGGGGATACCACATGTGGGGGACTTTTTGGGAGCCTAGCCACGTACGGGACCCCGAAAACCAAGCACTGCCTTCCGGATTTAAATATAAAATGCTACCAAAAAACCTGTTAGCGATGGCAGGGATCAGGCCTGACTCTGCGATCGCTGCAGTTATGTGTTTAGTGTTTTGTAAGTGACAGTGATCGATCGATACTGCACTTGGGTGGGCTGGGCAGAGGGGCAAAACGCAGGTGCTAGCAGGTATCTGGGCTGATCCCGCTAACAATGCGTTTTTTGGAACCCTAAACTGCTGGGGACGCTAGTATAGATCTGATCAGATATTGATCTGTTCAGATTCTATAGCACTACGGGAGGTGTATGCTTTGCGTGTGGGTGTTAGTGGTACTGGCACTAACCTAGCGCTGCCTGGGGCGACGCAGACCCTGACCCTAAAACCTAATTGATATCACCCGCCGGGTGATCAGGGGGTTAAACCTTTATTGGGTAATAAATGGTGGGTGCCCTGATGCTATAAAAAACAAACTAACCAGAGTCACCCGTAACACTTATACGGTGATCAGTGGTGAAAGGGTTAACTAGGGGCAATCAGGGGGTTCAAATTTTTATTAGGTAGTATATGGGGGTCCCTGGCGCTATATAAAAACCTGACGGGGAACCTAAATAACTAACTGGCTAACCAGCGTCACCAGTGACACTTATACTGTGATCGCTGGTGAAAGGGGGTGAAAGGGTTAACTAGCAGCAATCAGGGGGTTAAAACCATTATTGGGTAGTATATCGGGGTACCTAGCGCTATAAAAACCTGGCGGTGAACCTAAAAAAATAACTAGCTACCTAGCGACACTAGCGACACTAATGCAGCGATCAGAAAAATGATCGCTTAGTAACACTGGCAAAAGGGGGTGAAAGGGTTAACTAGCGGCAATCAGGGGGTTAAAACCATTATTGGGTAGTATATCGGGGTACCTAGCGCTATAAAAACCTGGCGGTGAACCTAAAAAAATAACTAGCTACCTAGCGACACATGCAGCGATCAGAAAAATGATCGCTTAGTGACAATGGCAAAAGGGGGTGAAAGGGTTAACTAGCGGCAATCAGGGGGTTAAAACCATTATTGGGTAGTATATCGGGGTACCTAGCGCTATAAAAACCTGGCGGTGAACCTAAAAAAATAACTAGCTACCTAGCGACACTAGCGACACTGATGCAGCGATCAGAAAAATGATCGCTTAGTGACACTGGCAAAAGGGGGTGAAAGGGTTAACTAGCGGCAATCAGGGGGTTAAAAACATTATTGGGTAGTATATCGGGGTACCTAGCGATATAAAAACCTGGCGGTGAACCTAAAAAAATAACTAGCTACCTAGCGACACATGCAGCGATCAGAAAAATGATCGCTTAGTGACACTGGCAAAAGGGGGTGAAAGGGTTAACTCTAGGGGCAATCAGGGGGTTAAATCTTTATTGGGGGGTGATAGGGGGCTACCCTGGACCTAACACTAACTGTCCTGACAGTTTTTACTGTCACAACTGACACTGAATGCATTGATCAGTAAAGAAATGATCAATGCAATCAGTGACACTGTGACAGGGGGGGCGGGGGCGATCGGGGGGGGGGATTGGGGGGGGTTTGTGTGCCTGTGTGTACCTACATGTCAGTGTAGTGTTGGTGCACACTTACTATTAGTCTTCTCCTCGTAGTCCGGTCAAAAAGACCGCCCCGAGGAGAATGACATCACTTCCTGTGTAAACAATACACAGTGGGAGGAAGCTTCTCATTGGCCAGGAGCGATCCAGAGGGGGTGGCCGAAAACGAACGGCCATCCCCTCATCACGGAGCGCTCCTGGAGGGAACCGGACCGTCGTATCCAACGGGAGGGGGTCCGATCGGACCCCCCACCCGCTGGAAGGCAATCACGTACATCTACGTGATTGTGCCTGCCTGTGCCATTGTGCTGACGTACATTGGCAATACGGCGGTCCTGAAGTGGTTAAAACAGAACGACACCCATTGATTAATGTTTCCCAAAGCAGTTACATTCAAGGCTTGATGTAAATATACTGTATTTATCGGCGTATAACATGCACTTTTTCCCCTTAAAATCATGGGAAAATCGTAGGTGCATGTTATACGCCGATCCCCTGCTGATTGTGAGTCTTGGGCGGCTTTCGGCCGACTTTGGCTCTTCTCGGCGGCTTTTGGCTGTTCTCGGGGGCAGAAAGTTGCTGAGAACGGCGGAAGGTGGCTGAGAACTGCCGACAGCTGCCAAGAACTACACAGGATATCAGGCTCTGTATCTCGGCGGCACCATTTTTGAAAGGAAAAGCTGACAATTAAACTGACAAGGCTGCAAATAATGGACAAATCTACATATGACACTGACAAGGGTGCAAATGGTGGACACGGGTGCAAATTGCATTGATAAGGCTGCATTGATGGGCATTTAAATGTAATGTTTTTTTTTTTCCCTTAAACTTCCCTCCTAAAAAAAAAAAAGGAATTCCTTAAAATGACCTCCTAAACTTGGGGTGCGTGTTATACACTGATAAATATGTTGACTATCATTTGCTTGTGCTCTCTCATTAATTGGCTGGTGTCATAACTGATTACATGTGCAGCACCATGACAACTTCACATCAGACAGAGGCTAAAATGGTAGCCTCCTTGGCTGCAGAGGATATGAGGGTTTACTTCCACTTGAAATGCTTTTAGAAAATAGGTGAAACATAAGGAACATGTCCCATATATGGGACTTTTGAGTTACCAATGCACATTACTAAATCTATAAAACGTCATAAAAAGATTTCATTTTTTTAAAAACCCTGCTAAGGCTCACTTGCCCTATCCAAATTGTATCCCTTTTTATCTCTTTATCCCTCTTACGTAATAATACTTAAAATTGTACACAAGTATCCAATGCTCTTCCCTATGTGCAGCGAGGGAGAAAGGATTGTTCTCTTGATTGGTTTCGTGGATTATATCGGCCACTTCCTCAGGAGATTAACAGACTATCTTAGTGCAAATAAGTAAAATTATAATGGTAAACGGCACATTTGATATTTAATATTTCACATAGGTTTGCCTCACCTACAGGTTTGAATATACCATAATTTTCCAGAGGTATGTACGCCATTAGTTCTCAAGGAATAATCAGGATGGCCACAAATCCTCAATTTATCGGATAGCTGTAATTAGTTCAACCATCACTGTTTAGAGAAATAAACAGAATTACCATTTCTCATTATTTAAACTGCTATCCTTCCCATAAAGGATAATGGGGGGGCTGGGGAGTGAGTATAAAGGCAAATAAAATGCACCTATCCGTTTTCAGGTGGTTCAGTTATACATGGTTCTAAAGGTCCTTAGCTGGTAACTCCATTGTTTACAATATGCATTAACTCCAAAAATCTGCTATGGTCCAGAATTTTTAAACAGCATTCCTCCACATCTCCGGCCACCAGCCATGCTCCACTAAGGATATGCACTTAGCAGCCATAACATTATGACCTCTGATGGGTAAAGTGAATAGCATTGATTTATAATGGCATCAGAAAGTGTGTGATATATATTTGGCAGCAGGTGAACATGTTTTCCCTGAAGTTGAGCTGTTGAAAGCAGAGCAAATGGGCGTAAGGATTTGAGTGACTGGCCAAATTATAATGGCTGGTTCAGAGCCACCTAACGAACTGCAGCTTTTGTGAGATCTTCCTGGTCTGCAGAGGGTCAGGACCTACCTGAAGTGGTTCAGGGAAGTAAAACTGGGCCCAGGGTCATGGAAGGCTCATTGATGCATCTGGGGAGTCCAGGCTGGCCCGTGTAGTCTGATACAATAAGAGTTACTGTAGCTCAAATTGTTAAAGTTAATGTTGGTTACAATGGAAAGGTGTCAGAACAGTGTCGCGTTCTGTTTATGATGGCTGCATAGCTCGAGGGTACCCATGCTAACCCATGTCGACATCCAAAATCTCCTACAAATGGGCGCTTGAGCATCAGAAATGAATCGCAGAGCATTTAAAGATGTTGGCCTGGTCTGAAGAATCATGTCTTGCATCATGTGGATGGCAAGGTGTGTGTGCATTGCTTACTTGAGAAAGAGATGGCACCGGGATATGCACTATGGGAAGAAGTTAAGCTGGTGGAGACTTGAAGGCTCAGCTACTAAAAACTCAGCGCTAGATAACTTTGCCTTCAGAGTTCTAGTGGAGTCAATGCCTCGACAGGTCAGGGCTGTTTTGGAGGCAAAAGCAAGGCCTACTCAAGATTTGGTAGTGTGGTCATAATGTTATGACTGATGTTAATTTAAAATTTATTTTTTTTACTTGATTTGTATACCATGAGTTTTTAAAGTTTTAAGCCACCACCAGACTGATATTTTCATAGTTACATTTCCTATCTCCCAGTGGGGCATTCCATGTTTTTGTGGGGCTTTTGGGAATTGAATCCAAATGAATCCCCTGATCTCTTTATAGATGACACCTGAGCTATATGAGCTATCCACCAAAATAGGTATTCACTAATACCACTCTCTATTCTTCAAGGGGACATAATCCGAAAGCGTGTCCTGAAAAATTGTATGTTAGTGCAAATAAAAAATGTATCATGGACAGTACTCCATTTTCTCTTGTCTTCTTCAAGATCCTAAGGCATATTTCCACATATTGTAGGTTGTCCATTAACACCAATGTTTTTTTCCCCTTATATGGTTTAATCAGTATCTCATTTTCTCAAATGATTAAGGGCTAAATAATATTTTGACATATTGTGAAATGCTTTGTTGACCCAGGGCAACCTTTCAATTCCTTTGGTACCCTGTTAGACAAATACTAGGATTACTTTGTCAGAGGGGAAATGCATGTTTTTTCCTCAAGGGGAATTCATTACATATTTGTCCCTCCAATCCTAAATATAAATTCAGATGCCCTAAACTCCCATTTTGTGTAATCTAAAAACTCATTTAACCAGTTCCCGACCAGCGCACGCCGATGTACGTCGGCAGAATAGCACGGGCAGGCATATTGGCGTACAGGTACGTCCAATCTTTAATGCCGCCCTGCCATCGCCCGCCGGCGGTGCGCTTGCGTGCTGGTCGGGACCCCCGTCTCACGGGGCGGCTGAACGGAGAGATTCCGCTGTAAACAGCATCTCCCCGTTCTGCCTAGCAACAAGTGACTCTGATCTCTGCTCCGTGTGATTGGAGCAGAGATCAGTGTTCACTAAATGAAAGCCCAGCCCCCCACAGTTAGTAACACACCCCTAGGAACACTTAACCCCTACACTGCCACCCACTGTTAACCCCTTCACTGCCAGTGCCATTTACACAGGAATCAGTGCATTTGTATAGCAGTGATTGCTGTATAAATGACAATGGTTCCAAAAATGTCCGATGTGTCCGCCATAATGTCGCAGTCACAATAAAAATCACTGATCGCCGCTATTACGCTTATTGCGATTTTTTTTTTTTTTTTTTTTTTACCAAAAATATGTAGAAGAATACGTATCGGCCTAAACTGAGGGAAAAAGTTTTTTTAGTTTTTTTCAAAATTGTCGCTCTATTTTTGTTTATAGCGCAAAAAAGAAAAACCGCAGGGGTGATTAAATACCATCAAAAGAAAGCTATATTTGTGGGGGGGAAAAGGACGTCAATTTTGTTTGGGAGCCACGTTGCATGACCGTGTAATTGTCAGTTAAAGCGGCGCAGTGCCGAATCGTAATAAATTGTATTTATGGCAGAGAAACACAGCAAATAGGCATTTATCACTGCAGTCTCATTAGAACGCATCAGTACAGCCTTATCACTGCCTGTTCTTCATCAACACCTCCTCATTTGTGCCCATTGGTGCTGCCCCATTAGTGCCCATCAGTGTAACCTCATCAGGGCCCAGTAGTGCAGCTTTTCTAATTTCTTGGTCTTCCATGTATTTAGCAAAAAATAAAACCATGCTGATGATTAAATACCACCAAAAGAGAACCGTGGGAAAAAAAGATAAAGATGTAATTTGGGTACAGTGTTGCATGACTAATTGTCATTTAAAGTGTGACAGTGCTGAAAGCTGGAAATTTGGCCTGGGCAGGAAGTGGGTGCAAGTAACATTAGGCACGTGGTTAAAAAAACTGGCTTAGATTCAAAGCAAATTTGTCAATCCCTGCAGCCCCCTCTCTCCAGCTTTTTAAAGCACACATTTTACACAGCATTTCTGAGCTAGCAGGCACAGGGGGCAGTGATCTGATGTAACGCATCAAACTCGTAGGTGACTGATGCAGATAGCAGAGGAATAACATAGCAGACAGAAATCGCACTAGGTGCTTTGGATAGAGGCACATATACACTATAGGAAGATATTCTTAATTTTTAATTTCAGAGGTTTGCAGCTACTTTAAAGGGGTTGAAACCCTTGTGTTTTTTCACCTTAATGCATCCTGTGCATTAAGGTGAAAAAACTTCCCCCTTTAATGCATCCTGTGCGTTTTACTTACCTGAGCCCTGGAACTTCCAACGGTGACGACGCGTTGTCCCTCTGCCCCGGGTTCTCGGCAGAGGGACAACACGCTGCTGAGTTTTCAAGCCTTCTCTTTGCCAAGTTGTTAGGCATTCTGATTGGTGGTTGCTGTGTTTCAGTCTCCTCTGTATAGCTTTTGGACATCTCAATTGCCAGACTAGGATCCTGTGCAGTTTAATATACAATTGAGAAATTGGATTTTTGACTGGCTATAGCTGTTGGCACTGATCGTTAAGAAAAAAACTGACAGGCTATCAGCTAGCCGATACATGGATCTAAATTTGAGCCAGTCCCTGCTGAACCAGCTGAATTTTGATCCAGGTATGGATGGCTTTAAACCCCTTTATTGCAGATAGACTTGGGACTTTTCAATATGTCCATCAGCAATTGAAAATCCCTATATTTTGAGAATCTTGTGAGTGTATGCCTGTGGTCTCTGCACCATCTCTAATCAGTCGCGGGTGGAACCTTTGGCGTATTCAGCCATGCTCCCCACATTTTTTTCAACTGTGTGGCCAGTCCCAACGTTGATCAATTAATTTCTATAACTGGGGATTGGCTTTAACCTCTTTGATCCACTGCTCTACTGTAGGCGGTGCTGGGTATAACCATTTCAAAGCTATTCATTTTCTCGCCATTTAAAGCAGTTGGCCTATTGCTATGGGCAAAAGGATATCTTCCTCATCCAACCTAAAATGCATTTTGCTTGCTTCTTCACCTTGTGATCCTGCCAGCAAGTTTGCTACTCTTCAGCAGAACAAGCTGACCTGCAGATGTAGCAGTTAGCGTTGAAACAAACCATTTAAAACTGACATGGCTGCTTACAGTGATCAACTTTTATTTCTGGAAAAACCTTTATTCCAAAAGGCAATAAACTGTTTCTGTAACAGATTAAAAAGCGTTAACTGGAATTTGGCTCAATTTGTTAGTGTATCTAATTCTGCTAACACATGTAATGGCACCCTCCCTCAAAACTGATAATGTTGCTGTCCAAAGTTGTCTGTTGCTCCTCCTCACAGAGTGTAGGCACCCTAATGCATGAGGTGTGCTAATAGCCAGATCACCGGGTGTAAACTGAGGTGAAACTAATAGTGACCACATCTAATGATTAGTAAGCTGCAATATATACATTTTTAAATTAAAAGTTAAATTCCATGCTTTACTTAAGCCCCAAATGGCTTCCATCTCGCTTCTAACTACCCTGAAAAGGAGGGTGCTTGCCTATTTTCAGGGCGCTCCGGTCCAGTTATGTGCACTCCATGGTGGCTGGCTTCAGGGGAGAAGAGAGATTGCTGACAAACGGCTGAAATGCCTGAACGGTGGCATTGCCCACAGGCTCACTATGAGGCATCTGTTGTCGACTGTCCTGCCTCACCCCTGAAGCCACCACTGGAAGCTGATCACGTGACCGGACCTGAGCACCCTGAGAATAGGTAAGTATAAGCATCTTCCTTGTACAAGGTAGTTAAAATAGGTGGTTGGGAGCCGTTTTAATCTTGTAGCCTATAATTCAACTTTAATACCATTTTAAACTGTTTAGATTATGGGCATACCATCTTGTTAAAGTATTTACAAGTTTGCAGCCAATTTAGGGATAATGCCTATGTTTATTTTTGTTAAATTTTCTCATTTGTATACTACAATGTTAAAATAAAAAAAAATGTAAGATTGTTGCTTAATTTTACTTCTGCTTTCGTTTTCTTTTGACATGTGAAAGGAGCTTCTAGAGTTGACATCTGTTAGACTATTTTAACTGTTTCAACATGTTAATAAGCTTCTAAATGATTTCTGTGTTTTTCACTGCAGATATGGGATAAAACGACTTTGGAATGTCTAAAAATTCTAACAGGCCACACTGGATCAGTCCTCTGTTTACAGTATGATGAGCGAGTCATAGTTACGGGCTCTTCAGACTCCACTGTAAGGTATGGTGTGACCTACACAACTAGGTAGACATTTCCCTCAGACCTAACTTTATTTTAAATCCTTGAAAAATTGTGTTTTTAGTATTGATTGTGTGTACAAGGTTGCCTCTTTTCCCCACTTAAAGCGGGGTTCCACCCTTAAGTGGAACTTCTGCTCATCGGAAACCTCCCCCCCGCCCGCCCCCCCGGTGTCACAGTTGGCACCTTTCAGGGGGCAGGGGGGTGCAGATACCTGTCTAAGACAGGTATTTGCACCCACTTCCGTGGGAGTCTATGCCCGGGAGTCTATGCTGTTTCCTGTCCTGGCACGATGTCTGCTGGGACACACACGGGTCCCAGAGACAGCGCGGACCATTCCCATTGCACTGCACGACTCGCGCATGCACAGTAGGGAACCGGGAAGTGAAGCCGTAATGCTTCACTTCCTGATTCCCTCACAGAGAATGGCGGTGGCAGCAGCCGAGAGCTGATCGATCGGCCTCGGCTGCCGGCATCGCTGGACCCTGGGACTGATGAGTGTCCATTTATTAAAAGTCAGCAGCTGTAGTATATTTTTTTTCCAGTGGACTCCCTCTGTAAGGAATTTGTACTATCTAAATTAAAATTATTATAAGGTTAACCGGAAGCCCACATTTATAGGTGTCGGATGCTTGTGTTTGAGGGTCACAACTGCTGCTTCCGGCACCCCCCCCATTTTCCCCATCTCTACTTTCTCTGCTGTTATACCAAATTTTTTTGCATGCTGAGCCCAATATTGTCTATCGTTCCTTTTTATATGATATCCTGAAGCTGATAGAGGCGAGTCTGCAGCAGGTCCAAAAATGCTGGTACTTGTCTAAGCAATGTAACAGGAATCTGAAGCTCTCGTATGTATGTGATCCTCTGACTGGGAGCTTCATGCAAGGAATGCTGGCAACAGCTGCAAATATGCGGGCATTTCTACACCCTGTTTACTAAAAATACCAAGATATCTTAATTGTTGGCTTGAAATTCATAGACTTGTGCCTTTAGGTGATTGGACATTGGCAAAGTTTTTTTTATTGATTACAACCCCCTGGGTGTACCGCTGTAACCCTACCCCAAATTTTTTGCTAGTGTCCTGAAGGTGATCGACCGATTTGCTCTTATAGAAAATACATGCTTTACTAGTTGGAAAAAAAGGAAGAAAGTTTTAATCGGTTCCTTACTGTCTTCTAACAGAACAATAGACACCATGTATCTGGATTGGTGCAATTTCAGTAAAACCTTGGGAGGTGTAACCAGACTGTCGCACTGTGGGCGATGCCTGTAATCTCTCTTCAGACTCGCGATTCTGCCTGGGTGCTCATCTTGACACAGTGAAATACTTGTAGTTAGTTGCAGGTTAATATTCAGGTCGAGGATCATGGTCCATTACTGTGGAACCCAGACCCCGAAGGCCCCTTAAGGGGGTATGTCCACAGTGACATGCAAAGCCTTGAACCCTGAGAGCAGGGCAATGGACAGGTAAGACAGGTGCTAAATCTACTTAACTGATACTGTAGCCTCACAGAATAGGTTTCCTAAATCTTGGTTTTAGTTTTAATTTATATCAGGAAATTGGTTATTATAAACTTCTCAAACCATGGCTCTAAAATTACATCATTCAAAGCGTAGTCTCGGGTGGATGAGTAGGTGTTATGGCATGATTTAAGTCACACTATTGCCACCACTTCTTCCTAGAGCCCTTTTGTAGGGTACTCAAGCATTCCCTACCTCACTTTTGTCACAATAACTTTGCTATAGGATGGTCTACACCTTGGTTTCTGCTACTACTTCACAGATGCACTTATTAACCTTTCTCCATACCCAACTCCGTGAGTGCTCCACCAATAGCAGTGACGGAAACCAGAGGCAAGGGAACTAAAAGTTAAGGCTAACATTGTCTGCTCAAGGGCCTACAAAGCACTTCAACCACTCAGAATGATGCTTCACTTGCACTGGAGTATGGCCCTATTTTAACACCATTCTCTGCATCTGTCAGACTTTCATGGACAACTATGGCTTTAATAAAGCCATCACTGTTCAGAGCATTAAAGTACCAAGCTTCTTCTCCATCCCCACTGTCTCTGCCAGATTTGGAACGTAAAATGCCTCCTCTAGTCTAGAGGATGCAGGCATTGAAGAAAATGAAGAGGACCTAGAAGTGTGGTGTTAGAAGAGGCTTCAAAACATTTCTCAAACCTTTAAACTTTTCACATTGCCGCTGTGCGGTCATGTTGCCTCCTGCTGCTCTCCTCCCCCGATCTAAGGACTATAGCGGAGGGCCTGAGATTCCCTCTGATGCCAGCCTGGAGTTAATGTGTCTGCACATTAGCGATGTGAATTAAGGTATTTAGCTGCAGAATAAAAAAACATACCGGTAGTATAGCTTGTTACAACAGATGGGCTGGCAGTAATTGTGCTCACTAACTTTGATGGCACACGGAATAGCAGGAGGGCAGGGGTGGGTTTAGAGGTCAACTCGCACTAGGAACTGAGGAGTCTTTATTTATTTTTTTGTTTACCTTTTTTAAACTAACTTCCTACTATGTCTATAAAAGATGTCCCCTTTTTTAATGTATAAGTACATGTTCCACCCTAAAAACGGATGCAACATGTTCACACTGCTGTATCCTCTCCCCGATCCGCAACAAGAGTGACAGCAAGTAGGATTTTCTCCCCAAACTCTCACAATAAAAAATAAAAAAAATAAATAAAAACCCTTGACCGGCGAGGCTGAGCCCACCCCATTCAGGCAGCTTACACTGACATTCTGCAGGAACCCTGCATTGCACCCGCCATCTACGGATCATAGGTGCAATGCTTCCCAGGCTCCTAATAGAAGAAAAAATAAATGCACATGTTTTTACCTGCAAAAAAGATGTGCATTTATTTATTTTTTATTTTATTGAATTTATCCTTTAAAGATTCTGACAGAGCATTTTTTGTCATGTTTTAACCTTCTGGGCCCAGCTGTAACTGGCTACTGCTGCTATTTGTGTGCCAGACCATAGCTAATTGAATTAGAGCAATGAATAACCGGAAGGATCCTGTATTCCAGGACTGAACTTTGAGCACGTGCAAGAACTCCCCTCTTTGTTACTAGTTTTCATTAATACCCTACAACGAAGCATGACACACATCTCCAAAATTGCTTTAATGCTAAACCCTGGACAGCTGAGGTTGCTTGCAAGTGTCTCCTCACACATTGGTGAGGCACTTGACAAGATGTCATGGGAGGAAAAGTGCCTCCGCAACACGAGGTTCCTAAACCCCTTTTTCTTAGGGTGACCAATGATAAATGCTTAAGGGTCCCTGCTCAGATTGTAAAGGTCCAATGAGGTGAATGCCGCTGACTAGTGAGGATGCAGGCTAAGGAAAGGTGTGTCCAGACCAAAACCACACTGCAGAAATTGGAAGAAATAACCCCACCACACACCTCACCTGACCCTAAAGTGGTTAGCTGATAAGCGCAGCCTCAGTTTGATTAATCCAGATCACAACTCCAACATGTTTCACCCCTAAAAAGTGCTTTCGCTTATATTTACCGACCGACACAGCTCCTCTCTGTAACAAAATGGGTTGTCAGCCCTATCACTGGAGATTACTGGGGCAAAGTTGTAATGCAACACTTCAGAACATTTAGTTCCGCCCAGGGGGCGGTCCCTAGGCTACAACCCCCACAGCCTGCCCTAGCAGATTCAGTTTTATTTTGCCTAGTGAAGGAGATGCACCTAGGAACCCTGCGGGCCCATAGGTCCGTGTTTTTTTGATGCAGAAGATTGGCTTTTTGTGCAACATGAATGATCCGGTGATCTCCTTTCAACAGCCGGGTGGGTGACAGGCTGGTTCACTTATCCTTGTAGTCTCCCCAGTCCAGCCATCGAGCGTGTGCAGGTTGCAGCTACAGCTCAGCATGACATACCTCCGCTCCAGAGGTGGTCGGTGAGCTTTATGCTCCGGGGCATACTTATGACCGGGCTACTGATGTCTGCGTCACAGTATGCCGGGCCAGTAGTCTTCCCTGTACTGATCAGGAGTTGACTACCATGGGATGTCCCTCAGCTCTTCAGGACTGGCAAGTACAGCTCTCGCTGTCTTGGCAGGGTGGAGCAGCTGGGCATTTCCCGGGAGGTAGATTCGGGGGCCCCCCTCACCCCCCTCTTCTCTCCCCGGTCCCTAACTCCCCTCGCCATGATGCTATATGGTGTGCCCTGGGCTCTCACCTGGGGGTTTAGCTGTATGGGGGGCCTGGGTCCTGCAGCTTAGTCCCGATGGATGCTTGTGTGGTCTGCCCCTGTGTTGGTTAAGCGCTGTCTAGCCTCTCATAGCACTGATCGGCAGCCATTTTAAATATGGGCAAGGGTCAGACATGCTTCTGGCTTCAAGCGGCCATTTTCCTAGCGATTCTCTATTAGAACACTGGCGGCCATTTTCTTGTAGCCGGACCACGTTTTTTGTGCTCTAGCAGCAGCCCATGTGCCCTCAGCTTCCTGTTTGGTCATCACAGAGCGCTGGGAGGTTTATCCTGTGATTCTGGACACGTGTCAGATCGCTCACCGATCGTTCACCGATCGTGCGACCAGCCACCGACAGTTTTGCTATCTCTGCATCTGGGAGCGCTCGGGATTGACAGGCACTGCTGTAATACAGTGCAGAACTGCTCAGGATGGTGAGTCCAGCGAGTTAGAGCCCCTCAGTCAGCGGCAGCAGGAGGGTGGGACTGTCACTGTCCTAAGTCCCCTTCGGGTGGCAGACAGGGTAGGGTCAGCATGGCTTCAGAAACTGGTGTTTCTTCCCCCGAAATCCAGGCAATTGCAACCGGGTCACCTGCGGACTGTGTGGTCCCTATGGGCACCCTTAGGCGGTCCTCAATTAGTTCGTTGCCAAGACAGAGGTGGTACGTGGGAAGAAAGGTGCTGAAAAGTGCCCCCCCCCCCCTCTGGGGAGAGCTGACAGACTTGGGTCCTGCTGAGGCCGGTGACCCCTGCTCTGTCTTGTCAGATGACACTGACCAGGACTGTTCGGACAGTCGAGGTCGAGGATGAGTCCCCGTCCGTGCAGGACAAAGCTCTAGTTGGAGCACTTATCACAGCTGTGCGTGATACCCTGAAGATCCAGGAGCCAGCGGGTACCTCTGCTGATGTACTGGTCTCTTTTGGGTCCCGCAAGCCAGCACGTTCACCTAAGGTGTTCCCGTATCGGACTTATTTTGATAAGTTCATTTACAAGGAATGGGGTCACCCGCAACGGACCTTTGCGGTCCCCAAATACATGGTGGTGTGTCAACCTTTTGAGGAAAGCCTTCTCAAAAAGTGGTTGGCTCCTCCGGTCGTGGACCCCCCAGTAACCACGATCCCAGTTGAGGGGACTCCTGCATTCAAGGATCCCACGGACAGGAAGGCCGAGGCGGTGGCTCGTTCCATGTTTACGGTTGTGGGGTCAGCCGCACCTGTACTGGCATCCGCACTTGTGTCGCAGGTGCTGACTGAGTGGCCAAAACTTTTGCACCGCCAACTGGGAGAGCAACAGGCCTCCCCTGTCTACGTGGAACTAGCAGACCAACTAGTGCAAGGCCTTAAGTACGTATGTGACGCGGCCCTGGATACTCTCCCTCTGTTATCCAGGGCTTCAGGGTCAGCTGTGGTGCTGAGGCCCCTGATTTGGCTAAAATGCTGGTCTACTGGCCAGGCATCCAAGAAAGCCTTGACGGCTCTTCCTTTCCTTGGCGACAGGCTCTTTGGAGTCTCGTTAGATGACATTATTAAAAATGCCACTGGTGGTAAGAGTACACTACTCCCACAGGCTAGGAAAGCTAAAGAGCCACGCCGCAGGCAAGGGCTCTCTTTTTCTGCTCACAAATGGCTTTTTCGTCCGCCCCGGTGCTTTGACAAAACGTGCCCAACAGGATGCCCACGGATGGTCAAAAACGTCCCTGGAACCGCAAGCCTACGAATAAAAGTGCTACCGCATGAAGGTTTGCCCCCACCCATGTCTCGGGTGGGGGGTCGACTTTGGGAGTTTTCAGCCCGGTGGTCCTCCCAGCTATCCGACCAATGGGTCTGCGATCTGATTTCCACAGGCTGCAAGATAGTTTCTCTCTTGGCCGCCAAATAGATTCTTCCCCTCCAGCTTACCTGTATCCCCGATTCGCCGGGAGGCCCTGTTAAAGGCAGTGAGGGACTTGCTGAATCGAGGGGTGATTGTACCAGTTCCGGAATTCGAACACTTCCAGGGATTCTACTCCAATCTGTTTGTGGTTCCCAAGAAGGAAGGGGTACGTCTGATCTTGGACCTGAAAGCCTGCAATCACTTTGTAAAAGTGCAGAGGTTCATAATGGAATCAGTTCGCTCAGTAGTTGCTGCACTCCATCAAGGGGACTCCCTGGTGTCCTTAGACATCCAGGATGCGTACCTGCACGTACCTATTTGCCTTCGGCATCAAAAGTTTCTGCGTTTTTGCAGTCGGGGAAGCCCATTACCAATTTGTGTGTCATCCTTTTGGTCTGGCATCAGCCCCCTGAGTCTTTACCAAGGTACTGGCTCCAGTATTGGTGTTGCTGAGATAACGTGGGATCTCGATCGTGGGCTACCTGGATGATCTCCTCCTGAGAGTATCTTCCGCCTCAGAATTAGAGGAGGATATGGTGATCACCATGCGGACCCTGCAAAAATTTGGGTGGCTGTTATACCTGAAGAAGATGGTACCGACTCAGCGTCTGGAGTACCTGGGTTTACTGTTGGACTCCAGGGAAGCAAGAGTTTTTCTCCCTTCAAATTGCAGACTCAGATCTGCGGTAAAACTGCTGATGAATCGCAAGTGGTCGTCTCTCTGGTTTTGCATGCGAGTACTGGGACTCATGGTAGCCTCCTCCGAGGTAGTACCCTACGCCCAGTTCCACACCAGAGTATTTCAGAAGGAGATCTTGTTAAAATGGGACAAGTCTCGGCTGTCCCTGGATCGACAGAACCAGGTGAGCCAACCAGTCAGGGACTCTGATCTGGTGGTTGAGGTCCCCAGTGATTCAGTCCGGAAAATCGTTCCTTCCTCTGAAATGGATGGTGATCACTGCAGATGCCAGTCTATCTGGCTGGGGCGGAGTGAGGGGGGTTCAGTCAACTCAGGGCCTCTGGTCGACAAAAGAATCTGAGTTGCCTATCAATCTGCTCAAATTGAGAGGGATCAGGCTATGTCTCCACACATGATCGGTGAGGCTTTTTTTCAACGACCCCTGACATCTCACTCCTTAGTACTTTCGTTTAGGGGGTACGACATGTAGTCCCTCCGGTGCGCCCACCGTTACCTCCATGGGATTTGAACCTGGTGTTGTCTGCGCTTCAAAAACCGCCATTTGAAAATATCAGGGAGATTTCCCTGTTGAGTCTTTCCCAGAAAGTGGTCTTTCTAGTGGCCATCACATCGGCCACGATGGTTTCAGAATTGGCGGCCTTGTCTTGCAAGTCGCCCTATCTGGTCATCCACAGGGATAAGGTGGTGTTGAGTCCGCAACCATCTTTTCTACCGAAGGTGGTCTCAGCTTTTCTTGTCAATGAGGACATTGTATTACCATCACTGTGTCCTAAGCCGAAGCACCCCAAGGAGGTGGCCCTTCACTCTCTGGACGTGGTTAGGGCCCTGAAGGTGTATTTGGCTGCCACGGCTCCCTTTCGGAAGTCAGACTCACTGTTTCGGTGGCTGGTCCAAAGAAGGGCATGGCGTCTCGTTGGCCACCATTTCCAGGATCAGACAGATTGTAGTACAAGCCTATGCCTTGAAGGGGCAGATACCCCCCTTTCCGGTCACGGCCCACTCTACGAGGGCAATCTGAACATCTTGGGCCTTTCGACACCAAGCGTCGTCACTCGGGCGTGTAAGGTGGTGACCTGGTAGTCTGTCCATACGTTTACTAAGTTCTACAAGGTAGACGTCAGTGCATCGGCTGATGCCTGTTTTGGCCGCAAAGTTTTGCAGGCGGCCGTGTAGTTGCAGTTAAATGTGCGACCTTAATTTTTTTCCTGTTTTTTCAGTAAAAACGCAGTACTGTTATTTTAATGCACTGTTGCATAACTTCCGCAATTGGTTGCGGTCTTTGGGATCACTCCTGTTTAGGATACCCGGTTATTTGGCAGTTTTTCCACGCACTGCTATTTTTTGTGGGTTAAGTTTCACTAGTTCCCACTTGCCATGGTGGATAAAGTTTTTAATGCTGTTTTTTCCCACCCCTCGTTTGGCACTGATTGGGGACGTCCCATTTTGTTATAGAGAGGAGCTGTGTCGGTCGGTGAATATAAGGGAAAATAATAGGATTTTTTTGGTACTCACCGTAAAATCCTTTCCTCTGTAATTCACCGACAACACAGCACCCACCCCTCCTTTTTCTCTTTACGTTATACTGCTTGTTGACGTACTGAGTTTGCTAGGGCAGGCTGTGGGGGTTGTAGCCTAGGGACTGCTGCCCCCTGGGTGGAACTAAAATTTCTGAAGTGTTGTATTACAACTTTGCTTAGTAATCTCAGTGAATAGGGCTGACAACCCATTTTGTTAGAGAGGAGCTGTCGGTCGGTGAATTACAGAGAAAAGAACTTTACAGTGAGTACAAAAAATCCTATTTTCACGATGCAGGGTTCCTAACCCCCCCCCCCTCCTCGGGCTTTTATTATCTCAAATAGAACAGTGCCCCGTTGCTATCAGCCTTCATCTTCAAAGCCAAAACTCAGTAGTTACTTTTGGCCATAGTGCTGACAGTCCAGACAATGAAAAGCAGTTTATGTAAAATCCACAGGTTCTATAAGAATGACAGATTCCCTCTGTTTTGTCTCCAGGGCCTGAGCAAAGGATATTCTGCTTTAAAATCCACTCAGTCCACACTCAAAAGAATTAGTCAAACACAAGCCCTGAGGACCAGCCAGGTCATTTTATGTGGCCCTCAAACCTCAGCTGCAGCACCCCCCACCTTTAGCTTCACCTCCACAGAAAAAACTTCAGATCCTATGCTTCTCCATGTAGCTGCCCCTATTCCCCCTCCCCCACTCTTAGCAGTCAGTAACATTGAAGCCAAAAGAATGCCTCCCCTACAGATCCAGCATCCTTCTGTGCACCTGAAACATCCTTTAGTCTCCGCCTGGTCTCTGCAGTCAGCTGACTCCAGCCCCTCTGGTCCTCCTCCAGACCCTGCAACTTCCTGCTTCCTAGTTCCGCACCCATCTTGTTCCAGGCAGCAGCTCAAGGTTACATAGGTTGAAAAAAGACACAAGTCCACATAGTTCAACCATAAAAATATCAAGCGATCCCATATACCCAATCCTATATCCACAGCGAAAAACCCCAGTAAAGCATGATCCAATTTGCTACAGCAGGGGAAAAATATTACTTCCTGACCCCCAAGAAGCAATTGGATTTTCCCTGGATTAACTTTACCTATAAATGTTAGTACCCAGTTATATTGTGTGCATTTAGGAAAGAATTCAGGCTTTTCTTAACACAATCTACTGAGCTGGCCAGAACCACCTTTGGAGGTAGTCTATTCTACATCTCTTACTGTGAAGAAACCTTTCTGTATTTTGAGATGAAATCTCCTTTCCTCTAGGCGTAAAGAGTGCCCCCTTGTTCTCTGTGTTGACTGTAAAGTGAATAACTAACTTAACACCATAGAGCTTTCTTTTGGTGGTATTTAATTACAGCTCTGAGTTTTATTTTTTGCTAAACAAACAAAAAAATGCAAAAAAAAATAAAAAATCATGTTTAAAATTTTGCAAACGGGTCATTTTTCTCCTTCATTGAAGTGCGCTGATGAGGCGGCACTGGTGGGCGGCACTGGTGGGCGGCACTGGTGGGCGGCACTGGTGGGCACTGATAAGATGGCACGGATGGGGGGCACTGATAAGATGGCACGGATGGGGGGCACTGATAAGATGGCACGGATGGGGGGCACTGATAAGATGGCACGGATGGGGGGCACTGATGGGCACATAAGATGGCACGGATGGGGGGCACTGGTGGGCACATAAGATGGCACGGATGGGGGGCACTGGTGGGCACTGATGGGCACAGATAAGATGGCACGGATGGGGGGCACTGGTGGGCACTGATGGGCACAGATAAGATGGCACGGATGGGGGGCACTGGTGGGCACGGATATGTGGCACTGGGGTGCAGCACCTTTGTTGCAGATTGTGGGCACTGCTGGGTGGCACTGTGGGCACTGCTGGGTGGCACTGTGGGCGATGCTGGGTGGCACTGACGGGGGGGCACTTTTTATTAATGTGGCAGGGGGCAGGTGGCACTAGCAGGGCTGATGTCCCGATCAAGGCCGCTGGTGATCGGCTTTTCTTTTTCTCCTTGCGCTGTCAGCGCGAGGAGGAATAATAGCCGATTACCGGCTCCGTTATATCACATGATCAGCTGATCACGTGATAAGGGGTCGGGATCGACCCCTTGCACGGATCGGTGATCAGACGAGTCTCATAGACTCGCCGATCACAGAGCGCGCCGCGCGCCCCCGCAGGCCGCTCGTGTACGGGACTACGTCAATAGACGTAGTCCCGGAAAAGGAGATCCGCGCTGTAGCCGTCATTCGGTTATAGCGCGGGTCTCAAGTGGTTAATCTCCCCTTCTCGAGAGAATAAATTCAGTTCCTCTAATCTTTCCACAGAGCTGAGCTCCTCCATGCCTCTCATCAGTTTGGTTGCCCTTCTCTGCATTTTCTCCAGTTCCCCAATATCCTTTTTGAGAACTGGTGCCCAAAACTGAACTGCATATTCCAGATGAGGTCTTACTAATTTGTACAGGGGCGCTCTCGCTCTCGCTCTCTCTCTCGCTCTCTCTCTCCTCCCAGTTCAAGAAAGGACTTGGTACTTTTAATCCCAGACCCTATATCATTTATATAGATATTAAAACGTAAGGGTCCCAACACTGAACCTTGGAGTACACCACTGATTAGTTTAGAGTCAGACCATTCAGTGTAAGAATCATTAACCTCTACTGTCTTAGCCAGTTTTTTTTTTTATCCATTTTCAAACTAATATTTCCAAGCCTGGAGACTTTCTTGCACATGAGCCGTGTGTGAGGAACTGTATCGAACGCTTTTGCAAAATCCAAGTATACCACGTCCACAGCCACCCCTCTGTCCATGGTTTTATTCAACTCTTCATAAAAAGAAATCGGGTTTGACAACTTCTGTCTTTCGTGAAACCATGCTGTCTGTCGCTTAAAATATTTTTTGTTTTCCAGCAAGAACTCATCTATGTGGTCTTTTATTAAACTCTCCAGTATCTTCCCAACTATAGACGTTAAACTAACAGATCTGTAGTTACTTGGTAAAGACTTTGTTCCCTTTTTAAATATAGGCACAACATTCGCCCTATGCCAATCCAGTGGTACCTTTCCCGTCATTGAGCCTCTAAAAATTATAAACCAATGGCTTTGAAATTACAGAGTTCAGTTCTTTTAAGGTCTGTGGGTGGATGCACAAGGTAAAGGGGGGGCACTGTGATGTTGGGGAGAATGGGGGACTCCTGACTTCTGATAGTATGAGGGGGGTGCGCTGAAGCAACGCCTATAATATGAGAATATTAAAATTCTATGTCAGTTGAAAAGAATGGTGGAACCCCTGGTATCCACAAGAAACTTTATTGGAGACTGCTTAGACTTGGCTCTGCCATGAAGATCTGTCTGAGCAGTCTCCAATAAGTTTTCTTGTGGATGATACCAATGGTGTGTGACCCTCATCTGCTACAGGAGTGGGAATTGGCTCCGTACCCGTCTGCACCCGCCATTCACTGCTTAAGTTATTATTAAAACCAGTGATAAACAAATGCAGAGGCAATTATTTATTATGATACATTTTTATATAGTCTTACAGTTGCAACCTTTGAGGGCAAACATAATTCTGATGCGACCTGTGATGAAATGTTTGCTCTAGATAAGACACCCCTCCCACTCTAACGTGCTCATGCTACTAGGTTGGTGAGTGCACCCTAGGCATTCCTACAACAAACCTTTTGTCCAGCTTTGCTAGGCCGCCACCTGGTTTTAATTTCATACCTTCTCCAAATTCTACCAGGTGGACATCCAAGCTTCTGCTTTTGCAGTTTTCAACTGCAAGGTTATTGAAACAGCACTCCGTTCATTGATCCTTTTTGTTGGGCCTCTTTGTACAGTTATTTTTGCCTTGTTGTCCGCCCCTCTTAGTCATTGCTAGGGGAAGTGTCAGGGTCTATGAATATCCAAGCTATGTCCTGTGCTGTATGATTGACATGAGGAATTTTGACTTGCCTGTTAGAGGAAGTAAACCCTGATGAGTTTACTTCCTCTTTCATTCCCTGCAAAGGCAAAGCATAATGGACTACTATGCATCTCATAGTAGTCCATTATGTGTCACTTACCTGACACAAGAGCCAGCGAAGTCGCCGCTGTCCCCTGTAGTCCGCCGCATCCATCTTGTTGGTGGGGTCTCGTAGCTCCGCCGCTGTCATTCGGCGAAGCCGTGATGACATCACTCCCGCGCATGCGCACGGGAGCCGACACGCACGGCAGCTCCGTCGTTGAGAATGCCGCGCTCAGTGCGCCTGCGTGCCGCTGTCTACGGCGCATGCGCCGTAGACAGCGGTGCCTGTTTTCGGGCAAATATCTCCTAAACCATATAGGTTTAGGAGATATTTCTTGGACCTTCAGTTAAGCCTTAATCTAGGCTTACCTGTAGGTCAAAGTGGTTTGTAAGGGTTTACAACCACTTTAATTCCATATGTTGGACTACATTATAAAACCTTAGACGTGCACACTGAAATATTTTGTTTCGGAATTTCATTTTTGTTTGAAAAATACATTTAGTTACTTCCGAAATTTGTTTTTATTGTGTTTCGTTAAAAATTGCATTCGTCCGAAAATCCAAAATAATTAAGGTCTAATCTGTCATTGAAGGCTTATGGTGTCTGTCAAATGTTCTAAGAAGATTCGACGGAGCAGCTAAACTGTACGACGCTGCAATCTTACATTTCCGGTCGAATGTTCTGCCTACAAGTTATAGTAGAATTTTAATGTTGTATGACTCCAGTATTTATTATATTTATTATTACTAGTCACCCAACATTAGAATTCTTCTCTAGCCTGTGGGCGGAGCGGTTGACCATAAATGTCCACTTGCAGCGCCTGCTTCGTCGAATCTTTTCTCTGTCGAATAATCTTGTACTAATAGGTTAGGCATGTTCAACCTTTTTTGCTATTGTCTCTCTAAAGTCGAATCTTTTATCTCTATGTAGAATAATCTTGGACTAATAGAGCTAAGGTTAGGCATGTTCGACCACAGATTCGATGGACACCGATTGCTATTGTCGGCGTCATGTCGAATCTCCTGTCTATATCGAACTGTATTCAAAACGAAAATAAAGAATTTGCTTATGTCTGATCTTTTGGTTTTCGGATTCTGCCTTTTCGTTATCGGTTGTTAAAACGATAACGAAAATACCTGAAATTCGGACTAAAATGCATTTGGTCGAAAATGAATGCACATGTCTACAAATCATAGGCCACCCTCCTCACTTATTCTGTGTTACTCTGCATTGCTTGGTAAAATTTATGTAGAGAGGCTTTTCTAGTGTCCAATCACCTGAAGATACCAATCTATAACCCAGGGTGTAGTGTTCTATATTACACTCTAAGGTATGAAACTTACAGGAAAATCAAAATTTGTCTTATTTTCTGCTGCTGTTGGCTGGCCTATGCAGAGCGTACAAAGGCAAGGCACAAGTTCCTACCACATTTTTGGGGTACATACTGGCATTCTGCAGTTGCTGCTGACTCTGCCCTGTGCAGCTTTTCTGCCAGTCTCAGAATGCCACATCAAAGACAGAAGGCAGGGTCAGGGGCTATGCATTAATACAAAGTGTGTTTTGATTCGGTAGGGGGAGTGCGCCAGATAGCAGCAGCTATGACGCACGCAACTCTCTGGCATGCCACTTCTGTAGAGTCTATATCCCCTCACCTCACAACTGCTCTGTTAAGATCAGTGTCTTAAGGAGAATTAATGTCTTCTTCATCTCTGCTATTTACTTTAAATTTTGAGTTTTCTACTTTCAGCAGCTACTGATGACTTCTTGTTGGATTTTGAAAATCCTAGAATCCTCTATAGTTGGCCATCGAGCAAACAATTTCCATGTTACGTAGTTGCATAGTAGGTGATTTCGAAAAAAGGCACAAGTCCATCAAGTCCAACCTATGTGTGTGATTTTATGTCAGTATTGCATATATATAGATTTTGCCTGTGATCAATACTCGTTTGTGAGTAGCCATTTTGCTATTTGATTCAATTTTAAATAAAGCTGTTTTATGGTAATGCACTAGGTCAGTGCGCCTTCCCCTTCTTTGTATTCTCTCTTTTTAGTATTTGAACACCCAATGTTCTAAAGGAGGGCTGCAAGACGTAGTGACTACACCATTTCAAACTGTTTATATCACATTTAAAGACCAAGAAACCAGAGCGCAGGAGAATTTGCTGTTTTAGTATTGCATATATCCCTGTATGATGTGGTCGTTCAGGTGCTTATCTAATAGTTTCTTGAAACTATCGATACTCCCCGCAGAGACCACCGCATGTGGAAGGGAATTCCATGTCCTTGCTGCTCTTACAGTAAAGAACCCTCTACGTAGTTTAAGGTTAAACCTCTTTTCTTCTAATTTTAATGATTGGCATGAGTCTTGTTAAATTTCCTTCCGTGAAAGTTTTATCCCTATTGTGGTGTCACTTGTACCCTATTTGTAAATTGAAATCCTATCCCCTCTCAAGCTTCTCTTCTCCAGAGAGAATAAGTTCAGTGCTCGCAACCAATTCCTCATTATCGATATCCTCCAGACCTCTTTTTTTGCCCTTCTTTGTACTTGCTCCATTTCCAGTACATCCTTCCTGGGGACTGGAGCCCACAACTCGACAGCATACTCTAGGTGCGGCTGGACCAGTCTTGTAGAGCGGGAGAATTATCGTTTTATCTCTGGAGTTGATCCCCTTTTTAATGCATGCTAATATTCTGTTTGCTTTGTTAGCAGCAGCTTGGCCTTGCATACCATTACTGAGCCTATCATCTACTAGGGCCCCCAGGTCCTTTTCCAGGCTAGATTCCCCCAGAGGTTCTCCCCCAGTGTATAGATTTCATTCATATTTTTGCTGCAGATACTAGTGATAACTTGTTGGAGTCCATGTAGCACAGAACTGTTCGTGTCAGGCCAGTTATGTGGAGTCACTCTGTTTAATGCGGTACATACTCATAGTTCCGCATTAGTTGGTTCACCTAGTTCACTTGACCCTGTCTGTTTACATGACACTGTCTCTGAAATCTCCATTTTGCAAGTGTGTGCTTTTGGCTGTTGCTGTGTTGGAGATTCTTCACATGATTGTAGCTACTGCTGCAGCTACTAGGGCACTGCTGGAGACATAGAGCCCTCTATTTTTTGTTTTTGTGATCCATTAAGGGACACAGGAATTTGTAAGTAGTTGGGTTGTACTGCCACCTACCGAAGGTTGTCAAAAAGAAAAAATGTAAGCCTGCTCCTCTGACTCCGCTACCCATCATGCCTCATTTTGTTGCTAGTTTTGTATTAGTTCGGACACCCTTTCTTCAGCTATCCTGAAAAAAGTAACTGCTATCATTTTGTTTTCATATTTCTTTCTTCATTCACTGAAGTCAAGATCCTTGAGGTTACAAAGTAAGGTTGAATAAAGACACCAGTCCATCCAGTTCAACCTTAGTGTCTACAATTGTCCCTATCCCTGTACATTGTACATTGCACACTCACATTGGTCCCTACCCTCAAGGAGCCCACAATCCAAGGTCCCCATTCATATACTAGAGCCAATTTTGGATAGAAGCCAATTAACCTACCTGCATGTCTTTGCAGTGTGGGAGGAAACCAGAGTACCCGGAGGAAACCCACACAGGCACAAAGAGAACATGCAAACTCCAGGCAGGTAGTGTCATTGTTGGGATTTAAACCAGCGACCCTTTTTACTGCTAGGCGAGAGTGCTAACCACTACACCACTGTGCCGCCCCAAATGATGTACCACTGATGTTTTTTTTTTGTTTTGTTTTTTAGGTACTTCGTTCAAATTTCTATGACCCTTAACCACTTAAGCCCCGGACCAATTTGCAGCCAAAGGACCAGGCCCCTTTTTGCGATTCGGCATTACATCACTTTAACTGACAATTGCGTGGTCGTGCGACGTGGCACCCAAGCAAAATTGGCATCTTTTTTTCCCCCACAAATAGAGCTTTCTTTTGGTGGTATTTGATCACCTCTACGATTTTTATTTTTTGCGCTATAAACAAAAATCGAGCGACAATTTTGGAAAAAAAAGCAATATTTTTTACTTTTTGCTATAATAAATATCCCCCAAAAAATTCTTTCCTCAGTTTAGACCGAGACGTATTCTTCTACATATTATTGGTAAAAAAAAATCGCAATTAGCGATTATTGGTTTGCGCAAAAGTTATAGCGTTTGCAAAATAGGGGATAGTTTTATAGCATTTTTATTAACTTTTTTTATTTATTTTTTTTTTTTTTACTAGTAATGGCGATGATCAGCGATTTTTATTGTGACTGCTACATTATGGTGGACACATCGGACATTTATGCAATTTTTGGGACCATTGTCATTTATACAGCAATCAGTGCTATTTAAATGCACTGATTCTTGTGTAAATGACACGGGTAGTGAAGGAGTTAACCACTAGGGGGCGGGGAGGGGTGAAGATTGTTTTTTTTTTTTTTTTTTTTTTTTTACTGTAGGGGGGCTTGGCGTCTGATGTCACTAATCGTCTTTCCCTATAACAGAGAACATACAATCAGTGACAGGCTCAGTAGAAAGCACGGGGAGAGGTTTGTTTACACAGACCTCTCCTCGTTCTTCAGCTCTGTGACCCAATCGTGGGACACCAGCGGTGATCGGGTCCGCTGTTCCCGCTGCCACGGTCACGGAGCTCAGGACCGGGTCAGGAGCGTGCCGGCGGCGTTCTTGCGACCCACAGCTGGGCACTTAAAGAGCAACATACAGGTACGTGCTTGTGCCCAGCCATGCAATTCTGCCCACTTATATGTGCAGGAGGCAGTCCTTAAGCGGTTAATGAGCTGGATTCTATATAGCAACTGTCAAGATCCTTGGGCCTTTTAGAGAAGCTTTTCAAATTTGAAAGGGAGTTTGTTGCTTGGTGCTCTGCTCACTATCGTTGCTCAATTGAGCCACATTAACTGGCATACTAGGAGATGGGTTGATGGTATTCTCACTGACAGGCAGTTTGATTCCATACTTAGATCTTTGTTTTCAGTAATTGAACGGACATTCCATCCTGTGTTGTGACTTTGAGTTGTCAATCTTTACTTTGGGTTAAGTCCCTTTTAAAAAAGGAACCCTCAATTGCCAGGGTAGGCTCTCCTTTTCATTGACTGTTTGGAGCAAATGTCTGGCGCTTTGCACTTTAGCTGTGATAATGTTATAGTTACATAATAAGTGAGGTTGAAAAAAGACACAAGTCGATTAAGTCCAACCTATATAAACATCTAAACTGGTTTCTTGCATGGAGTTGATGTATGTTTGCATGTGTAGGGCACTTTGTTGACGAAGCCACTTAAAGCTTTAGCCACTCCCACATATAACCCATCCCACATGTGACCAGTTTTTTTGCTGGTGTCATTAGTTGATGGATGAGTCTCTGTGGAAGAGAAGACAGTAGGAACAGGGATTTCTTCTATCAAAATTGTTTAAAGATTGCACTAGGCCGATGTGGCAGAGGATGGTCATTTTTCTGCGAAGCTACGCAATTATTTGTTCCAGTGTTTCTGCCCAGAGTAGGATGTCGGGTACAAACCTGTTAAGTGGTTCTGATTGCTGGGTCAGATCCTCTCCATATTGATTTATGGAAACGCCTCATCAATCAAAACCTCCCACTATACAAGTTGACTTACAAGACTAGGGGGTGTCCTGCAAAGTTTGTAAAAATTTGGGGTCCTTGATTGGACTCGCAAGATACCAGTGACTCTTTGCTTCAGCTGATGGCCAACAATCCCTTTTATTAATAAACAATGTAATGGTGATAATCCAGGATGTTTCAGCTAGGATTTTGTATGGAAAGCACATCAATGGATATATTAGTCTACTCTGCTTTGTTTTTCCTTTAGCATCCAGTTTTGATAACTGTTGCTAGATGCATGCTACTGTAATTTATCTGCTCTCTTTGGAAAGGCACTGCTATCGTATTTGTTTTGATTGTGAAGTTGTACTCCTATACTGGAGATATAGCAATATAGTGTTACTTACACGCTACCACTTAAAGGAGTAAATAATGGAAAACTAAATAACTGCTATCACTAATAGCTTATGCGTAGCGAATATAACATGCAAGAAAGGGGGATAGTGCTGTTTTGTCCTTAAAGTTAAATCTAAATAAAGTGATTCCTGTGGGTGTATCCTGTGTTTCAAAGTGTGTTCAAAATAATCCACATATTTAAACAAAACTATTAATCATGAAAATGAGTTACACCAAAAGTGGTATTATTGCTACACAGACAATAGTGCATATGTGTCGCAGATCATAAATCATACTTATGGTTAATAAATCTTATATAGTGAATAAAGTGCTAATAGTGCATAAATGAATAGTAAACGGGTGGTAACTATTGAGGTATTTAAAATATAAGCAAATCTTCACAGATAGTCTTTTTGGAAAAAGTCCTTGGTGATCTAGATGGGTGGCATAATTTATCCCTTAACCAGTGTCTGAAAAAGCATATAATTAGGTGACTTAGTCCCTTTTTCCCATGTCTGTTCTCTCTGGCCTCTCGCCTTATATATGCTTTAAACCAGCATATGATCTTGGCTCCCAAATGTGGCATGTAGATATAGGTCTCCTTTAGGGGTCCTCTGCTTCAGAGTTTTCCAATGTACTGTTTATTATAAGGGGTACTGGGTCTCTTAGTCCTGCAAGGATGTTCCTTTCCAATAGGTTCCTGGATAGATTTAGAAGGATATAGAGGAACACTCTCGTAGTGTGATAACATTTTATAAGACATTTATTAAAATAATTCATACTACATAAACTCACATTTAAGTCGTATGTCGTTGAAAATCCATAAGTGCCAAACTCGTTCCTATGCGGTGTCACTTCCGGTACTCCTCCACTCCCTCGCGTATCAGTCTTGTGATAAAACGTTATCGCACTACGAATGTGCCTCTTTCTTCTTATTCATCTATTTGGGAGTCTGTTGGAAAGAAAGGTCCTTGCTGGACTAATAAAGACTCAGTACCCCTTAAAATATACAGTACATTGGAAAATGCTGAAGCAGAGGACCCCTAGATGTGACCTTATATCTACATGCCACATTTGGGAGAGAAGATCATATGCTGGTTTAAAGCATATCTAAGGTAAGAGGCCAGAAATCACAGAAGTGATACTGGAAGAAGGGACTAAGTCACCTAATTACTGTATATACTTAAGTATAGGCCAACCCGAATATAAGCCAAGGCACCTAATATTACAAAAAAAAATCTGTGAAAACGCGTTGACTCACGTATAAGCCTAGGGTGGGAAAATGCAGCAGCTACTGGGTAAACAATGCCCATTTGCAGCCTCACTGGGCCCATTTTGCAACCTCAGCCTCACTGTGCCCATCTGCAACCATACCTTTGATTACTAAAACAGCGGGTGTCTCCCTCCGTCATGCAGTCTGTTCGGCCCTGCTGCCTCCCCGTCTGTGATGGACGGAACACTGATACAGTTTCCCAGCATTGTATCAGTGTCCCTCTATCACGGGCGAGGAGGCGGCAGGGCTTTGTTACAATGGACGGCTGCACAGACTTTTTTTTTTTTTTTTAGTAATCAAATGTACGGCCACTGTATGGCTCACTTGAGAAGGAAGGGGGTTTGGGGGGTTGGGTTTAGCCTAAAAGATGGCCTGAAAAACTCGGCTTGTACTCCAGTATATATGATATATGCCTTCTCAGTCACTGGTGAAGGGATAAGTCAAGCCACCCATCTAGGTTACGAAGGACTTTTCTCTTATGTTCACCGACTGACACAGCTTCTTTTCTTTAGACCATTGGGTTGTTATGCCACCTTCAGGAGAAGACTAGGCATTACATGTTAACATGCGATAATCAAACTAGAACTTTCTAGTTCCGCCCAAGGGGTGGTCCCTTAGGTAACAACCCCTCAGCATGCTACTGCAGCCTCAGTTTTATTTTGCCTAGTGAAGGGGAAGGACCTAGGAACCCTGACAGGCCCATCGGTCCGTCTTTTTTTTTTTCTGCAGAAGCTGGCTGGCTGTGCCTGAATCCTGTTTCTCATGTCCCTGGAGGTGCTTGTGAGGCTGTGCCTGTGTCCCTTACAGCGCTGATCACCGCCATTTGTTCAGCTCTGTCCCTCATGGTTTCAGCATCAGTGGCCATCTTAGGTGTGGGCAAGGGTGGCAGACAGGGTAGGGTCAGCATGGCTTCAGAAACTGATGTTTCTTCCACCGAAGTCCATGCAGTTGCAACTGGTTCACCTGCGGAATGCACAGTGCCCTTGGACGCCTTGTCGGCAGTCCTCAATTTGTTTCTTGCCAAGATGGAGGTGGTGCGTGAGCGCAAGGTGCTAAAAGGCAGGTGACCCCTGCTCTGTCGTTTCAGATGACGCTGACCAGGACAGTGAGGATGAGTCCCCATCCGGGTCCGTGCGCGACAGAGCGCTTGTTGGAGCACTTAGCACAGCTGTGCGTGATACCCTGAAGATTCAGGAGCCAGCAGATCCCTCTGCTGATGTAGTGGTCCCTTTTGGGTCCCGTAAGCTAGCCATTCACCTAAGGTGTTCCCGTATCTGACTTATTTTGACAAGTTAATTTACAAGGAATGAGGTCGACCGCAACAGACCTTTCGGTCCCCAAATACATGGTGGTGTGTTGCCCCTTTGCGGAGAGCTTTCTCAAGTGGTCGGCTCCTCTGGTCTTGGACCCCTCAGTATCCAGGTTAAACAAAGTAACCACGATCCCGGTAGAGGGGACTCCTGCATTTAAGGATCCCAGAGACAGGAAGGCCGAGGCAATGGCTCGTTCCTTGTTTACGGTTGTGGGGTCAACCATGCAACCAGTACTGGCATCCACACTTGTGTCGCAGACACTGAGTGGGCAAAACTGTTGCACCGCAAATTGGGAGAACAGCTGGCTTCTCCTGTCTGCGTGGAACTAGTAGACCAACTAGTGCAGGCCTTAAGTACGTTTGTGACGTGGCCCTGGATACCCTCCCCCTCTTATCCAGGGCTTCAGTGTTAGCAGTGGTGCTGAGGCGCCTTATTTGGTTGAAATGCTGGTCTGCTGACCAGGCATCCAAAATATCCCTGACGGATCTTTCCTTCCTTGGCAACCAGCTCTTTGGATGAGATTATTAAGAATGCCACAGGTGGTAAGAGTACTCTACTCCCACAGGCCAGGAAGGCTAAGGATCCACGCCGTAGGCAAGGGCCCTCTGTCTGGTCATAAACACCTTTTTCGTCTGGCCGGAGCTTCGGCTAAACATCCCGATCCCCGACAGGACAACCACAGAAGGGCGGAAACGTCCCTGGAACCGCAAGCCTGCGAACAAAAGTGGGGGGTTGCCTTTGGGAGCTTGCAGCCAGGTGGTCCTTTCGACTGTCCGACCAATGGGTCTGCGATCTGATTTCCTACGGCTACAAGAGATTTCTTCTTGGCCGCAAAACAGATTCTTCCCCTCCAGCATACCAATTCTCCTGGCTCGCCGGGAGGCCCTCTTGGGGGAAGTAGGGGACCTGCTGAATCACGGGGTGATTGTACCTGTTCTGGAATTGGAGCGTTTCCAGGGGCTCTACTCAAACCCATTTGTAGTTCCTAAGAAGGAAAGGGGTATGTCCAATCTTGGATCTAAAAGCCCTCAATCACTTTGTGAAAGTGCAGAGGTTCAGAATGGAATCAGTTAGCTCAGTAGTCGCTGTACTTAAGGGGACTCCCTGGCATTCTTAGACATCCAGGGTGTGTACCTGCACATACCCATATGCCTCTGGCACCAAAGTTTCTGCAATTGCAGTCGGGGAAGCCCACTACCAGTTTGGCTCTCCCTTTTGGTTTATCAGCCCCCCGAGTCTTTACCAAGGTATTGGCTCCTGTGTTGGCGTTGCTATGGCAATGCGGGATCTCGATCATGGCTTACCTAGACGATCTCCTCCTGTTAGCTTCTTCTGCCTCAGAGTTAGAAGAGGATGTGGCAATCGCCATGCAGACCCTGCAAGAATTTGGGTGGCTGTTGAACATAAAAATGTCGGTGATAGTACCGACTCAGCGTTTGGAGTACCTAGGCTTGCTGTTGGACTCCAGGGAAGTGAGAGGTTTCTCCCTTCAGACAAACTGCAGACTCTCAGATCCACTGTAAAACTGCTGATGAACCGCAAGTGGTCATCGCTGCGCTTCTGCATGCGAGTCCTGGGACTCATGGTGGCCTCCTTCGAGGCCACTATGCCCAGTTCCACACCAGAATCCTGCAGAAGGAGATCTTGACTAAGTGCAACAGATCTCCGTTGTCCCTGGATCGACAGATCCAGGGCAGCAGTTAGTCAGGGGTTCCCTGATCTGGTGGCTGAGGTCACCGGTGCTTCAGTCTGGGAAGTTGTTCCTACCTCTGAAATGGATGGTGATCGCAACGGACGCCAGCCTATTCGGCCGAGGTGGAGTGATGGGCGTTCAATCGACTCAGGGCCTCTGGTCGATGGAGGAATCCAAGTTTCTGACCTGAGAGCAATCTGCTCAAACTGAGAGGGATCAGGCTATGCCTCTCCACATGGTCAATGAGACTGCAAGGGCGTCCGATCAGGATCCAGTCAGACAACGCCACTGCTGTGGCGTGCATCTATCACCAAGGAGGAACAAGAAGCTCTGCCACCGCACGGGAGGTCGCTCACATACTTTGGTGGGCAGAGCGACATGTGTCGGCCCTGTCGGCTATTTACATCCCAGATGTGGAGAACTGGCAGGCGGACTATATGAGTCTTTGGGTGCTGGACCCAGGAGAATGGGCTTTACATCCGGAGGTGTTGAGGCTACTAATGCCTGTGGTGGGGCACACCAGATGTGGATCTTCTGGCCTCCCGTCTCAATCGGAAGGTGCCGAGATTCATGTCCAGGTCAAGAGATCCGTGGGTAGGTGCGTCAAACGCGCTGGTGGCTCCGCGGGATCAGTACCAGCTGATCTACGCCTTTCCTCCACTGAAACTGTTACGTCTGCTTCGCAGAGTGGAAGCCTAGGAGATCCCAGTAATATTGGTTGTCCCAGATTGGCCTCGGCATCCTTGGTACGTAGACCTAGTGTGCCTGGTGGCAGATGCTCCCTGGCGACTGCTGTTGCAAGGCGCTTCTGTCTCAAGGTCAGATTCTCCATTTTGCTTTACCATCGCTGGCTTTAACGGCATGGCTATTGAGAGCCAGGTGTTGGGATCACCGAGCCCGAAAGACCCCGGTTCCTCAACTATGTTAAGAGCATGGAAATCTTCTTCTCTGAAGATATATCTTCGTACCTGGAAGGCCTGCATTTCCATGTGTGAGGAGAAAGGATGGCATCCGCGCTTCTTTTCTATATCCAGGATCCTGCTATTTATTCAGCAAGGGGTGGACCAGAAATTGGCATTTAAGCACCATTTAAAGGACAAATATCAGCTTTGGCTGTCCTTTTTCAGCGACCCCTGGCGTCTCACTCTATAGTGAGCACTTTTGCTCAAGGGGTGGGACATGTAGTCCCAATGATGGTGCACTATCCCCCCCCCCCCACTGACACCAATGATGGTGCACTATTCCCCCCCCCCACTGACACCAATGATGGTGCACTATTCCCCCCCCCACTGACACCAATGATGGTGCACTATTCCCCCCCCCCCCACTGACACCAATGATGGGGCACTATTCCCCCCCCACTGACACCAATGATGGGGCACTATTCCCCCCCCCCCCACTGACACCAATGATGGGTCACTATTCCCCCCCCCCCACTGACACCAATGATGGGGCACTATTCCCCCCCCCCCACTGACACCAATGATGGGGCACTATTCCCCCCCCCCCCACTGACACCAATGATGGGGCACTATTCTCCCCCCCCCCCACTGACACCAATGATGGGGCACTATTCTCCCCCCCCCACTGACACCAATGATGGGGCACTATTCTCCCCCCCCCCACTGACACCAATGATGGGGCACTATTCCCCCCCCCCACTAACACCAATGATGGGGCACTATCCCCCCCCCACTAACACAAATGATGGGGCACTATTCCCCCTCCCCCCCGACACCAATGATGGGGCACTATTCCCCTCCCCCCCGACACCAATGATGGGGCACTATTCCCCTCCCCCCCGACACCAATGATGGGGCACTATTCCCCTCCCCCCGACACCAATGATGGGGCACTATACCCCCCCCCCACTGACACCAATAATGGGGCACTATTCCCCCCACCCACTGACACCAATGATGGGACATTATTCCTCCCACATTGGTGTTTCTGGGGGGGTGGGGAATAATAGAGCCACATTGGTGTTTCAGCCGGGGGGGGATAGTGCCCCATCATTGGTGTCCCCGGGAGGCGCTACGCCTCCGAGGGACACCAATGATGGAGCACCATTCCCCCCCCCCCCCAGAAACACCAATGGGGCACTATTATTCCCCCCCCCCCCCCCCCGGCAGAAGCACCAATGTGGCTCTATTTCCCCCCTCTACCTTCCAAGAAAGCAAATGATGGGGCACTGTGTGTGTGTGTGTGTGTGTGTGTGTGTGTGTGTGTGTGTGTGTGTGTGTGTGTGTGTGTGTGTGTGCGCGCGCGCGCATTGGGTTCAACTGTGATCTGTGACATCAGCGAGGAGGAGAGGCGCGCCGCGGACGTGCAGCGGCGAGTGCGTGCCTGGTCACAGAGAGAGCCGCCGAGGACGGATGACATAGGAGGAGAGGATTTTTTTTCAACGAACAGACAGGCGGAAGGTGCGGACCAACTAATCGATAATGAAAGTCGTTGACAACGATTTTCATTATCGATTATTATTAATATCGATTAATCGTTGCAGCCCTACTTTGGTTATGCAGCAAGACAATGATCCACAACAGCAAGTCCACCTCCAAATGATTCAAACAAAGCAAAATTTAGATTTTGGAGTGGCCTAGTCAAAGCCTGGACTTGAATCCAATTGCTATGCTGTATCATGACCTTACACAGGCCGTTCATGCTGGAAATCCTCCAATATGGCTGAATTAAAACAATTCTGCAAAGAGGGGGCCAAAATTGCTCCACAGCAGACTTAATTCCAGTTACCACAAACGTTTGATTGCAGTTGTTGCCGCCAAGGGTAGCACAACCAGTTATCAGGTTTATGGAAAAAGTACTTTTTTATTATTTTTTTATTTTTTTACATAAAGCCAGGCAGGTTTGGGCAGATTTTTTGCCATAATAAATGTAACCAACTATTTACTCAGGCTATCTTTTGATCTGAGTCATTTAAGTGTGAGAAATATGCAAAAAAATCAGAAAGGGGGCAAATACTTTTTCACAGCATTATATATATTTGTATGTGTAAGATATGTAGCAGAATACATTTTGGCAAACATTTTTGAAGAAATTAGATTTTTCTTAAGTGTTTTTTTTTTTTTTTTTTTTATTGACATGTTTTATAGCAGAAATTTTTAAAAACTGTTGGTATTTTCCTGCCTTTTTTTGTTTATATCCAAAAAAATAACCGTGGTGATCAACTATCACCAAAAGAAATCCATTTGTGTAGAAATTATATACATTACTTTTGGGTACAGCATTGCATGACTGCACAATTACCAGTTAAAACAGCATAGTGCTAAATGGCAAAAAAGCCAGGTCATGAAGGGGGTAAAACCTTCCGGAGCTGAAGTGGTTAACTTTATTGGTTCAGTCAGGCAGGGCCAGTGCCATGGACTACATCTACTATAATGCAGCACAAGAATTGGCACCTTTCAAAGATGTCTTGTGTGGAAAAAGTTGCTTTTTTGGCTCGTGGCAGTTTATTCCTCTCACCTTTGCCAAAGGTTGAGAGCATATAACTTGGTCTTGGAATATGTCACCTGTACTTCACTTTCAGAAGGGGATTTTTCAGGTATGTCACAAATCCTCTTTTTATATTCGCCTTAAAATCCTCTTCGGATTCCCTTGAGAGACGCAGCTCTCTTTTTATATGCTATCTTTTCTCTTTGGACTGCTTACCACAACTGAGCAAGTGGAAAGGGTTATAGTGTCTATAGAAGGTGTGTGCCTAATATCCATTTCTCCTGCAGGTGGCATTGTTACGTAGTTTGGTTGACAAGAGTCCATCTAGTTCAAACAATAAAAAAAATACAATCCCATATACACAATCCTATACCCCAGTTGATTGAGAGGAAGGGGAAAACCCCCAGCAAAGCATTATCCAATTTGCTACAATGGGGAATAATTCCTTCCTAATCCCCTGAGAGGCAATCTGATACTTTGTCGAGAACAAGGGATATGCTAGCAGGCGGAACAGACACATTGGTCTTTTTCACTGATCTATGCGTTTCCTCCAGTTCTGCTACAATAGGAGGTCATTCTGGTGGCCCCAGTGGGTCCCAAAAGATGTTGATTTACCAAGATCATAAAGATGGCAGTCTGCCATTATAGCCAGACCTTTTCTCACAAGGTCCGGTATTTCATCCTACCTTACGGACGAAAAATTTAACAGGTTTAACTGTTGAATCCCACTTTATAAAGGATCATGGGTGATCTCCTTCGGTAGTGTCTACTTTGATGCCAAGAAGCCGGCTTCCAGAATCATTTACTATAGGGTCTGGAAGGCATATGTATTTTGGTGTGGATCCAGGGGTTGTCACCCCAGGAAGTATGTCAGTCAGGATCCCTGATTCTTGCAAATGGGAGTTGAAATTAAGCTAGCCTTGACTTCTATCAAGGGCCAGATCCCGGCCTTGTCTGTGTTTTTTCAATGGCCTCTTGCTTCCCAATCTTGGTGCATAGCTTATTTAGGGTGTAACATGGATTATTCCCCCTATCAAGGCACCTCTAAATCCTTGGGATTTTAATTTTGTCTTATCAGCTTTGCTGAATCAGCCATTTGAGCCTTTACGAGAAATTCCCTTGGGTCTTTTGACAAGAAAGATAATCTTTCTGGTTGCCATGTCTTTTGCTAGAAGAGTATCGGAACTAGAGGCTGTCTTGTAAAGAGCCATATTTGATCATGCATAAGGATTAGTTGGTTTTATGTCCTCATCCTGAATTCCTACCAAAAGTGGTAACAGTTTTTTCATTTAAACCAAGATATTGTTCTTGCTGCTTTCTCCCCAGAGCCTCAATCTAGGGAAGAGAAGGCACTACAGTCGCTTGATGTAGTAAGAGCTGTCAGTCTATTTAAAGGTGACCGCTCAGGTTCGCAAAACAGATGTTTGGTTTGTACTGCCAGGGGGTCCAAAATGTGGACAGACAGTATCAAAATCTACTATTTTTCAAATGGGTTCATCAAGTGATTGTTCAAGCTTCGTCTTATGTTAGAGCACACTTATCAAGGGCGATTAGTGCCTCTTGGGTGGTGCATCATCAGGCCTCTATGGCTCAGATCTGTAAGGCTGTGACTTGGTCTTCGGTTTATACGTTTACCAGATTTTATCAAATCAATGTTAAAGGTCATGAGGATATTGCCTTCGGGCGCAGTGTACTGCAGGCCGCAGTATGAGTCCTCTGGCCTCCTTTTTTGTTGTTTCCCCCTCCTTTCAGTTGCCATTGCTATGTGACATCCCACATAGTAATTACTATGGTTCTGTGTCCCCTGGTGTAAGAAAAGAGCCTCATCATAAAGAGGCACCCCCTTTGTCAGAGTGGTGGGAAGACTTCTACAATACTCAGAAGTCTGGCAAAAGGAGTTTCAGGACAGATGGGTAATTTCCACGGTGTCTCTAGGATACAAACTAGAATTTCGGGAGTTTCCACCATCTCGTTTTCTGAGATCAAATGTTCCCAAAGATCCAGGGAAAAAGCACCTCTAGCCAGGTTAAGGGCACGGGGCATAACAGTCTTGGCGTACCTAGACAATCTATTGCTAATAGACCAGTTAGTAGCTCGCTTGGAGCAAAGTGTGCACATTACAACCAGTTACCTGGAAATTCTGGGTTGGATTCTCAACCTAGAGACGTCCTTAAAACTGCTAAGAAAGCTAGAGTACTTGGGCCTGATCATGCACAGCCCAGAAAAATGTGTTTCTCTTATATTCACCGACTGACACAGCTCCTCTGTAACTAAATGGGTTGTTAACCCTATCACTGGAGATACTAGGCAAGTTGTAATAGAACACTTCAGAACTTTTAGTTCCGCCCATGGGGCGGTCCCTAGGGCACAACCCCACAGGCTGCTCAGGCAGAACTCAGTTTTTACTTGCCTAGTGAAGGAGATAGACCTAGGAACCCTGCGGGTCCATAGGTCCGTGTTTTTTTTGATGCAGAAGCTTGGCTTTTTGCACAAGATGAATGATCCTGTGATCTTCTATCAACAACCAGCTGGGTGACAGGCTGGTTCACTTATCCTTGTAGTCTCCCCAGTCCGGCCATCGAGCGTGTGCAGGTTGCAGCTAAGGCTCAGCAGGCCACGACTTACCTCAGCTCCAGAGGTGGTCGGTGAGCTTTATGCTCCAGGGCTTACATATGACCGGGCTTCTGATGTCTGCGTTGTAGTATGCCGAGGCCAGTGGTCTTCCCTGTACTGATCAGGAGTTGACTAGGTGGAATGTCTCCCAGCTTCAGGACTGGTAAGTACAGTTCTTTCTGCCTGGCAGAGTGGAGAAGCTGGGCATTCCCTGGGAGGTCGATTTGGGGGCCCCCCTCTCTTCTCTCCCTTGTCTCTAACTCCTTCCCCCCCCCACTGGGGTGGGGGCTGTACATGTTCTGAGCCGTGTGTGTGTCTGGGCTCTCACCTGGGGGTTTTAGCTGTGCTGGGTGCCTGTGTCCTGAAGCTTAGTCCCGCCGGATTCCTGTGTAGTCATGCCCCTGTGTTGGTGCAGTGCTGTGCCTGCCACATGTTCTCTCTAGTCCCTCATAGCGCTGTTCCACGGCCATTTTAAGTATGGGCAAGGGTCAGACTGGCTTCAGTTGGCCATTTTCCTGGTGATAGCCTATTGAGAACACCGGCGGCCATATTTTTTGTAGCCAAACCACGTTTTTGTTCTCTAGCAGCTGCCCCTGGACCCTCTACTTTCTGTTTGGTCATCACAGGGCGCTGGGAAGGTTATCCTGTGTTCTGAACATGTGTGTTTGATCGGCCACCGACAGTTTTCTGCCATCTCTGCATCTGGGAGCACTGGGGATCACCAGGCATTGCGGTAATACAGCACGGAACAGCCCAGGGTGGTGAGTCCAGCGGGTTAGAGCCCCTCAGCCAGCAGCAGCAGGAGAGTGGGACTGTCACTGTCCTAAGTCCCCTTTCGGGTGGCAGACAGGGTAGGGTCAGCATGGCTTCAGAAACTGGTGTTTCTTCCCCTGAAATCCAGGCAACTGCAAGGTCACCTGCGGACTGCGCGGTCCCTATGGACACCCATACGGCGGCCCTCAATAAATTCGTTGCCAAGATAGAGGCGGTACGTGGGACGAAAGTTGCTGAAAAGCGGCCCCTGCCCCCCCCCCCCCCCTTCCACCGTCCTCTGGGGAGAGCTCTGACGCAGACTCAAGTCCTGCTGAGGCCGGTGACCCCTGCTCTGTCTTGTCATATGACGCTGACCAGGACTGTTCGGACAGTGAGGAGGAGTCCCCCGTTCGGGTCCGGGACAAAGTGCTAGTTGGAGCACTTATCACAGCTGTGCATGATACCCTGAAGATCCAGGATCCCTCTGCTGATGTACCGGTCCCTTTTGGGTCCCGCAAGCCAGCACGTTCACCTAAGGTGTTCCCGTATCTGACTTATTTTGACAAGTTTATTTACAAGGAATGGGGTCGCCCGCAACTGACCTTTTCGGTCCCCAAATACATGTCGGTGTGTTAACCCTTTGAGCAAAGCCTTTGCAAAAAATGCTCGGCTCCTCCGGTCGTGGACCCCCCAGTATCCAGGTTAAACAATGTAACCATGATCCCGGTCAAGGATCCCACGGACAGGAAGGCCAAGGCAGTGGCTCGTTCCTTGTTTACGGTTGTGGGGTCAGCCGTGCGATCTGTACTGGCATTCGCACTGGTGTTGCAGACACTGACTGAGTGGGCAAAAGTTTTGCACCGCAAATTGGGAGAGCAACCGGCCTCCCCTGTCTGCGTGGAACTAGCAGACCAACTAGTGCAAGGCCTTAAGTATGTCTGTGACGCAGCCCTGGATACTCTCCCTCTGTTATCCAGAGCTTCAGTGTCAGCTGTGGTGCTGAGGCGCCTGATTTGGCTCAAATGCTGGTCTGCTCACCAGACATCTAAGAAAGCCCTTACTGATCTTCCCTTGGCGACCGGCTCTTTTTGAGCCCGTTAGATGACATTATTAAAAAGGCAACTGGTGGTAAGAGTACTCCACTACCACAGGCCAAAAAGGCTAAGGAGCCACACCATAGGCAAGGGCCCTCTTTTTCCACTCACAATCGGCTTTTTCATCTGCCCGGTGCTTTGACAAAACATCCACAGCCCGACAGGACGCCCACGGACGGTCAAAAACGTCCCTGGAACCGCAAGCCTGCAAACAAAAGTGCTACCGCATGAAGGTTTGCCCCCACCCATGTCTCGGGTGGGGGTGTCGCCTTCGGGAGTTTGCAGCCCGGTGGTCCTCCCGGATATCCGACCAATGGGTCTGCGACCTGATTTCCACAGGCTACAGTATAGCTTCTCTCTTGGCCGCCAAACAGATTCTTCCCCTCCAGCATACCCATATCCCCGGTTTGCCGGGAGGCCCTGTTGGGGGAGATGAGGGACTTGCTGAATCAGGGGGTGATTGTACCAGTTCCGGACTCGGAACACTTCTAGGGATTCTACTCAAATCTGTTTGGGGTTCCCAAGAAGGAAGGGGTACGTCCGATCTTGGACTTAAAATCCCTCAATCACTTTGTAAAAGTGCAGAGGTTCAGAATAGATTCAGGTCGCTCAGTAGTCGCTGCACTCCATCAAGGGGACTCCCTGGTGTCCTTAGACATCCAGGATGCGTGCCTGCACGTACCCATATGCCTTCGGCATCACAAATTTCTGCGCTTGGCAGTCGGGGAAGCCCACTATCAATTTTTGGCTCTTCCCTTTGGCCTGGCATCAGCCCCCCGAGTCTTTACGAAAGTACTGACTCCAGTATTGGCGTTGCTGCTACAACGTGTGATCGTGGGCTACCTGGACGATCTCCTCCTGAGAGCATCTTGTGCCTCAGAATTAGAGGAGGATGTGACGATCACCATGCAGACCCTGCAAGAATTTGGGTGACTGTTGAACCTAAAGAAGTCGGCGATTGTGCCGACCCAGCATCTGGAGTACCTAGGTTTGCTATTGAACTCCAGGGAAGCAAGAGTTTTTCTCCCTTCAGACAAGTTGCACTCTCAAATCTGCGGTCAAACTACTGATGAACCGCAAGTGGTCATCGCTCCGCGTTTACATGCAAGTACTGGGACTCATGGTAGCCTCCTTCGAGGCAGTACCTTATGCCCAGTTCCACACCAGAGTACTGCAGAAGGAGATCTTGTTGAAATGGTACAAATCTCGGTTGTCCCTGGATCGACAGATCCAGGTGAGCCAGCCAGTCAGGGACTCTCTGGTGGTTGAGACGGAAGAATCTGAGTTGCCAATCAATCTGCTCGAATTGAGAGCGATCAGGCTGTGCCTCCACACATGGTCGATCCGATCAGGATACAGTCGGACAACGCCAAACCAAGGGGGAACGGGAAGCTCAGCCCCTGCTTGGGAGGTCGCTCACATATTTCGGTGGGCAGAGCGACACGTACCCGCCCTGTCGGCCATTTACATCCCGGGGGTGGAAAATTGCCAGGCGGACTATCTGAGTCTACAGATGCTGGACCCAGGAGAATAGGCATTGCATCCGGAGGTATTCAGGCTGCTGTGCCTGAAGTGGAACACACCAGATGTGGATCTATTGGCCTCCCGTCTCAATCGGAATGTGCCAAGATTTGTGCCCAGATCAAGAGATCCGTGGGCAGACGCGCTGGTAGCTCAGTGGGATCAGTACCAGCTGATCAACGCCTTTCCTCCACTTTAACTGTGGGGGTTCCAGTAATCCTGGTTGCCCCAGATTGGCCTCCGCGGCCCTGGTACGCAGACCTGGTGCTTCTGGTGGCAGACGCTCTCTGGCGACTGCCATTTCGAGAGGACCTCCAATCTTTCATCCTACTTTACCATCGCTGGCTTTAATGGCATGGCTATTGAGAGCCAGGTGCCGAGGAACCGTGGTCTGTCGGTCTGTCGGACTCAATAAATTCGTTGCCAAGATAGAGGCGGTACGTGGGACGAAAGTTGCTGAAAAGCGGCCCCTGCCCCCCCCCCCCCCCCTTCCACCGTCCTCTGGGGAGAGCTCTGACGCAGACTCAAGTCCTGCTGAGGCCGGTGACCCCTGCTCTGTCTTGTCATATGACGCTGACCAGGACTGTTCGGACAGTGAGGAGGAGTCCCCCGTTCGGGTCCGGGACAAAGTGCTAGTTGGAGCACTTATCACAGCTGTGCATGATACCCTGAAGATCCAGGATCCCTCTGCTGATGTACCGGTCCCTTTTGGGTCCCGCAAGCCAGCACGTTCACCTAAGGTGTTCCCGTATCTGACTTATTTTGACAAGTTTATTTACAAGGAATGGGGTCGCCCGCAACTGACCTTTTCGGTCCCCAAATACATGTCGGTGTGTTAACCCTTTGAGCAAAGCCTTTGCAAAAAATGCTCGGCTCCTCCGGTCGTGGACCCCCCAGTATCCAGGTTAAACAATGTAACCATGATCCCGGTCAAGGATCCCACGGACAGGAAGGCCAAGGCAGTGGCTCGTTCCTTGTTTACGGTTGTGGGGTCAGCCGTGCGATCTGTACTGGCATTCGCACTGGTGTTGCAGACACTGACTGAGTGGGCAAAAGTTTTGCACCGCAAATTGGGAGAGCAACCGGCCTCCCCTGTCTGCGTGGAACTAGCAGACCAACTAGTGCAAGGCCTTAAGTATGTCTGTGACGCAGCCCTGGATACTCTCCCTCTGTTATCCAGAGCTTCAGTGTCAGCTGTGGTGCTGAGGCGCCTGATTTGGCTCAAATGCTGGTCTGCTCACCAGACATCTAAGAAAGCCCTTACTGATCTTCCCTTGGCGACCGGCTCTTTTTGAGCCCGTTAGATGACATTATTAAAAAGGCAACTGGTGGTAAGAGTACTCCACTACCACAGGCCAAAAAGGCTAAGGAGCCACACCATAGGCAAGGGCCCTCTTTTTCCACTCACAATCGGCTTTTTCATCTGCCCGGTGCTTTGACAAAACATCCACAGCCCGACAGGACGCCCACGGACGGTCAAAAACGTCCCTGGAACCGCAAGCCTGCAAACAAAAGTGCTACCGCATGAAGGTTTGCCCCCACCCATGTCTCGGGTGGGGGTGTCGCCTTCGGGAGTTTGCAGCCCGGTGGTCCTCCCGGATATCCGACCAATGGGTCTGCGACCTGATTTCCACAGGCTACAGTATAGCTTCTCTCTTGGCCGCCAAACAGATTCTTCCCCTCCAGCATACCCATATCCCCGGTTTGCCGGGAGGCCCTGTTGGGGGAGATGAGGGACTTGCTGAATCAGGGGGTGATTGTACCAGTTCCGGACTCGGAACACTTCTAGGGATTCTACTCAAATCTGTTTGGGGTTCCCAAGAAGGAAGGGGTACGTCCGATCTTGGACTTAAAATCCCTCAATCACTTTGTAAAAGTGCAGAGGTTCAGAATAGATTCAGGTCGCTCAGTAGTCGCTGCACTCCATCAAGGGGACTCCCTGGTGTCCTTAGACATCCAGGATGCGTGCCTGCACGTACCCATATGCCTTCGGCATCACAAATTTCTGCGCTTGGCAGTCGGGGAAGCCCACTATCAATTTTTGGCTCTTCCCTTTGGCCTGGCATCAGCCCCCCGAGTCTTTACGAAAGTACTGACTCCAGTATTGGCGTTGCTGCTACAACGTGTGATCGTGGGCTACCTGGACGATCTCCTCCTGAGAGCATCTTGTGCCTCAGAATTAGAGGAGGATGTGACGATCACCATGCAGACCCTGCAAGAATTTGGGTGACTGTTGAACCTAAAGAAGTCGGCGATTGTGCCGACCCAGCATCTGGAGTACCTAGGTTTGCTATTGAACTCCAGGGAAGCAAGAGTTTTTCTCCCTTCAGACAAGTTGCACTCTCAAATCTGCGGTCAAACTACTGATGAACCGCAAGTGGTCATCGCTCCGCGTTTACATGCAAGTACTGGGACTCATGGTAGCCTCCTTCGAGGCAGTACCTTATGCCCAGTTCCACACCAGAGTACTGCAGAAGGAGATCTTGTTGAAATGGTACAAATCTCGGTTGTCCCTGGATCGACAGATCCAGGTGAGCCAGCCAGTCAGGGACTCTCTGGTGGTTGAGACGGAAGAATCTGAGTTGCCAATCAATCTGCTCGAATTGAGAGCGATCAGGCTGTGCCTCCACACATGGTCGATCCGATCAGGATACAGTCGGACAACGCCAAACCAAGGGGGAACGGGAAGCTCAGCCCCTGCTTGGGAGGTCGCTCACATATTTCGGTGGGCAGAGCGACACGTACCCGCCCTGTCGGCCATTTACATCCCGGGGGTGGAAAATTGCCAGGCGGACTATCTGAGTCTACAGATGCTGGACCCAGGAGAATAGGCATTGCATCCGGAGGTATTCAGGCTGCTGTGCCTGAAGTGGAACACACCAGATGTGGATCTATTGGCCTCCCGTCTCAATCGGAATGTGCCAAGATTTGTGCCCAGATCAAGAGATCCGTGGGCAGACGCGCTGGTAGCTCAGTGGGATCAGTACCAGCTGATCAACGCCTTTGCTCCACTTTAACTGTGGGGGTTCCAGTAATCCTGGTTGCCCCAGATTGGCCTCCGCGGCCCTGGTACGCAGACCTGGTGCTTCTGGTGGCAGACGCTCTCTGGCGACTGCCATTTCGAGAGGACCTCCAATCTTTCATCCTACTTTACCATCGCTGGCTTTAATGGCATGGCTATTGAGAGCCAGGTGCCGAGGAACCGTGGTCTGTCGGACTCAGTGATTCCAACTATGTTGAGGACACAAATCTTCTTCATGGAAGATATACCATTGTACCTGGAAGGCCTACATCTCCATGTGTGAGGAGAAAGGGTGGCATTCGCGTTCCTTGTCCATAGCAAGGAGTAGACCAGAGATTGGCATTGAGCACCATCAAGGGGCAAATCTCAGCCTTGGCTGTCTTTTTTTTTTTTTTTTTTACGACCCCTGGCATCACACTCCTTATTGAGTACTTTCGTCCAGAGGGTACCACATGTTGACCTTCCAGTGAGCCCTCCGTTGCCCCAATGGGATTTGAACCTGGTGCTGGCGCTTCAAAAGCCGCTGTTTGAAAATATCAGGGCGATTCCCCTGTTGACTCTTTCCCAGAAAGTGGTTTTTCTAGTGGCCATCACACCGGCCAGGAGGGTTTTGGAATTGGCAGCCTTGTCCTGCAAGCCGCCTTATCTGGTCATCTACAGGGATAAAGTGGGGTTTCGTCCGCAACCGTCCTTTCTACCAAAGGTGGTCTCGGCTTTTCATATCTATGAGGACATTGTATTACCATCGTTGTGTCCTAAGCCGAAGCCCCCCAAAGAGGTGGCCCTTCACACTCTGGACGTGGTTAGGGCTCTGAAGGTCTATTTGTCTGTCACGGCTCCTTGATGCCTGTTTTGCCCGCAAAGTTTTGCAATTGTAGTGTAGTTGCAATTATATATGCAATCGAGATTTTTCCTGGTTTTTCGATAAAAACGCAGTACTGTTTTGTTAATGCACTGTTGCATTACTTCAGCAGATGGTTGCAGTTTTTGGGGATCTCTCCTGTTGAGAATACCCGGTTATGTGGTGGTGTTTTTTTGTGGGTTTAGTTTCAGTGGTTCCCACTTGCCATGGTGGATGACGTTTTTAATGCTGTTTTTCCCACCCCTTGTTTGGCACTGCTTGGGGACGTCCCATGTAGTTACAGAGAGGAGCTGTGTCGGTCAGTGAATATAAGAGAAAATAGGATTTTTGTACTCACCTTAAAATCCCTTTCTCTGTAATTCACCGACCGACTCGGCACCCGCCCCTCCTTTTTCTCTTTACATTTTACTGCTTGTTGACGTGCTGAGTTCTGCCTGAGCTGGCTATGGGGTTGTGTCCTAGGGACCGCCCCATGGCCGGAACTAAAAGTTCTGAAGTGTTCGATTACAACTTGCCTAGTATCTCCAGTGATAGGGTTAACAACCCATTTAGTTAGAGAGGAGCTGTCGGTCAATGAATTAGAGAAACGGATTTTACGGTGAGTACAAAAATCCTATTTTTTGCCTTCGGCAAAAATCAACTCCATACGAAAGCTGGTTCGAATGGTCAGGTCTAAAGGAAATCCCTCACTTCGGCTTTGCATGAGGTTGTTGGGAAAAGATGGTGGCTTTGTTCAAAGCAGCCCTCTATTTATGCCCAGTTCCATTCGAGCCTTGTTCCAAGCAGACAGGATACTGTTTTGCAACAAACTATGCAAGCTTTGGACTTGCCAATGCGGCTGTCCCCAAGAGTCCCAAAGCCTTAATTGGTTGTTACTAACCCAGAATCTGCTGAAAGGAAAATCCTTCAGACCAGCTATCTGGAAAGTAGTAATGACAGATGCCAGCCTTTCAGGCTGGGGAGCAGTACTAGAGAAAACTGTCCAGGGACAGTGTTCAAGAACCGAAAGAGCCTTTCCCATCAACATCCTAGAGATTCGGGCAGTGCGTCTGGCTCTAAAGGCCTGGACTTCCAGGTTAAGGGACTGTCCTGTCAGGATCCAATCTGACAGTGCCACAGCTATGGCCTATATCAATCACCAAGGGGTCACTAAGAGTCTCTCAGCACAGAGAGAGGCGAACCATATTCTAACTTGGGCATGGAACATTCCTCTCTGCCCATCAGCAGTCTTTATTACGGGAGTAGCGAATTGGCAGACGAACTACTAAAGCCTCCAGCAGTTATTCCCGAGGGAATGGTCTCTTCACCCCGCCATTTTTCCCAAAGATGGGGGACTCCGGTCGTAGATCTTATAGCATCCAGATTTAACATGAAGTTGGTCAACTTTGTGTCCAGGACAAGGGATCCACTCGCATGCAGAACTGATGCGTTTGACCCCGTGGTATCAGTTCTTCCCACTGATAAATGCATTCCCCCTTTTCAGTTGCTGCCATGACTTCTTTGCAGAATCAAGCTGGAAAGAAAGCTGTTAATTCTGGTAGCACCAGCATGGCCCAGCATGGCCCAGAAGGTCATGGTATGCAGAAATTGTAAAGATGGCAGTGGAGGATCCATGGTCCCTTCCACTAAGGCCAGACCTACTCTCACAGGGGCCGATATTCCATCCTGCGGATGCTAAATTGAATGGCCTGGCTATTGAAACCCACATTCTGGTCAGTTATCTCTACTTTGATTTAATGCAAGGAAGCCAGCTTCCAGATCTGTATATTAGAGTCTGGAGGGCTTATGTTTCCTGGTGTGAATCCAAGGGTTAGCACCCTCCGAGATATATCATAGGCAGAATTCTTATCTTTCTACAATTAGGCGTAGAGATGAACTTGGCCCTGAGTACTCTTAAGGGCCAAGTCTCAGGCTTATCGATTTTATTTCAAAGGCCGCTTGCTACGCATTCTTTAGTATGGGGTTTTATGCAAGGAGTGATGCGGATTAATCCGTCAATTAAATAACCTTTGAGACCATAGAACTTGAACTTAGTTTTGTCAGTGTTACAAAAACTGCCATTTGAACCTGAGACAGAGTGGTGTTAGGCCCTTATCCAGACTTTTTACCAAAAGTGCTTTCAGGTTTTCACCTGAACCAAGATATTGTCCTTCCATTATTTTTTGCAAAACCATGTTCTAGGGAAGAAAGGTTTATCCATTTAAATCTATTTAAAGACGACTGCTCAGATTCTAAAGACCAATGTCTTATTTATTCTGCCAGAGGGTCCTAAGAAGAAAGGACAGGCAGAGTCGAAATCCACTGTCACCAAGTGGATTCGGCAAGTTATAATTCAAATTTTATAATTTAAGGGGTAAGATTCCCCCTTTTCAAGTTAAGGTGCACTCTACCAAGTTGGTTAGTGCTTCTTGGGCAGTGCGTCACCAGGCCTCCATGGTTTAGATCTGCAAGGCCACATGCAACTTGGTCTTCAGTACATACATTTACAAAATGTTATCAGGTAGATGTAAGAAGATATGAGGATATAACCTTCGGACGCAGTGTACTGTAGGCAGCAGTATAAGTCCTCAGGTCTGGAGGTGCCCTACGGGTTGTCTCTCTCTCCCCTCAAATAGCATAGCTATGGGACGTCCCATTATGCTATTACTTGGGCTCTGTGTCCCATGATGTATGATAAAGAAAATAGGATTTTTATTACAGCTTACCTGTAAAATCCTTTTCTTTGGAGTACATCATCGGACACAGAGGTCCCTCCCCACTTTTATGGGGTTTAAGTATATTGCTTTGCTACAAAAATTGAGATATTTCTGGAAGGAGGAGGGGTTATATAGGGGAGTAAGCTTTCTGTATTGGTTATACCAGTGTCCATCACCTGAAGGTGGCTCATAACCCGTTAAGTTATTACTCGGGCTTTTTGTCCCATGATGTACTCCAAGAAAAGGATTTTTACAGGTAAGCGGTTTATAAAAATTTTGGTCCACACCCTGTTGTTTGCTGTTTGAGATAAGCGACTAGGAGAACTGGTGGAGATTTTCTTCAAGAGCACCCTGAGGTTTAGAATTCCCAAGGTGCTCAAGAAAACTGTTTTTTTTTTTTTTTTTTTTAAAGTGGAGACCAACCCCCAAAAAAATAAAAAATACATTAATATTCTTAAAAAAACAAAACAACAAAGTTTTAACTTACCTGAAACCGCTGTTGCTAGGCAGTTTTCCTAATCTGCCTCTTCCTATTCCGCTGTGCTTCCTGCTCTTCAGTGAGCCAGCCCTGTTACCCTCTGGGACGTGTGTGTCCCAAAAAACAATGGGGCCATTCACAAAGCGACTCGCACATGCGCAGTAGGGAACGGACAGTGAAGCCGCAAGGCTCCAATGCCTGTTTCCCTTTAAGATGGAGGCGCCGGCAGCCTATCTTATGAACGGATCGGCCTTGAGGCAGCCGGCATCACTGGACAGCTAAGTGTCCTTATTAAAAGTCAGCTGCTACAGTGTTTGAACCTGCTGACTTTGAAAAAATAAAATAAAAAATTTCATAGTAATTACTTGTGCAGATGTCGGTTTCCCTTTGTCAGACTTGTCAGCTTCAGCTGATAAGACTGCAGTAATGGCTGCAGTTTAGACTGTATGTGAGGTCACATGGTGTGTAGGAGGAAGCTCTGAGTGATTAGCAGAGTTCAGTGTTGTGCTGTAAGAAGTCCTGATAACAGATGGATAAGACATAGAGTGTGCCTTAAATCAGGGGAGATCTGGGCATGCTCAGTGACTTCATTCTACAGAACAACAAGGATTACAACAATACTAAGCAAGTAAGGAGACATCTACAAGCAGTGTTCATTAGGGTTTTTTATGCTGATTTACATGGGACATAGTTGTGGGGGAGGGTTTACAACCACTTTAACACATGAACTTTGATTCATATCATGACAACAGTTGTTTTTCAAGGTAAATCTGACTAAAGTTGTTCATTAAAGTTAAAATTGTAAACCAAAAGAAAAAAAAAACCTGCGAGACAAAGGCATAATGAGCTAGTATGCATCATACTAGCTCATTATGAAATACCTTAGATCGAAGCTGTCCCCGTACGCCGATGTGATCGTGACATGTCTCCCGGCGTTATTTCTGAGTTTATGTGCACCGGCGCTTTGATGGCCGGAGCCGCAATGACGTCACTCAGGTGCATTCGCGCTGGAGCTGCCTAAAATGGCACAAGCCCTTTAGAAATGGCACAGGGTCAGTATGTGACTAGGTCATCATGGGGTACTGACATTGGCAGTCCATCAGGCTAAACCATTTTGTGATGAGAACAAAAGCACTTTAGCCGTAATGTTTTATTATACAGGAAGTTTACTGTATGCAATATTTCCTGACTGCCTCCCTTTTTTTTTTTTTTTTTTCCTCCAATTTTTCTTCCTAGCTTTGTATAGACTAGAGAAGGATAAAAACATCTAGCAAGTACTTGTTGCTTTCTCTTCCTATAGATAACCTATGCAGAAGATAAAAGGATAACAGCAACATTGGGGGCAGAAAGTGAATTGGCAGCCCCCTAGATGGGGGACACAGCCAGAAATCCTGATAGTTTTATCCCTTCCCCATTCTTTTTCAAATTTTAATGTTTTGTTTGGAGTTCTACTTTATAAGTTTAATTTATTCACATGCATACGCATTAGTAATGAATGGCTGCTTTGATTTATATTTTATTTTTTTATTTGTTTTCACATTTTAGAGTTTGGGATGTGAACACCGGTGAAGTACTCAATACTCTGATTCATCATAATGAAGCAGTACTGCATCTTCGATTTTGCAATGGCTTAATGGTAACCTGTTCAAAAGACCGGTCAATTGCTGTATGGGATATGGCCTCTCCTACGGATATTACACTACGGCGAGTCTTGGTTGGTCATCGCGCAGCTGTAAATGTAGTGGATTTTGATGACAAATACATTGTTTCTGCTTCTGGTGATAGGACAATTAAGGTAAGTCTGTTACATAGTAAGGACATTATTCTAGAAATTCCCATTCCTATGGCAAAAAGAAATATTTAGGGATTAAACTGACTGCATCAATAGAAAAAATATATCAAATAAACTATATCCCCCTTCTAGAAGAATTGAGAGAATTAAGGAGAATGAGAACAAAGCCCCTGTCATGGTTGGGAAGAATTAATGCCTTAAAAATGATTATTCAACCTAAAATCCTTTATAAATTTCAGCTATTACCAATATATATCCCCCCTCTATATTTTAAAATGATAAATTCTTTAATTTCTAAATTTATCTGGAACAACAAGAAACCTAGAACCCCACTAAAGACTTTTCAAAAGGGAAAAGATGAGGGGGGTTTGAATGTCCCAGACTTTAGAAAATATTACGAAGCAGCAGTGTTAACACGGGTGGTGGAATGGGCAAAATTAGAAAGTAAAAAAAGATGGGGAAAAATAGAACACAGTTTATCGGGCACAAATCTAGGTAGAGAAATCTGGACTCCTTTAAAATATAGAACACTAGGGAAGAACACCTTTGGTCACAAAAAATGTGTTTAGAGTATGGGAGGGAATACACAAACATAACAAGTGGAAATATAATTCCCCTTTAATTTATTTAAAAGATAATGATTTTTTTGCACCTGGTAAAAGTACAATAGGAGGGAAATGGATAAAACAAGATAATATGCAATTGCGATACATAATTAAAGAGGGGAAATTGAAAACACTAGCAATATTACAGAAAGAAAATGATTTGATGGATTTGAACGAGTGGCGATACCTGCAGCTTAGACATTTCGTCTCAAGACTACCACAACCGCTTAGAGATGGAGAAAATTTGACTGCCTTGGAGCGGATATGTGAGGGGAAAACCCCAAGGGCAGGTATTGCCCAGTTTTATAAGGTCTTGAGACGGGAATGTGAAGCGGAGGTACCAACTTTCATTAAAAAATGGGAAGAACTAGCTCTTCCTCAAAAACAGCTCTCTCCAAAAGCCAATTCCTCCGGGCCTGTGAATTACATAAACTACTGACATTCACCATACAAGGTATGCTACCTGGCTTTTCCTCCTTAAGAACACCATATCTTCTCCTCTACATACTTCTTGTTGCTACGGCAAGACTAAACGCTTAAGACAATATGTTGGTTTTGATTTCCTGTATCTTCCCGTACCAACAGGCCCATGCAAAGCCTGTTTTTTCTTGTTCTCGTTTTATACACACATTCGATTCTGTATGTATACCGTTTTATTGTTGTCTTCAATAAAAATATTATGGAAAAAAAAAAAAATGGGAAGTAGAGATAGGAGCACGGGGTGAAAACCAAAATATAGAAAAAATATTGAAGATGGTGCACAGATCCACGGAAAATAATAAGATGATAGAAACAAATTATAAAATTTTAGTAAGATGGTATAGGACCCCAGATATAATGGCAAAGTACCAGGAGGGACAATCTGGGAAATGTTGGAGGAATTGTGGACAAACGGGAAGTTTGGCCCATATATGGTGGGACTGTCCCAAGATTAAAGAATATTGGAGAGAAATAATAAGATATATAGAAGTAATAGCTAAAATACAGTTACCTGAGAACCCATGGTTATGCCTATTCCATGCAGTAAATACCCCAATTAAGGAGTATAGGAATTCCCTTACAAGTTCATTAATAAATGTGGCAAAAAGTCTGATTCCGAAAAAATGGAAAGAAATAGAAGCACCCAAAGTAAAGGAATGGTTAGGAAAAGTTGAGGAAATGTATAGTATTGAAGGGCTGGGAATGGAGGAAGAAAGGGAAAGAGATTCCATGTGAAATGGAAATACTGGAAAATCTTTGGACAATCTATGATTTTTAACGAGGTAATGGGTCGGTAGGGGTGGGGAGAGGGGTGGGAGGGAGATATTTTAGAAGAACTCGAGAAGTAAAAGAAAACCAGGATAATGTGAAAAATTGAAGGGCATGAATGTATTTTGGTCCTATGGTTTTCTTTTAATACTTGATTATGTTTTGTACGCAACTTAAATGAAAAATTTAAATAAAGATTAAAAAAAAAAAAAAAGGGACATTATTCTAACTAGTTCAGCCTGTTTGTCACTACTATTTTCAATATCCTTGTACATAGTTTGCTAACACATCAAAAAAAAATTATGAAGTTATTTGTACCCTTTGCTGACACTACCAACTGTAGAAGGGAGTTCCTCATCCTTACCACTCTAAGAGTAAACTTCACTTATGTTGAAGATTGAACCACTTGTAATCCAGCTCTTCATTTCTTTAGGGACCCTAGATTAAATTGCTTTCTCCCGTCATTGTTATAATTTTTAACCACTTCAATACAGGGCACTTAAACAGCTTCCCGCCCAGACAAATTTTTAGCTTTCAGTACTCTCACACTTTGACAATTACTCATGCTACACTGTATCCAAACAAAATTTTTATATTTTTTTCACAATTAGAACTTTCTTTTGGTGTTATTTAATCACAGCTGCCTTTTTTCCTTTTTGCGATATAAGCGAAAATTTAGAAAAAAACAACTTTTCTCTTATATTCACCGACCAACACAGCTCCTCTTAGCCATTGGGTTGTTTGCCCTATTACTAGGAGATACTAGGCATTAGTTGTAATACAACACTCAGAACTCTTGGTTCTGCCCAGGGGGCGGTCCCTTCGGCAACAACCCTCCACCCTGCCATGCAGCCATCAGTTTTATTTTGCCTAGTGAAGGAGAAGGACCTAGGAACCCTGCGGCCTCAATCGGTCCATGCTTTTTTTATGCAGACGCTTGACTTTTTGTGCAAGATGAATGATCCTGTGATCTACTATCAACAGCCGGCTGGGTGACAGGCTGGATACCCTTATCCTTGTAGTTTCCTCAGTCTGGCCATCGAGCGTGCTCGGCAAGTCACGACGAAACCTCAGCTCCAGATGTGGTCGGTGAGCTTTAATGCTCCGGGGCATACATATGACCGGGCTACTGATGTCTGCATCACATGCTGGGCCAGCAGCTACCCTGGACTTATCAGTGAGTGGGTCTGTGATGAAATGTCTCCCAGCTCTTCAGGACTGGTAAGTACAGCTCTCCCTGCCTTGGCGGGGCTGAGCAGCTAGGCATTCCCTGGGAGCTCGCTTCGGGGGTCCCTCACCTCCCTCTCTTTCCCCTGTCCCCATCTTCCCCCCCACCCCCCTTTGGGGAGATGCTGCATGTGGCTGCTGAGCTGTACGTGTGCCTATACAGGGGCTCTCCGGGGGCTGGGCTGGCTTGTCTGTGTCCTGGGTCCTGTTCTTCATGCCCCTGGAAGGTGTCTGTGAGGTGTTGCTGATTTGTACAGCGCTGCGTTCACTGTCATTGTTTTCTCCCTGTACCTCATAGAGCTGCTTTGACGGCCATTTTAGGTGTGGGCAAGGGCAGCATGCTTTCCTGGCCCTGCCCCGCCAGTCAGTGTTGTCTAGCAGCAGCATGTGCTCTCAGCTATTTTCCCTGTGTTTTATGTTACTGGGCGGCCATTTTATTGAAGCCTGAGCACATTTCAGAGTGGTTTGGAGCTATTTGCAGTGGCTGCCACCGACACAACTTTTTTGTTTCCTGTGCACCTGGGAGCCCACAGGGACTACAGGCACTGTTTGTTGGATAGCACAGAACTCCTCAGGGTAATGAGTCCATCGGGAAAGAGCCCCTCAGCCAGCGGCAGCTAGGAGGCTGGGACTGTCACTGTCCTAAGTCACCTTCAGGTCGCAGACAGGGTAGGGTCAGCGTGGCTTCAGAAACTGGTGTTTCTTCCCCCGAAATCCAGGCAATTGCAGCCTTGCAACTGGGTCACCTGCAGACTGCGCAGTGCCCATGGACACCCGGACGGCGGTCCTCAATTAGTTTGTTGCTAAGATGGAGGCAGTAAGTGGGAAGAAAGGTGCACTGAAGTGGCCCCTGCCCCCCCCCCCCCCCCCAGTCCTCTGGGGAGAGCTCTGACGCAGACTCAAGTCCTGCTGAGGCTGGTGACCCCTGCTCTGTCTTGTCAGAGGACGCTGTTCAGGATCGGTTGGACAGTGAGGGTGAGTCCCTGTCCGGGTCTGTGCGTGAGAAAGCGCTTGTTGGAGCACTTATCACAGCTGTGCGTGCTACCCCAAAGATTCAGGAGCCAGCAGATCCCTCTGCTGATGTACCGGTCCCTTTTGGGTCCCGCAAGCCAGCACGTTCACCTAAGGTGTTCCTGTATCTGACTTATTTTGATAAGTTCATTTACAAGGAGTGGGGTTGCCCACAACGGACCTTTTCGGTCCCCAAATACATGGCGGTGCATTACCCTTTTGAGGAGAGCCTTCTCAAGAAATGGTCGGCTTCTCTGGTCATGGACCCACCAGTATCCAGATTAAATAAAGTAACCACAATCCTGTTTGAGATTACTCCTGCATTCAAGGATCCCACGGACAGGAAGGCCAAGGCAGTGGCTCGTTCCTTGTTTACGGTTGTGGGGTCAGCCGTGCAACCAGTACTGGCATCCACACTTGTGTCACAGACACTCACTGAGTGGGCAAAACTTTTGCACCCCGAACTGGGAGAGCAACAGGCTTTTCCTATCTGCGTGGAACTAGCAGACCAACTAGTGCAAGGCCTTAAGTACGTCTGCGACGCGACCCTGGATACTCTCACTCTGTTATCCAGGGCTTCAGTGTCAGCTGTGGTGCTGAGGCGCCTGATTTGGCATCCAAAAAAGCCCTGACAGATCTTCCCTTTCTAGGCGACCGGCTCTTTGGAGCCTCCTTGGATGACATTATTAAAAATGCCACCGGTGGTAAGAGTACCCTACTCCCACAGGCCAGGAAGGGTAAGGAGCCACGCCGTAGGCAAGGGACTTCTTTTTCCGCTCACAAATGGCTTTTTCGTCTGCCCGGAGCTTCGACAAATGTCTCGGGTAGGGGGGTCGCCTTCGGGAGTTTGCAGCACAGTGGTCTAATCGGTTATCCGACCAATGGGTCTGCGATCTGATTTCCACAGGCTGCAAGATAGTTTCTCGCTTGGCCGCTAAACAGATTCTTCCCCTTGCCAGGAGGCCCTCTTGGGGGCAGTTAGGGACCTGCTGAATCACGGGGTGGTTGTACCGGTTCCAGAATCGGAATGCTTCCAGGGATTCTACTCAAATCTGTTTGGCCCGTACCCCTTCCTTTTTGGGAACTACAATCTTGGACCTAAAAGCCCTCACGTCACGGCGCACACCTCGTGATTAACGCGTAGGATGCAAAACCGGAAGTAAACATCACATACCGGAAATTGTTGCGACCGGCCGTAAGTGGATGCCGCGGACCGGAACGCCATTACACTCTGAGTCTGGCCTACTTTTAGTTACTGACATGTAAGCAGCCATTTTTATTAAAGAGTGCATTACCCAAATAATATTCAATCGGGGCCCCATTTATTTTACATGTGAATATTGTTATGGTGGCCATTTGTTTCCCAACTTGACCTGTATTGCTGGATTGACCTACAATCACGGACGTGGGGATAAGATTTCTATAAGAGTGCTTTTTACAAGCCCATGAGGTAAGGGCACTGAGAGCACTTTCGAGGATTCCCAAAGCACTTTCGAGGATTCCCAAAGCACTTTCGAGGATTCCCAAAGCACTTTCGAGGATTCCCAAAGCACTTTCGAGGATTCCCAAAGCACTTTCGAGGATTCCCAAAGCACTTTCGAGGATTCCCAAAGCACTTTCGAGGATTCCCAAAGCACTTTCGAGGATTCCCAAAGCACTTTCGAGGATTCCCAAAGCACTTTCGAGGATTCCCAAAGCACTTTCGAGGATTCCCAAAGCACTTTCGAGGATTCCCAAAGCACTTTAATCACAGGAATTGGGAGTGAATGAACACAGTTCTTTGGATTTTGGACATTTTGTTGCACTTTATTTGTATTTTGCACAGCTGGTAGCACTTTATTTCCACAGTGAGTGCACTTTATGCACTTTAAGAACACTCTATATTATTGGACTATGTTGAATGCATATTGAATGCATCACCGTGTCATCACTAGGAGTTCACTTTATACAAACCGATATTGTATTTGATTATTATATGCACTGTTGTTAATGCACTTTATTGTTCTAGTACTTAGCCTTTATTATTTTCAGCAATTTGTTTAATTTGGTGGTCATTGTAGCACGCAGGTTATGCGCCAAGTCATATACATTTGGATGTATTCAGCTTTTTTTAGTTTTATGTGAGTGGTGATCACTTTAGATTTGGCAACATTTCCATACATTTTGTTTGGTTGTATAGTGGCGCAGAAGTCCCCTTTTCTATCACTTTGTAAAAGTGCAGAGGTTCATAATGGAATCAGTTCACGCAGTAATCGCTGCACTCCATCAAGGGGACTCCCTGGCGTCCTTAGACATCCAGGATGCGTACCTGCACATACCCATAAGCCTTCGGCATCAAAAATTTCTGTGGTTTGCAGTCAGGGAAGCCCACTACCAGTTTGTGGCTCTGCCTTTTGGTCTGGCATCAGCCCCCCGAGTCTTTACCAAGGTATTGTCTCCAGTTTTGGCGTTGCTGCGGCAACGTGGGATTGAGATCATGGGATACCTAGATGACCTCCTGAGAGCATCTTCTGCCTCAGAATTAGAGGAGGATGTGGCGATCACCATGCAGACCCTGCAAGAATTTGGGTGGCTGTTGAACCTGAAGAAGTCGGTGATTGTACCGATCCAGCATCTGGTGTACCTAGCCTTTCGGAAGTCAGACTCGCTGTTTGTTTCAGTGGCTGGTCCCAAGAAAGCGTGGCGGTCTTGGCCACCATTTCCAGATGGATCAGACAGATTGTAGTACAAGCCTAAGCCTTGAAGGGGCAGGTGCCCCCCTTTCCGGTCACGGCTCACTCCACAAGGGCAATCGCAACATCTTGGGCCTTCGGACAAGAAGCGTCTGTCGCTCAGGTGTGTAAATCGGTGACCTGGTCGTCTGTCCACGCGTTTACCAATTTCTACAAGGTAGAGGTCAGTGCATCGGCTGATGCCTGTTTTGGCCGCAAAGTTTTGCATGCAGCCGTATAGTTGCAATTGAATATGCAATTTATTTTCTTTTCCTGTTTTTTTGATAAAAACGTAGTATCGTTAATGCGCTGTTGCATTACATTCACAGTTTTTGGGTGCGATTGTGGGTATTCACTCCTGTTGAGGGTACCCTGGTTTTGTGGTGGATTTCTCCACGCACTTTTTTTTGTGGGTAGTTTCACTAGTTCCCACTTGCCATGGTGGATGATGTTTTCTATGCTGTTTTCCCACCCCTCGTTTGGCAATGCTTGGGGACGTTGCAACGTCTCAGAGAGGAGCTGTGTCGGTCGGAGCATATAAGAGAAAATAGGATTTTTTGTACTCGCCGTAAAATCCTTTTCTCTGGAATTCACCAACCGACACAGCACCCGCCCCTCCTTTTTATCTGTACGTTATACTGCTTTTTGACTTACTGATGGCTGCATGGCAGGGTGGAGGGTTGTTGCCCAAGGGATCGCCCCTTGGGTGAAACAGAGTTCTGAGTGTTGTATTACAACTAATGCCTAGTATCCCTTAGTAATAGGGCAAACAACCCGATGGCTAAGAGAGGAGCTGTGTCGGTCGGTGAATTACAGAGAAAAGGATTTGACGGTGAGTACAACAAATCATAATTTTTTGGGGGTTTCTATTGTAAAGAAGTAATTTTTCTAAATTTGGGCCAAAATTTATACTGCTGCATATCTTTGGTAAAAATAGCCCAAATTAGTGGATATTATTTAGTCTGTGTGAACGTTATAGAGCCTACAAAGTAGAGACTATAAGGGATAGGGATTATTACGGTGCCACACAACTCAAATAATTAAAAAAAAATATATATATATATAGTTTATGAAGCAAACAAAAAAATATATAGTATACATAAATATAATTTAAAATTTGTGGAGCACCTAAGATATCAGCACAGGGCCAGAATGGTGTAGGCCCTGAAATACTGTCTGGTCAGGTCTCCCCTACATGTTTCACCAAAACATTGGCTTCCTCAGGGGACCAAGATGTGACCAGTAAATGAAAATAAATCTACAGGACAGAAAAAACAAACAGTGAAGATTAAATGTACATCTCACTTAAGAAAAATTAACATGCTGCATGGTATATAGTTTCCTCAAATCAGCCCTCCCATAGATAGAAAACAACCCCATGTCCCATTCGTTCGGTACGTACCCCGATACACCTGCCAATATGGCGAGCAGGGCGTCCACCCTGTGGGTGGTACCCCAAAAAAAGTTAGCCTACAAGTTAGGGTGCAAACCACTGAAAATTGATCACATCTGATCACACCTGATGTACTGAAGGCTTATCTCATTTCTTGAGACACTAACAAGCAAGGAAAGTAAAAATGACCTGTTTTTGGAAAGTAGACGGTCCAAGGTATTTAGAGGCATGGTAAGTTTTTTGAAGTTGTAATTTTTTCCCACAATTCTTGGGAAAATTAAGACTTTTTATTTACACAAACTTATTGTATTGACAGGCTATTTCTTGAACACAGCATGTGCATACTTGCCACAACAACCAAAAATGCATTCTGCTGCTACTCCTGAGTATGGCGATACCACATGTGTTAGACTTGAGGTACATACAGAGGGCTAACATCCAGTAGCAAAATTACACACATAGGGGGGCGTGGCCGGAAGCTGAAGAGGACGGACGTGTCAGAGTGGAGCTCCGTCAGGGCCTCTCATTATCCACGTCCATCCTCACCCGCCGCACGATTTTCCTGCCCACCGGACCATCCATCCTGCCGGTGGGACTCCTGAGCTCCGGACGGGGCTGTTCTTTTTGGCTGCACCACCGCCGTAATCGGACCCGCGGCCGCGAACGGCGGGACAGGCCGGACTCCGCCGCCATCTGCCTCCAGGCAGCGGATCTCGGGCCCCATCTTGAGCCAGATCGCTGGCATCGCTCGCCGCTGGGCCTACAGGACTCCCCCGCCTGTGCCAGAGATCCGGTAGCCGTCTGTCAGATGCCTGGAGAGATGCCAGCGTTCCAGCCTAAGAGGTGAGCTCCGGCGGCCATCTAGCTACACCCAAGGCCTCCTGCAGTGTATCTGCTCACCCCCTCCTGCTGCTGGCTTGCTACCCCCTCCAGCAAAGGCATTAACCCCTGCCTCAACGGAGCCTGCCTCCCCCTGAGTGGCTGCCTGCCCACATCATACGCCTCTTCACACCCTGCAGCTGCCCTCGGCCTGGCCGGCGGCCATCTTGGATCACCCAACTCCTTCTTCTACTCCCTGAGGCCTACATTTGCCCGCTCTACGCCCTGGCTTTTGCCTTGACTCTTCCTGTAAACTAGTGGTGCGGTGTTTCTTGGAGTTCCCCCCTCGATTGCTTGGGACTACTGCTGTCTGTTCACCCGCTCCCCTCCCCCCCCCCCCTGCTGGCTTGTGTTCTCTACCCTGCAACGTCCTATTTTGGGGTCACACCCCGGGTCCCCCTGCTTGACAGACATGTGATCATTCTACGTGGGCCTTAGCCGCCTTCCAATGCTCCCGTGCTGCTCAGTCGCTACTTCCATATGGGAAGCACCACATGTAACTGAATATATGCCTAGTACCAACGCCTCATGGTGAAATACGGGCCGAAACATCTTCCTCAGTCTTTGTCCCCGGATTTGCGGCCCTCACAGACTCTAGATCGCTTTCTGAGCAGGCCAGCCTCCCCTGCTCCATCTCCAGGTTCTTCCACATATGCACAAGTGGCCTCCCAATTGTCGGTACAAGATAGCTCAAGCTCTCTGTCAAACAGCCACTCGGACACAATGTCCACCCCTGTTACAGTTGAAGTACTTGATGACAAGCTGCGAGCTCTCCTGCAAGACTTGACAAGCAATGTCTCTAAGGAAATGGGTAAACTTGCCCATGAGTTGCGGGGGGAGCTTGCTCAGATTGGAGAAAGGACTGACGTCCTGGAAACCAAATTTGATGACTTGCTGCAGTATGTACACGTCTTAGAAGAAGACAACGCCGGTTTGAAGCAATCTGTCTCTCAGCTCCAGTCGCAACAGGAAGACCTGGAGAACAGGGAACGCTCCTGAGGCCGTTAGTGAGGGAGAGATCAAACCGTACCTACTCAGCCTCTTCAATGTTGTCGCCCCTAAAATCCCGGATATAGACTGGAGATTGGACAGAGCTCACAGATCCTTGGCCTCAAAGCCCCCTGCTGGGGCCAACCCTAGAGACATTATCGTACGCTTCCACTACTACGACAGCAAAGAAGCTTTGACCATGGCCACCCGGAACAAGCCTCGTTTGGAGATTTAAGGGGGCCAAGATACAAATTTTCAGTGACTTATCCCCTATCACCCTTGCTAAACGTCGCAGCTTTCGCCCTGTGACTACTCATCTGCAGAATCATCAGTTCCCGTATCGCTGGGGTTTCCCCTTTCGCCTATCGGCTACTAAAGACGGGACTCAATACTGCATGAGGGATCTCCAGGAAAGTGACGCTTTAATACGCAACCTGGGTCTACCACCGTTGCCAGACGAAGATCCCATGCCGCTTCCGACGACGCCTAGACCCTCATCCATCCCAGCTCGGATTTGGACCCCTGCACACCAGAAATCGCAGAAGTCCTTCTCTACTCCCCAGCGTAACCTACATCCTAGGCTCCCTCCTTGAAGAGAACTTTCATGTGCAGTGTTTGGTTGGCCTCGGCCCTTATCTCACCATGTTTCCCCCTTGACGGGTGTTTACACCCTTATTTATGGGTTGTACCTTTTCTTCTACCCCTATTTTTGGTTGGTGGGACTACAGTATACTGTTCTTACTACCTGTAACTATTGCTGGAAGGTGGCGGGGTCTCTCCAGATGAGCTGGAACCCCTGATGTGCCTCCTTTTGTTCCACGGCTGCGGCTGTGGACTCCTGGGTGGTTTTTACCCCCCAGGCCTTTTTTCTAATACTAATTTATTTTTCTATTTTTTAGGCCTTTTTTTTTTGGCCTTTTTTCATTTTTTGCTCATTTTGGATGCTCTTTTTTTCACTCTTTAGATGCATTGTTGTTACTATATGCTTTCACCTGCTTTTCATTCCTAGGATACACCACGGAACCCAATATTTTCTTGGTTTGTACGGTTATATCTGTTTACTGTCTGTTTATTATGGGTACTTTAAGCTTCAACTATTTTGTACACAATGGCTTTGAGGGTACTTACTTACAATGTTAAGGGCTTGAACTCAATTCATAAGCGTTGGTTAGCTCTGAAGGAGTTCAAGTCCTCAAACGCAGACGTGGTCCTAGTCCAGGAGACTCGCTTCCGCCCAGGGGGCTCCCTCAAATTTGCAGCCAAGCATTTTCCGGTCTCTTTTATGGCCTCTGACCCCTCTGGTAAAGCAGGGGTTGCGATACTGATTAAAAAAACCTGTCCGTTACGGGGTAAGTCTTCATTTATTGACCCACAGGGTAGATACATTCTCCTGGACTGTGACTACTTGTCCCGTTCTCTTACTGTAATTAACATTTACGCTCCCAACTCGGGTCAGATTCAATTCCTCACTGAGGTCTTGGGTAATCTGGGCACATATGCCCAGCCATTCATGATCATCGGCGGGGACTTCAATATGACCATGTCCGCTAGGAGGGACAGACAGACCCTGTTCTCAGATAACCCCTCCCCCAAAACGGAACGCCACACTACTGCGTTTCACAAACTCATTAGGTCCCATAATTGTTTAGACATCTGGAGGATTAAACACCCTACACACCGGCAATTCTCCTTCTACTCTCCCCCACACAAGATGTACTCCAGATTGGACTATATCTTTGTTACGGCACCTCTACTAACGTCTGCAATAGCTTCAGAGTTGAACCCCATGACATGGTCGGACCATGCCTCGGTCCAGCTCGACCTCACCCTTTCCTCCTCTACACCCAGGACCTGCCACTGGAGACTCAATGATTTTCTCCTCCGCGATCCGGTCACTGAAACTCATTTGTCCCAAAGTTTAGCCGAATTTTTTCAACTTAACGAAGGGTCAGTGCAGGACGTGTCCACCCTATGGGAGGCCAACAAGGCCTTTTTCAGAGGAGTGTGTATTTCGGCCGGCTCCCGCCTTAAGCGGGACCTCGGCTGCGCAGAGACTGGACATTCTTTCGCAATTGCAAAAAGCTGAGGCTCTGCTCTTGTCCTCCCCTTCGGTGCCTTGTCTTCGCACAGTGACCTCCCTACGCGAAAGTTTAAAATCCTTAGATATGCATAAATGCTCTAAAGCCCTACTTTGGGCAAAACAGAAATTTTATGAGTTTGCCAACAAGCCTCATAGGATGTTGGTGAATAAGCTTAAGCCCCGCCCATTTCATTCCTATCCTGATCTCCTTATACAGTCAGATGGCACTCCGACTTACTGCCCCTTAACAATGACTAAAGTCTTTGGTGCCTTCTACAAAAAATTATATAACTGCCTAGCTTCTGACCCCAATCACGTGTTCTCTCAAGATAGCTTTGATGACTTCTGTGCTTCCTTGAAATTGCCAGTGTTGTCCTCTTCACAAGTGGATACCCTTAATGCTACCGTCACGCCAGAAGAATTGGCAGCGGTTGTAAAAGAACTCCTGTCCCATAAATCCCCAGGTCCCGATGGACTTCCCTATATTTATTATAAAACTTTCCTTCCAACACTGAGCCCTCACTTGCTAAATCTTTTTACCTCCCTACAGAAGGGCATCGTGCCTCATTCCCAGTTCCTCCATGCACACATTACAGTTATCCCGAAACCGGGTAAATCCCCTACTCTTCCGGATAATTACAGACCCATAGCCTTAACTCCGATTATAAGATCTTCACAAAAATTTTAGCTAATAGACTTTCTTCAATGATTCCCGCCCTGGTCCACAACGACCAGGTGGGATTTGTCCTGGGTAGACGGGCTGGTGACAACACTAGACGTACCATTGACCTCATAGACCTGCTCGATAGGACGTCCCGCCCTGCCATTATTTTGAGTTTAGACGCACAAAAAGCCTTTGACAGGCTGGGATGGCCTTACATGTTTGCCACGCTCCAGCGTTTTGGCTTTTCTGGTTCTTTTCTGTCAGCCCTGCAGGCCTTGTACTCACTTCCCACGTCCCAAGTCCAATTGGCATCTTATAGATCCCCGCTCTCTACACACAGTAATGGCACTAGACAGGGATGCCCTCTTTCCCCCTTGCTGTTTATATTATGCCTTGAGCCTTTGGCTGCAGCTATAAGGGAGGACCCGGACATAAGCGGAATCTCCCTCAGACTGAAAGAATACAGGTTGTCTTTTTGCAGACGACATACTCCTCACCCTGACGAAACCTCACATCTCCCTTCCCAAACTTCACACTCTTTTAGATACATTCAGCGGACTTTCGGGATATAGGGTTAATACGACTAAAACTGAAGCGCTCCCCATTCATATTCCACCCTCGCTTCTAGCTACTTTGAAACACAAATTCCCCTATCGTTGGTGCCCTGTTTCCCTCAAGTACCTTGGCATCAACTTGACCGCCACATACAGCTCCCTCTACGAAGCTAACTATATCTCTCTAATCGCGGAAACACATAGCCTGCTTCGAGGTTGGACAACATGCCCTCTGTCTCTCATGGGCAGGATTAATGTATTAAAAATGGCCATACTCCCTAAGTTTTTATATCTCTTTGAAACGTTAACAATTGCTATTCCCATGCCTCAGCTTAGGAATATTCAACGGGCCTTCACTAAATTTATATGGGGGAATAAATTGCACAGAATCGCCCAAACAGTGGTTTTTGCTCCACGGTCCCATGGAGGGTTGGGAGCCCCCGATATAGTGAAGTATTATTATGCAACTCATCTTCTGGTGGCTATCTCCTGGTCGTCATATTTCGCTACCAGTAGATGGTCGGAGCTGGAAATGAGTGTCATCAACCCTGTTCATCCTTGCTCCATGCTGTGGTCAGATCTGCCCTCCTCTATGGCTCAGCTTAGGCGCATAAACCTTGGGCCGATGCTCTTTACTCTGTCCATATGGAAAAAATGTCATAGGAAGTTCTCTCTCTCTTCTCCATGCTCACCCCTGTTGAATGTCATCTTCAACCCAGATCTGCCAGACAGTCTCTCTGTGAAGAATGTTTCCTTGGTTCAGTTCGGGCATCTTCCAACTCCGCCACCTGGTGCATCCGATATCTCTCAAATTCCTATCTTTCCCAGAGCTTCAGAATAAATATGACATCCCGAATCAGCTCCTTTTTTCATACCTTCAATTTAAACTCTATTTTCACTCCAGATCTCCTGACCTGACCTTGGTCAACCCTAGCGCCTTTGAAACTTTATGCTCCCAGGGTCCCTGTCAGAAGGGCCTTATATCCTCTACTTACAGCATCCTTCACAATTCAATCTCTCCCACCACGGAAGCCCACCTCTATATGAGGAGATGGGCCACAATTCTACCGATTCCCTTAACTCTTTCTCAATGGCAGGACATCTGGACGTCCACTTCTAAAGTCTCTAGATGTGTGGAGCAGAGAGAGACAGCTTATAAGATACTGATGTTTTGGTACAAGACCCCTGAAATGTTACACAAATATGATCACACCGTATCTAAGCTGTGTTGGAGGTGTCTACGAAATGAAGGCACCCATTATCATATTTTCTGGGGCTGCCCTTTGATTGTACCTTTTTGGTCTATGGTTCAATCCCTACTCCAATCTGTATTGGGGATAGATATCCCTTTAGACCCTAGGCATTATTTACTAGGCCTACCTATTGCGGCACTATCTAAATACGCCAAGAAGCTGACAGCTTATATCCTCCTAGCTGCTAAGAGAGTGATCCCTGTCCTCTGGCTGTCCCCTTCCCCCCCCCCCCCGACTCACTCACAGCTAGTTTCCGGCATTGCATATATGCGCAGGATGGAACACATGACTGCCCTGGTACAAGACTCCCTACCCAAATTTTCTAAAATATGGGACAAGTGGGACAACTCCATATTTAACCCTGAGACAACACCCTGATCTGTAGATACGAACTCTCAGGAATGTTTTCCTAAGGTTTAATCTCAGGATTCTAACTCTACGTCCCCTTTACAAATTACAACTCTTGGTTTAACTACGTATCTTTTGTTTGCGGATCTGTGGTGTATCCTTTCTCCTTCCCCCCCCCAACGTGATGTATCAAGATATCAACATTTTATATACCGCCTGCGGCGGTTTTTGCTGTTACAATTGCATTGTCAATTTTGATTGTCTGTATCGGAAGTATATTTTTCCTGTTATGCAAAAATATTTTTTCAATAAATATACATTTAAAAAAACAAAAAATTAAACACATTTCATGACAACCTATCTCACTTTTGAAGGCCCTGGAGCAACAGGACAATGGAAACGCCCACAAAATGACCCCATTTTGGAAAGCAAACACCCCAACATATAATCTGAGGCATAATGAGTCTTTTGAACAGTTCATTTTTTTTTTTCGGAAAACGTGGGGGAAAAAAATGAAACCGCAGTTTTTTTTTGTTTTGTTTTTTGTTTTGTTTTGTTTTTTCTCACAAAGTTGTCCATTTATAAGATATTTTCAATACATAGCATGTACATGGCAAAAATGACACCCCAAAATACATTCTGCCACTCCTCCTTAGTTTAACCATACCACATGTGGTGTGAGACTTTTACACAGCCTGGCCACATACAGAGGCCTAACATCCAAATAGCACCTCCAGTCCTTGTAGGAGCATAAGTTACACACATCATTTCCTGACTACCGATCACATTTTTGAAGGCCCTTCATATTTCTAATACATAACATGTACAGTGCCTTGCGAAAGTATTCGGCCCCCTTGAACTTTTCAACCTTTTGCCACATTTCAGGCTTCAAACATAAAGATATAAAATTTTAATTTTTTGTGAAGAATCACCAACAAGTGGGACACAATTGTGAAGTGGAACGAAATCTATTGGATATTTTAAACTTTTTTAACAAATAAAAAACTGAAAAGTGGTGCGTGCAAAATTATTTGGCCCCTTTACTTTCAGTGCAGCAAACTCACTCCAGAAGTTCAGCGAGGATCTCTGAATGATCCAATGTTGTCCTAAATGACTGATGGTGATAAATAGAATCCACCTGTGTGTAATCAAGTCTCTGTATAAATGCACCTGCTCTGTGATAGTCTCAGGGTTCTGTTGAAAGCGCAGAGAGCAGCATGAAGACCAAGGAACACACCAGGCAGGTCCGTAATACTGTTGTGGAGAAGTTTAAAGCCGGATTTGGATACAAAAAGATTTCCCAAGCTTTAAACATCCCAAGGAGCACTGTGCAAGCGATCATTTTGAAATAGAAGGAGTATCGGACCACTGCAAATCTACCAAGACCTGGCCGTCCCTCTAAACTTTCAGCTCAGACAAGGAGAAGACTGATCAGAGATGCAGCCAAGAGGCCCATGATCACTCTGGATGAACTGCAGAGAACTACAGCTGAGGTGGGAGAGTCTGTCCATAGGACAACAATCAGTCGTACACTGCACAAATCTGGCCTTTATGGAAGAGTGGCAAGAAGAAAGACATTTCTCAAAGATATCAATAAAAAGTCTCGTCTAAAGTTTGCCACAAGCCACCTGGGAGACACACCAAACATGTGGAAGAAGGTGCTCTGGTCAGATGAAACCAAAATCGAACTTTTTGCCCACAATGCAAAACGATATGTTTGGCGTAAAAGCAACACAGCTCATCACCCTCAACACACCATCCCCACTGTCAAACATGGTGGTGGCAGCATCATGGTTTGGGCCTGCTTTTCTTTAGCGGGGACAGGGAAGATGGTTAAAATTGAGGGGAAGATGGATGCAGCCAAATACAGGACCATTCTGGATGAAAACCTGTTGGAGTCTGCAAAAGACCTGAAACTGGGAGAGAGATTTATCTTCCAACAAGACAATGATCCCAAACATACAGCAAAATCTACAAAGGAATGGTTTACAAATAAACGTATCCAGGTGTTAGAATGGCCAAGTCAAAGTCCAGACCTGAATCCAATCGAGAATCTGTGGAAAGAGCTGAAAACTGCTGTTCACAAACGCTCTCCATCCAACCTCACTGAGCTTGAGCTGTTTTGCAAGCAAGAATGGGCAAGAATTTCAGTCTCTCGATGAGCAAAACTGATAGACATACCCCAAGCGACTTGCAGCTGTAATCGCAGCAAAAGGTGGCTCTACAAAGTATTAACGCAAGGGGGCCGAATAATTTTGCACGCCCCACTTTTTTCATTTTTTTATTCGTTAAAAAAGTTTCAAATATCCAATAGATTTCGTTCCACTTCACAATTGTGTCCCACTTATTGGTAATTCTTCACAAAACATTAAAATGTTATATCTTTATGTTTAAAGCCTGAAATGTGGCAAAAGGTTGAAAAGTTCAAGGGGGCCGAATACTTTCGCAAGGCACTGTACATACCAAATAACAAGATTACCTGTGGTTTTAGTAGTGTAGCGGTCCACAGAGGAGAGCATCGTTCCAGGCAGCAGGCAGGAATACTGTCCATAGTTCAGGCAGAGATACTGTCAGCAACACCAAAACATTAGTCCAGGTAGCAGGCAGAGATGTCCAGGCAGAAATCCTGTCTATAGTCAGTAGAGGCAGCGGGCCTAGATATGGTCAACACAGCCAAAGTATTATTAGTCCAGGCAGCAGGAAGGGCCATCAAGCTTAGGGACAGGGTTAGCGGCAGAGACTCCTCCCACCCAAATATCTTTGAAGACTTCAGAAAACCAGACCCTGTTCTAGGAACACAGAAAACCAAAAACTGCCCTTCAAACCTATCCAGAATATTTTTTGTCACACTCAAAGGCCGTCTTCCATATTGCTGTCACCTCTGCAAGGCACTCAGACCCTTCTATATAGAATCCGATCTGTGGCCCATATGTGTATACCTCATAGTCTGCTATTGTGTTGTGGCTGTCCACTTCTCCCTATGGCCGCTGTTTCCCACTACCTCCTTTCCATTCCTCCGTGTTCCCTGGAGAGCGATGGCTTAGGGGGAAGGGGATGTGTCCTCTCCTCAACCCCAGGGGAGACGGCTCATTCAGTGCCTCCATCCTATTCCCTTTTTGGGTCTGTTGGGTTATTCACCTGGGTGTTGCCAAAGCCATTTTTGATGCATCCCACTCCTGATGATTGGCTGAAAAAACCATGGAACGCGTAGTCCATACTCAGGGATGCCAAGTCAAGTTTGCTATAATTATGAATTTCTTTTATCATTTATATTTATTAGTATAGCCTTGTTCACCTGTTCTGTATATCTATTCAATTTTTTAATTGTGATTGCTTGTACCAATTATGTCTATCCATTTTATACATTAAATATGTCAACATGATTATTACTACAATTATGCTTCTTTTTGCATGATTTATGTATTCTATATTTTGATACATTATAATATATATATATATATATATATATATATATATATATATATATATATATATATATATATATATATATATATTATAATTATAATGTATCTACTATTCAGTATTTGTATTTAATTTATTGGATTGATTAGCAACTCTCTATGGTTATACAGATTTTCCCAGCAGGGACAGTGACATTTTAATTTTAGGTATCCTAAACCATTTCTAATACATATTCATGCCTCATTTAAAGTCCCACAACCCACTTTATTTCCTCTGCAAGGCAAGTTTGAGCTGGAAAGCCTCTTTCTAGAGTACAATTTCTTGTTCTACATAAAGATAAATTTGGTGGCTTAGAAATTGCTTTCTTTATAAGACTCAAATATATACGAATTGTAAGTGCGAAATTGAAGTGTATAACATCTATTTCGCTTAACATGTTAACCAGACCAGCTTTCAATGGAGCCAGTTCACATGTTCAGGGGGACCGGGGTCCATTTTTGACGAGTCCTGTGCGTTTTTGGGTCAGGTTCAGGTGCAAATTAAAGTAAAAATTTCCACCCGAATCGCACCTGGACCTGTAAACAAAACCGCTCCAGACTGCAAACCGCAGCCAGATATATGAACTTAGCCCAAGGTGGTGTCTTTCAGCTTAACCGCTTTCCGACGGCCTCACGCCTATATACGTCGGCAGAAGGGCTCGTACAGGCAGAATCACGTACCTGTACGTTGCCCTTTAAGAGGCGGCTAACAAGCGTCGCCAGCGGCAAGCTTCGTGAGTTGGACCACGGGTCCTGTGGACTCGATGGCCGTGGGGACACCAGCGATCGCCTCACTGGGAGGAAGAATGGGGAGATGCTAATGTAAGCAAGCATCTCCCCACTCTCTGCCTAGTGACAGTGTCGCTGATCTCTGCTCCATGTGATCGGAGCATAGATCAGTGACGTGTCATACACAGCCATGCCCCCCGCCATAATGTCGCAGTCGCAATAAAAATCGCTGATCGCCGCCATTTAAGAAAAAAGCCATAAAACTATCCCCTATTTTGTAAACGCTATAACTTTTGCGCAAACCAATAAATCGCTTATTGCTATATTTTTTGGTTAAAGAAAAAAAATGTAGAATACTTATCTGCCTAAACTGAGGGAAAAAAATGTTTTTTTAAATATTTTTTGGGGGGATTATTTATTACAGCAAAAAGTGTTTTTTTTTTTTTTTGTTTTTTTCAAAATTGTCGCTCTTCCTTTTTTTTATAGCGCAAAAGATAAAAACTGCAGGGGTGATCAAATACCACCAAAAGAGCTCTATTTGTGGGAAAAAAAGGACATCCAATTTTATTTGGGTGCAATGTCGCACGACCGCGGAACTGTCAGTTAAAGCGACGCAGTGCCGAATCGCAAAAAGTGCTCTGGTCAGGAAGGGGGTAGATTCTTCTGGGGCTGAAGTGGTTAGCAAGAAACATTGTACTTTGAACTTTTGTCCTGCTCCTGTATATCCCCAGGAGATTTTCACCTTTTTTTTTTGGACATGATAAACTCTTTAATTTTTTTATATATCTTCGCTGCTACTTTCAATTGACAAACTCCTTTTTTTTTTTTTTGTCATTTCTAAGGGTCCCCATTAAGGAAAACATGACTCTCATTCCACTGTCTTTAAGTGGCTCCAGCAACTCATTATTTTGGAGTACAGTCATAAACTGAAGGATATTTTTTCAAAAGCTTTTTACTGAGTTTTAGCTGTACAGGCATAATATAGAACAATATAGATGACATAATTCACAACTGTAGTACTTCATAAAGAATTGGAAGATAAATAGGCAAGGTTAGTACTGTTGTGATTGTGGTATGGAATCTTAATATGGGGTGTTAGGCGCATTTTTACCTTACGGTAAAAATGTGAACTTGTTCAGACAATCAGTAACATACCACAATAATTTCCTGAGTTTGTTAATCTATGGGGAGTGCTTACCATTGTATACAGTGGGGCAAAAAAGTATTTAGTCAGTCACCAATTGTGCCGGTTCTCCCACTTAAAAAAAAAGATGAGGCCTGTAATTGTCATTATGGGTATACCTCAACTATGAGAGACAAAACGGAATAAATCCAGACAATCACATTGTCTGATTTGGAAAGAATTTATTTGCAAATTATGGTGGAAAATTAGGGGTGCACCGAATGGTTTTTTGGTGCTGAAACCGATATCGAAAAAGAAAAATACACTAGGCCGAAAACCTATAATAAAAATGACCTGTTTTTAAAAGATATTTTATATACAGGAAATGGACTCGGGATGTGGTTCAGGAGATGGTCAAAGGACTAGGGGTGTGGTACAGGAGAT